>NW_015537969.1:1346430-1346656 GCF_001515605.1 Sinocyclocheilus anshuiensis
GCATGCACTGTGCCTTGTTTACAAGCAGAGGAATGCACAAGCATTCTCAGATATCATCACAAATATCTTCATTTGTGTTCCGAAGATGAATGAAGGTCTTACTGGTTTGGAACGACATGAGAGAGTAATTAATTACAAAATTTTCATTTTTGGTTGAACCCTTTTTAAAGAATAGTAAGAAAAATAATGTGAAGAAAGAAAATAGAAATTAGGTAACAAGGAGTCT
>NW_015537969.1:1347064-1347602 GCF_001515605.1 Sinocyclocheilus anshuiensis
TATCTAAACATAATACACAGATATTAATTTGTTTGCAAATGTTTAACCTGAATATGTACTCTTAAAATGTAATTACTTATTTTTGTCATATTGTGCTCCTGTTTCTAGGACTATGATGAAGTAGAGATATCAAGAGATGTCGGCCTATTGACCGTGATCCCTGAGCTGAGGACCCTAGAGCCATACCTAACTCACTGCATTTAATGCCACATCTACTTCAATAATTTTGGAAGGTACAATTGTATTGGATGATCTGGAAAATCCTCCCCAAGATATGCCTGCTCTTTGGACTTGGATTTATGCTATGAAATTATAGTATCCTCCAGTACTGAAGGACACCTTTGATTTCATTCAATGACTGAACCTAGAATGCAATCTCTGAAAAATCTTCTGATGTAGAAATATGTCATTGTGGCGTGATGGAGTATTTTTCAGAGTAATTGTTCATGATTGATCATTATTGATTTAGAAAAAGGTAATTCTAGAAAATGGTAAATCTAGATTTACAAGGTGTCATAAAAGGGATGTTAATTTTTTT
>NW_015537969.1:1347924-1353645 GCF_001515605.1 Sinocyclocheilus anshuiensis
TTCCTGAGTGCAGTATGTGCAATTTTTCTTACAGTGTTAAATTGTTGATTTGATAGCATGCCTAAAAAGTAATGACTTCACATTGTCAACAAACAAACATTGTTTTAAACAAATGCCCTATTGTTGTGCTAACAATCTGTTTTCTGTCTTTGTATTAACAACTTCAAGTTTTGAGTACAGCTTACTTGAGAAATTTAAGGCAATCAGTTTCCACACATTTGTCTAGTAATGTGAACAAAGCAGACTTGTTAAGAGAACTGTTTTGTTTGAGTTCTGTGCACTAAGCTTAAATTAAATCTCTTTAGTTGTCTGAACTTGTCAAAATGAGTTACCAACACTCAAGTTTTCTGGTAACCTATACATATACACAAGTTACCTATACAGTAAGTTTTGTTAACTCTAAAATGCTAACCTAATTTGCTTGAGAAATTTGAGGCAATCAGTTTCCACATGTTTTCCAAGTAAGTTCAACTCATTACTTTTTACAGTGTAGATGGTCAGTAAATATCTAGCTAAAAGCATGTTGGAACATCTTGGGTAAGATCTATGATGAAATATTCATCAGTGATGTCTCTTTAGAGTTGTGAAAATGGATTTCTATGTGAGCTACTGCAGAAAAAAAGTGCATACCCTAAGTACAAAGCATGGAAAAAGTTGGAAAGATTCAGCTGATAAGGCAGCAACTAATGCTAGTGTCTCAGTTTAATAATATTTTTTGCTTTTAAAAAGATTTAAAAAATTAAAATTAAAAATTGAAAAGATGAGAAAAAAAATTTAATTGCACGTCAAATGATCAAACTTGCTTATGTTTAAAATAACATAAAATAACTACATAAATATAGATATTTAAATAGCATTTAAAATAACAAATAAAATATATGAATGCATATTAATGCTATACAGGGGTCTATAAACATAGTAATATAAACTGCATGTAGCTTTTTAAATTGGAAAAAGATGGCGCCGACGCTGATGGCTGCCTCCGTGGCGTGCTCCGCAGTTGTTTTTATGTTTTTGTTAGTTTGTCCTGTCTTCAGTTATATCCCTGCAATCAGTTTCACCAGAGACGAATTGCTGGACATTCGGAAGTACACACCACCCGATATTTCACCGGTTTTTGATTATTCTGATGTTTTGCTGGACATTGTTGTCGGGGGAGCTGCGGCGCTGATCAAACGCTTCAGGATGCGCAGACGGGGGAAGCGAGCCGGCGCGCTCGTCAAGCTCAGACAGCGCGGATTCAGAACGCCGTTGCCAAGCATCCATCTGGCAAATCTCTGACATACCTGGCAATAAAGCTCATTCTGATTCTGATTCTGATTCTAAATCAGAAAATGTAAAATGACTAAATTATAAATAATAGTTAAAAAACAAAAGCACAAACTGTGTTAACCTTTGTAAGGTATAACGTTCTACAGGAACATGCATTCTGAACATATTAACATTACTGTCTTCATGGATGTATTTTTACATATCTATATAAATTTCTGTATTATCTGACCTGTGAAGTATGACCAACATGAATTCTGAAATTACCTTAAACTTACTCAACAAACTGCAGAATGATGCATTTCCAATAACATTTATGCATTTGAATGCATGGATTGTTCCTGACAACACTCAGCATCTAAGCCAAGGTCCAAAATGAACGTAAATTCGACAAACTAGTGAGCAGTGATGGGAATAACGGCGTTATAAACAAATGGCGTAACGGTATTTTTTTCAGTAACGAGTAATCAAACAAATTATCGTTTTCCCCGTTACCATTACTGACAATAAAATGCGGCGTTACTATAATTCAGTGGTGGGCCATCTGAGAAAGCCTTCTCTGCTGGCCTAAACACTATCAGAATCACTGATTTAGTTTTAATATATTTTTCCATGAATGTGCATTAAATTATTTCCAATAGTCTATTCTCTTAATTTCATAGCTTTTCTCTTGCTTGCACTGCTTCCAGCAGTGTATGTTTATATTATATTATATTTATATTAGAGCTTTTATCCAATCATATTTCAGCAAACGTGTTGCCAGGGTCAAAGAAATCTGCCTTAAGGCCTTCCGAATCAACAGTGCAGGCGTCTGTTAGCTTAAATCAATGGCAATGAAACCGTTGCTTTAACCAATCAGATTTCGATTTGGCAACACCAGGGCCATCTAGCTGGCTAACGATAACGTCAGCATTTTAATTTGTTACTTTTATAATGATGTAACTCAGTTACTATTTGTGAGAAGTAACTAGTAACTATAACTAATTACTTTTTTAAAGTAACATGCCCAACACTGCTAGTGAGTATGTGAAAAGGTGTAGCACACCAGATTATCACATCTGGTGTGTTATATATAAATGCACAACAGTTCTTTCTGGTCCTCGAATCTGATTGGCTGATAAAAGTGTGATATTCTAGTGATAACAGAACTCCAACCGTTTACCATTTGTATCACTATTGAACTGCTTGTTTATACTTTTTGAGAGAGGCATGGACAACCGTAGACTGTGCACATGCACCCCAAAGCGATCCAGAGACGTTTGTTCATTTATTTGAAGTGCTTTTCATGGCATTTCTGTATTCATGTAAAATTGCCATATTTGAATTGCAAGTGCACAATAATCACAGTTATCACAAATATTCGCCTAGATAAAATCATATATATATTCAGAGTGAAGCGCAACACTGTGTTCTTTAACACGCAAGCAGCTCATGATCTGATGTTTTCAGTATCTCGAAGCAGCTTGTTTCACACTAAAGACTGCTACAGTTAATATTAGTAGTAGTAAATACTAATACTTTACAGTACAATATTATTGTTATAGTAATATTTTTATTTATTAGAAAACTTTAGTAGGCGGAGGGGTGATTCCTGCCTTCTTTTTGTCCTTTGCAGTTTGTTATTAATTTTAAAGGAACTTTTACATTTTAAAGGATTTCAACTTTTCAACTATGGTTAATTTAAAACCTTAATTTTTATATTAAAACCGACAAAATCCATCCATGAATAGTTCATTAAAATTAATATTTTAATTAAAATGAATGCACTTTCTTTCGTTTGGTTGGTACGTACAAGCTTTACTTAAATGACTTTGAATTAATAACATGAAACCGTTAAATTATGCACTGAAGAAACCTCTCAAACACATTAAACCATATAAGCAATCTGTCAAAGCACCTGGATCAGTCAGCAACCACACGAAATGCAATACTAAGTTAATTATTTTCATAATCATATTTTATTGATTTTATCAATTACTTGTTGCAGTGGTACAGTTCTCAAAAGCTTGTTTTTCATAACTACTCCCTGCAAGGATTTGATCATGCATCCCAATTAAGTGTCCTGAATCACCTAATAATCTCTTCAGCCAGGGAATGACCCTCTCGGCGGTCTCCATGCAGAGAGCCGACTCTTAAAATCAGAATCTGTTTCAAGGGTTACGCATGAATCACACATCTTGGAGTCGGTCCTTCAGTAATTACGGGTTGATCGGTTTACACCCTCACTCAGTAACCGCAGATGAAACTGCCATAGTCTGGTCTGCAGACGGCAAATAAATTAAGTTCTTAGAGGTGTGTGTGAGTGTGAGCGAGTGAACGTCTCTGAATAAACACAGCGCAGCTGCCATCTACCCAAGAGGCTTTGGTGATCAAAGGACACGAGGAAGGCTCTTTTAGATGAGACGGGACGTCTCAGGACGTACATACTTGCATACTTAAACACAGTCAGGCTGATGGACAAACACACACAAAGAAATGCTTACAGACACACAAAGAACACACTATTTGGATAGGATTAGATTTTCAAATGACTGCGAGTTGTTGAATTGACAGTAAACAATACTTTAATATAAAAAATATCTCTATATTAATTACATAAATGTCTTGATAGCACTATTTATACAATTAATATTTTTGAATTAACTCATTTTGAATTAAAATTAAATAAAAATGTTAAATGTATTTCCTGTGATGTCAATGCAGAATTTCAGTAGCTATTACGTCACATGATCCTTCAGAAATCACTCTAATATGCTTATTTGATGCTCAAGAAACATTTTATTATCAATGTTAAAAATACAGCTTAAGTTTGTTGCAACTATGATACTTTTTTTAGGATTCTTTGATGAATACAGATTTATTTAAAATAAATTATAACATTAAAAACTCTTGATCAATTTAATGTGTCCTTAATGGATAAAAATATTAATGTTTAAAAACATTCTAACTGACCCCAAACTTCTGAAAGTATTTATATTCTATATACATATATCATTATATTATATATGCTTACAAATTTATACATTATAAATTGTACTGCTACAGGTGCTATTAGGAGCAGTGCATGATCAGACTACCTTTTATTCTTTTTAACAATGGATGGGATGCCAGCAATATTTGAACCTCCAACTGTTATTTTATCCAGAATGTTGGCAAAAAGGTCTAAATTCATAATGAAGGTGCACCAGGCAGCACAAGAGCAAATTTTGCTTTAGTTACAGTTTTCAAGGTCAAAATAAATGAGGAGAAACATCGTGAAAAAATAATAGACTGCATTCTCAGATATTTATATCCAGACAGGATTTCTCTAAAGACCTGAGTTAGCTGAAAAACAGAAGGTGATTTGCTCCATACATTTAGTTTTTTGAGGTTGTGTGAGAAACACACAGATATGTTCAATGCAGATGAGAATTAAATCACAAAGTATGCCTGTGAAACATCTCAGAGAAAACTAGTCCTATCAATGTACACGTATACCATCATTAAAAAAAAAATCATATCAACTATTGTACAAATACACACCTTAAATTTCATTTGTTTGACAGAGCTATAACCTTGAGTGCTGTGAGCTGATGATTGGAGATCTCCATCTGAACAAAGTTGTATTTATTTTCTAACAGTTTGTCCTGTTTTTGTTTTTTCTCTTTATCCAGTCATCTCACAAACACATGCAACCATGCGTGTTTAATACTTGAAAAAAGAAGATCTTTAATCCTGTAGATCAATAGCAGAGCAACAATAGTGGGAGATTTCTACCTGAACATCATTTTATAAGGGGATCATGGGAAGGCACCCCAGCAGGGGTAGGAGTCAGCTTATAATAAAACCAACAATGAGATATTTTTCCCGGATTCTGCTTTCAATCACAGCTTTGCTTTCTTCTGGAAAAGAAAGGTGGAATACAACACAGTGCACTTTTTCTTCTGGCAAATCCTGTGCCAGGTATGAATCATCTTCCTATTTTGGGGAGGAAAAAAAAAAAAAAAAGGAGAAAAGTGGTACGGAGAGGGGAGACAGAGTCAAGAAACACTGGCTAAAGCTGCGATGACTACGCCAATGATTTTATCTAGGCGAATATTTGTGATAACTGTGATTATTGTGCACTTGCAATTCAAATATGGCAATTTTACATGAATACAGAAATGCCATGAAAAGCACTTCAAATAAATGAACAAAGTACAAACGTCTCTAAAGCGCTTTGGGGTGCATGTGCACGGTCTACGGTTGTTCATGCCTCTCTCAAAAAGTATAAACAAGCAGTTCAATGGCATTTTAAATGCAAAGTGCTTTGCTTTCATCTTATTTTATTAATGTTTGTATATGGTAAATACATTTGACTGATCCAGGTCAGATTGCTGCAAAATGACGAGTGAAAGTCAAGAAAATATATATATATATATATATATATATATATATATATATATACACAGTGGTGTGAAAAAGTGTTGTCCC
>NW_015537969.1:1353700-1361450 GCF_001515605.1 Sinocyclocheilus anshuiensis
ATATATATCATAAAAATATAATAAAATAGTGCATAAAAATACATTTAAAAAATTTATAAAATAATTTTCATTAGATGAAATGAAAGTAGACTAAAGTGGACTCAAATATTTTAAATATGTTGACATTATTATTCATGTTCTACACTTTCTAATATTTGTTCACAAAGACAATCAAATGTTTTGTTGTATAACTTCTTCACAAGGTGTATGTGCATTAGGCTTATGCTGTGTGCCAGCGTCATAAACAAAACAAACAGGAAAAAAATGGTTAATCACAGTTATTTGAATGACAATTCAGCATCAGTCAAAATGTCAGGGTTGTGACAGCTCAAGCAGCGATGACTCACCTGTGTCTTGCCCAGCAGCTTATATGCCAGTTGAACTTTGGTGTAGTGAGAGACATCAAAGTGCTTGCAGGTTTTGGACAGCGCCACATCTAGCTGTTCCTGCATAAACGAGCACAAAATCAGCAAGATCAGCACAGGAAGTTCAATGGCATAATTTGAGTGCATATGGAAAGCAGAGACAGGCAAAAAAAATAAAAATTTAGAAGCCTAATTTTATGGTGCTGAAACATACAATTACCACAAATGAATGAGGGCCATAATAATCAACGGTTTAAATCACAGATGATACTGAACGCACAACTTCATTTTGAGCTCAAAGATAAGCATTCGCATTCTTAATGAGTTGAGACGTGCGCTGCTACAGAAATAGAAAAGTGGCGTGAATCATTGTCATTTTGGTAGCAGCGCTCTGCGTTGGCACAGGCGCCGTGCTATTCGCTAATGCGTGTGATGAGACAGCGAACGAGATAAAAAGACGGGGAGGAAGGGAAAAGAAAGAGTGAGAGACATATATTAAAAGAGAAACATGAAAGAAAAGGGAAAAAAGAGCAAGTCAAAGAGTAAAGGAGTTGTATGAGAGGCTGAACGCCATCCAATTACATTTGCCACACAGAAATCTCTGCATAATATAGTAGATAACACAAACAGCACTGCTTGAGAAACTGTGTGTGTGTGTGTGTGGCTATGTGTGTTTTGTGGTGGTATAAGCTTGAACGAAGCTACCAAGTCCTGAAAGACAGCAATTTATTTAATAAAACAGTCCATCTGCCTCTGGGCCTGAGAGACCAAATGCTGGCAGACTGACACCCTGGGCGCCACTGTTAGACGTACAAACGCATGGTCAAGTGTTCCTTCCGATCTGTTTAATTCATATAAAGTTGAGGCACTACATCAGGGCAACTGCTGTGGTTAAATCTGTCAAGGGTGCGTGAGTGTTTCTGAAGGGAATAGGGTGATCTGAGATTGAATGTCTGATTCAATGAAGAAGAAGGTCACCATCCTAGATTCCTGTCTTTTGCCTAAGGACAACAACAACAAAAAAAGTCACATACCTCGATTTGCTCCAGAGTGTCTTGGTACAAACGTCTCTAAAGCGCTTTGGGGTGCATGTGCACGGTCTACGGTTGTTCATGCCTCTCTCAAAAAGTATAAACAAGCAGTTCAATGGCATTTTAAATGCAAAGTGCTTTGCTTTCATCTTATTTTATTAATGTTTGTATATGGTAAATACATTTGACTGATCCAGGTCAGATTGCTGCAAAATGACGGTGTTTCTGAAGGGAATAGGGTGATCTGAGATTGAATGTCTGATTCAATGAAGAAGAAGGTCACCATCCTAGATTCCTGTCTTTTGCCTAAGGACAACAACAACAAAAAAAGTCACATACCTCGATTTGCTCCAGAGTGTCTTGCAGTTTGGAATTCAACTCGCTGATGGGAAAGAAAAGAGACAAGGGTGGCAAACGGTGAATAGGAATACAAAACAACAGAAATGTTGGTTCATTGTGAAGCACAAGTAACCATTGTATTCGGTTTGCAGGGTAACACAAACCACCAAAAACATTACAGCAACATGTTGGAGGCAAAAACAGCTAGCTTTCTCCGAGAGTGAGAGAGAGCACTAAACAACACACAACCTGCCTCACAGATGGAAAAAAAACAGACACTGACATTTGAAAAACAGGGGTGTATTTTTACAGAGCGTGGCTTCTTGCTTATCTTGTGCAGCGGGAACAAGACTGATGTGTGTTGTTAGTGTCGAAAGGGGTGTGCTAAACTAGTCAGTGGGTTTTCTGAATGAGGGAGGAAAAAAAATGACTGGTCTGTCTTACAAAGGCCATGAATAATAAGGCTGATTTAGGGTCACATCAATCACACTCCAATCAGATGTCTTTCTTAGGGAACTCAACAGTAAAGCTGTCTTTCCACTATCTCCAACACTCATGTACTATTATCGCATTTCGGCCCTAATGGCAGTCGCACCGAATTTTCAAAAGCAGCCATTACCCTCTGAATAATGTATAAATGAATTTATCCACACAAAACAAATGACCGCCATATTTGTTTGAAATACACTCATAGCAGGTTTTCTATAGCTAATCAATGTAAATAATTATGTAATGGTAATAAAATATTTTGTCTGGTCAATTATTCATAAGCACCAACTTTACAGAAATAGTGTTTAGGATTAACATTTTAGTGCAAAAATGCTACACATTAGGTTTTCATTTAAATACATTACATCCGGTTAAGTGGTCGGATATGGTCTCACGCACTCGATAAAGTCCATACAAATTCAGAACTCCTTGAAAATGAATACTTGAACAATACTGAAAAGGCGGCTTGAGGATTTTTTCTGCTTGCCCATTTGATCAAGTATTTTAGATTTGTTTTCGCCCTAACAATTTCACTAAATACACACATAATAAACATTTAAAATTGTAAAATGTCTTGTTTAAAATATATAATTCTATATTTAAGTATTTTATAGTTACTTTAAATTATTTGATTTTATTTATTATACTATTTTTTTTTTTTTTACTTGTTTCATGAAAAGAACTAAGAAATTTAGAATGTGCATAAGCATAATTTGCAACCAAAAGGTTTTTTTTTTTTTAAGATTTATTTTTTGTGTTTTCTGACTTGTATAGGACAGTGGAGAAGTGACAGGAAGCAAAGTGGGAGGGATCGGGAAAGGTCCTCGAGCCGGGAATCGAACAAGGCTATCAGCACCAACTTGCAACCAAATGTTTGTTTGTAGGTCCTAAAAATGCAAAAAATAAAACTCAATTAAGTTAAAAATGTCAAATAAAAAAAAAAGTCTATACAAAATACCTTGTACCACATAAAGGACCTTAAGTCTGACAGTAAATGTTGAATATAGTGAATTTGTTACACAAGTGCTGCTTTGATGGCTGTAATAGCAGTGCTTTAAATGGAATGGGCCAGCGGCATCTCGAAATGTATCCCTTTAAAGCACTGCCAGTAAAAATACTAAAGCTAAAACAAAAATTAGAGTAAAAAAAAATCTGACCCATCTGATCCCATTAGTGTCTAAAAAGCAAACCTTTGGGCCTCTATGAGGAACCAGCTGAGACTTGGAGCAACATGATACTAGCAGCAACTTTGCCGGTGGCCACGCATAATCATGATCTGACAATTAAGAACAACTGTATTTTATTTCACAAGCTAACTCAGCTTGACATGAGGGATTGCCTGGCCCCTGTGGGGCCCGTCTCTTCCTTTTCCTCATCCTTCCCTTTTTCCTTCTCTTTGAAGGCACTGGATGCAAAAAGAGGTGTTCCAGAAAACTGATCCTATAGATGCTCTAATTTTGCCACAATGCACGATTCTTGGCATGAGGAACCGCATCCGTATACCAACGCACGGCTGGTGTGCAAAAACAGGAGGTGTTTTAATATGCAACATTCTATTTGTGTTGTTATAAAAAACCGGCAGGAGAGGATGTGACCTTTTCATGAAAAAGCTGATTCCTTCAGACAAATGAAGGAATTGAGTGCTGGTGACCTGGACAAGTTCTTGCAAAGGCTGATGGGAGGATGCAGAAGTCCTTTAGTCTGCCTCAATCCATCACAGTGGGCTCTGACTCAACGTGGGTCCCCTTTTCCCTTTAGGGCCCTCAGAGGAAACCCAGCATCAAGTCGAGCTGATCAATTACTTCTGACTTGCAGCTCGTCACCACTGTGCCTCTCCGAGCTTCGCTGTTTCCTTCGGGACGGCCTTGCGAAATCACATTTTAATGAGCTTTCACGACAGGATCCGTTGCACAATAAAAACATTTCCATTCAAACGGTCTCTTATCATTATCATGACATTAGGCAAGAAAGCGCAGAGAGGAAAGACCAAGACTTTTTTTTCCCCCCATTTCAGTTTCGGAACATAAATCCTTTGCTAATAGCATGGGGCCAATGGTGTCAGATGTGATTAAATTAAAGGATGTAGCTGGATTTGTGGGTAGTGTTTTTAAAAGTTGAGTGTGCTGGGCTGTAAAACCACACCGCTGGGCACTTTTGCGGCTTGCGTCTCTTTCCAATTAACTCCGCTTTCTTGCACCTGAGCGAGCAGACAACTGAAGTATCCAGTACAGGTAGAATAAGTGCTGATATATAATCTATAACTAGCTGCAGGAAAAGCAATTACTTGGAAAAAGTCTCGAAGATGTCCTCAAAATCCAAAACAGGTTTATCTGTGAAAGTCTGCAAACGGAAGTTTTTAAGATGAAGCAACATGTGGATCACAATTTCTTTATGTTGCAACAGCACATAGTTCATGCCAAGAAAGCAACTGATGGACATCTGCTTTGACTTTAAAGCTGTCATATCACAAGAAACCAAATTTCCCTTGATCTTTTGAGATAGGTGTTTGACGTAGGAACACATACTGTAACCATCAGAACTTGAAACTTCCCATCCAAAAAAGCGACTGGTTCTGAACTTCTGCAACTGTCTAGCATTAGATAAATTAATGTAATATATATCTGTACATGTAAAAAGTCAACCAGATCATAAGAACTTGACCCAGGCTTTGCAAAAAAGGTTGCTGCTAAAAAAATAGGGTAATTAAAAACTACACTGAATGCAAAATCAAATCTGGTTCCCATGTGAATTGGGCATTTCATAAAAGCAAAACACAGCATTCAGTTCTAGAACTATGATAAAGTATAGAAAATAGTTATGTTTTGGTGGCAGATAAAAAAAAATAAAATAATAATAAAAACATTATACACTACTGTTCAAAATATTGGGGTCCTTCATTTTTTATTTTTTTTTTTACATTTAAGTCTCTTATGCTTACCAATACTGCATTAATTTGTTCAAAAATACAGTAAAAATGTTAATATTGCAAATTATTACAATTTATTTATTTTTTTATTTTTACATATTTTAAAATGTAATTCATCGCAAAGCTGAAATTTTAGCAGCCTTTAACACCAGTCTTCAGTTATACATCCTTCAGAAATCATTCTACTATGATGATTTGGTGCTCAAGCCACATTTCTTCCTAATCAATTTAATTCTGAAAACAGTCGTGCTGCTTAATATTTTTTGCAGAAACACTACATTTTTTACATTGACATTTTTCAGAATTTTTCATGAACAGAAAGTTCAAAAGAACATTTATTTGAAATACACTTTTTGTAATTAAAACATCTTTACAACTCCTGAACAAAATTATTAATTTTTTTTTTTTTTTAAGTCTAAACTCCAAACTTTTGAAGGTAGTGTACTGTAAGTGCAGCTCAAAAACAATTCAAAATATGAGACACCTTTAAATTTTCTACTCTCAAAATTCAGCGGATGCATGTGGTAATTTCCAAAACCCCAGCAAAACCAGTTTTGAATATTTGAAGGTCAGTTAGCAGGCACTTTGACAAGCACACCAACAGCAATCCAGCTTTTGACAGTCTCCCAAACAGACAGTATGAGTCATTTTGCAACTGCTTGCGTTCACAAATCAGTGGGTATTCTTCTTTATGGTATCCCTGTCAATTCTCATTCTCTGTAGGTCTGTTAAAACGTTAGCATTTAAAAAGGCACAGAGAGACACAGATCTGAAATCGGAGTATAATAAACTCGTAGAATTTCAATCTCAAAGGCAAGAAATACAGTTTTACTTTAGAAGTAAGGAAATAACAAAGTGACATTTCACTCCATGATATTGACCGCAGGTATTCCTAGACTCCCTAAACTCAGACATGGAGTACGTCCCTTCTGAAACTCTTTGCTCAGATTCAAGCAGTGACATCAATACCTGCCCACACAAATGTCTCATAGCTTAGAATCTCAATGCATCCAATTATACATCTTATCACTTTTCCCTGCAGGGATCGAAATGAGCAAACCACAGTGGTATCACTATAAAAATCATGAGATTCCATCAAACATGCTTTTATTAACAAGGGTTGTGGCTCTTGAATAGTACTCCACGCTCCTGAAAGAGTGTGCTGAATTGTAAAACAGGTGGATGAATTTGCAGTCAAAAGAAATGTTTTAGTGGTTCAACTGGCAGTGGCTCAATCCAGATGTGCACAGCCTTATTAAAGTCAAAGGACATAACCTGCAACAAAGTTCAAGAGGAGAGACAATGATTTCAGATGAATCCTGACCAAAGAGGCCTACAACACCTGAAGACCGCTATCAGTTTTATACAATTTTGGGCACTGAATTTTTAAGCCAATCATCTGAGCCAAAAATGCTAAGTGAACAATAATAAATCAGTTTCATACTTTTAACAGCCTTCCAATTAGGGGTGGGCAATCTTCCCAAAATATCATATCAGGATCTTATAATGCAGAATCACAATCCGAATCGCGATCTTCCCAATTTTGAGATGTACTATCGAGAATGCCCAGACTGGAACAAGCCTATGACTTATTTGCACAGATTATAAAACACAGTATTGCATTAAACAATTAGTTGTCAAAATGGTTAAACTTTAAAACACTGCATCACTGTATGAATTAAATATACATTGATTCTTATTAAGGTTATAAAGTGATTATTTTGTTGTTTGATTAACATTAATGACACAGACAGCAGTGGGTCTATTAGACGTCTGTCTCTTTAACCCCTTAGTCACCCCCCATTCTCGGCATGGAGACACAAATGACATACCCAAAGTAAAAAGGTTGCTGCTCATGAGTCTTTCTTACTAGATACATAATCAACATATGTTCACAAAGCTGACACTTCAAAGTTTACTGTTCAGGAATCAGAATTACTCGGACTATTATGATAATAAAGATATATAAGCTCAAACATGAAAACAAAAATAAAAATATTAAAAACATTTTTTAAATGTATAAAAAATATGTTGCTGTAGGGTATGATTTTAGAAGCACAATGAAGCTAAAGCCACAAGTCTAATAATGCTTCATTTGAAATTTCAGAACATAATCTCTAAAACTGTGAATTTTATGAAACATTTTCTAAGACCATGTCATGTGTGTTTTTAGAGAAGGCTAATACAATTTATTTATGACCCCCTGTAAGCTCTCCTGTAAGCTGTCTCCTCATGTCTGGCTCGGCAAACTGCCCCATTCATGATTCTATTGTTGTCACGCGACGAACCTTTCACACCTCCGCCAGGTATGAGACATTATCCTCATTATTCCTTTATCATTAGTCTTTCGTTTTATTCAGCCATTAGTAGCCTTTATTCTGGCATTACAAGATTTACCAAGCCACATCGCTTCAATCTCAGTATACATTTACATCCTACTATCAAAAGTCTTTCTATAAAAATACAACAAAACATTTTCTTACGACCTTACGTGAATTATTATGACAAAATGCATTATGAAGAAGAGCTGAATCCGTGTATCATTCGATCATTAGTTTTTTTATTTAATATTGAAAGTAGAAAAATGAGGAAACGGCTCC
>NW_015537969.1:1363869-1364199 GCF_001515605.1 Sinocyclocheilus anshuiensis
TATTGTTGTCACGCGACGAACCGTTCACTCCTCCGCCAGGTATGAGACATTATCCTCATTATTCCTTTATCATTAGTCTTTCGTTTTATTCAGCCATTAGTAGCCTTTATTCTGGCATTACAAGATTTACCAAGCCACATCGCTTCAATCTCAGTATACATTTACATCCTACTATCAAAAGTCTTTCTATAAAAATACAACAAAACATTTTCTTACGACCTTACGTGAATTATTATGACAAAATGCATTATGAAGAAGAGCTGCACCTGTTCTGCAGCTGCATTAGAGCTAACATTAGCATCAAGCTACATAAGACAATTTATGAGATTA
>NW_015537969.1:1364323-1365762 GCF_001515605.1 Sinocyclocheilus anshuiensis
AATCCGTACAACTGCAGCAGTGGAGGACTATTATTCTGCTGCGTGATACTGCGGAAGAACTGATGATGGCAAGGTTTGACCAATCAGCAGAAAGGAGCGTTTAATTCCCGCCCACATGAAGAAATCGAATATTCAAGCGGTTTATTTATTTTTCCACCCATGAACGAAAAACGAAAATTTAAACTGAATTTTCGTTTTTTGGAAAAAAACAAAAAAATGAAAAAGGAGCCGTTTTCTAATTTTTCTACTTTCAATATTAAATAAAAAAATAAATGATCGAATGATACACGGATTCAAACCAATATGACTTTCTGTCATCTGTGGATATTTTTAAGAATGCTGGCAACCAAACTGTTTTGGTGAACACTGACGTCCAAAAAAAAAAAAAAAAACATGCTGAAACATGTCTCATATCTTCTTTTAGGTTAAGTCAGTCTGGAAATTGTGCTGGAACATGAGGGTGATTAAATGATAACATAATTGTTTGAGTTCACTTCTTTAACCATTTCCTCTCAGTTAGCAGATACTCTTGTTTGTGGTTTGATTGTAATTGCAAAAGCGAGAGATCTAACGAACTTATGTTGCGATAACATCTTGCTGAAACAGAATATCGTCCTTTAACTTCCTGTCTTTGTTCCTCAAAGAAAGTTCCTCAAACCCAAAAGTGACTGTACATTCTTGGCTTACATTACTGCCAGATGGCTTCTCTTTATACCTTCGATCTGAAACTAAGTCGAACACAACCCTTCCTAAAGGATTTCCACTTGACAAGGTCTACACCTCGTGGGTACAGAGGTTTCTCTGTGTTTGTTGTGGTCAGATATCAACACGGAAGAGTGACGGAAACGCGTGACAGGATGAGACGGGGCTTGTTATGAGATGCAAAAGATTGACAAGGCGAAGGACGAATCAGAGTTTGTCTGAGGCCCTGTCCACACGAACGCGGTTATTTTTAAAACCGCAAACTTTTCTACACTGTTAGGCCGTTCGACCACACGCAAACGCAGCACCAGTTCACTGAAACCGAACATTTTTGAAAACGCCTGCCAGGGTGAAGATTTTCAAAAACTCTGGTTGCAGTGTTGTCGTGTAGACAGCGAAACCGGAGTTTTTTGGCTTGTGACGTCGGAGCATGCACCGTTATCTCCGCCTACTGGAAACTTTTTCAGGCTTCTGATTGGCCAACATGGCTTTACAGTTGAGATTATATCGCCACCTGTTGGCTTGGCATGTTCTTGACAGTGCTTCATAGCATGCATTTGCGTTTTCATGTGGACAGAGATTTTTTTTAAAACGGAAGAAGGAAAAACTCAGTTTATAAAAATACACATGTACGTGTGGACGGCCTTATTTTAACAAAAAAAAGTAAATAGTAAATAATAAAATAAGAACAAATAAATTAATGACAATCAATAGCACAAACAAAAACAATAAGAAGA
>NW_015537969.1:1365947-1366148 GCF_001515605.1 Sinocyclocheilus anshuiensis
GCACCAGTTCACTGAAACCGAACATTTTTGAAAACGCCTGCCAGGGTGAAGATTTTCAAAAACTCTGGTTGCAGTGAAAGACAGCGAAACCGGAGGAGGTTTTGGCTTGTGACGTCGGAGCCTGCGCTGTTACCTCTGCCTACTAGAGACTTTTTCAGGCTTCTGATTGGCCAACATGGCTTTACGGTTGAGATTATATCA
>NW_015537969.1:1366331-1366905 GCF_001515605.1 Sinocyclocheilus anshuiensis
TCATAAAGCTCATTAATCTTTTAATTAAGGTCTTTAAAGTCATTAAGAAGATTCCGTTCTATGTATCAGTTCCTGTTTTCTGTATTGTTTTGTTTTCTGCATGTTTCTACATGTTGGTTGGACCGCATGACTTTGATTTGGCTACTAAGTACTTTAATTATTATTTTTTACATTAGAAAATGATTATGCCAAAATATTTATACTAAAACTCTTTTTATGATAAACGTTTATTTATAAAATCTGAACAGTTGTACCACTCTGACATTTTTGAATGTTTTATAAAAAAAAAAAAAAAAAAACTATCAAAACATATCGAAGCTAGAGTCTTTAATCTTTCTACTGATGCACCGTTTGTCCAGATCAAGTAAGACAAGTAAGAGTAACAAAGTGAAACAACAATAATCTGGGGCCGTCGCTGATCTTTGACCGCTAAGGGGTTAAAGGGGTCATATGATGCGATTTCAATTTTTCCTTTCTCTTTGAAGTGTTACAAGCTCTTGGTGAATAAAGAAGATCTGTAAAGTTGCAAAGACTAAAGTCTCAAATCCAAAGAGATATTCTTTATAAAAGTTAA
>NW_015537969.1:1368674-1369234 GCF_001515605.1 Sinocyclocheilus anshuiensis
GGTTGAGATTATATCGCCACCTGTTGGTTTGGCATGCTCTTGACAGTGCTTCATAGCATGCGTTTGTGTTTTCATGTGGACGGAGATTTTTTTTTAAACGGAAGAAGGAAAAACTTTATAAAAATACCCGTGTACGTGTGGACATGGCCTGCGTCACAGCGCGAGCACGGAAGAGTAAACATACAGAGACAGCCCAGGGAGCGGCTAATTATCATCAGATCGCGTAAATCAGTGGAAAATTAATAGAAATGATGATTCTGTCTGAAGAAATATGAAGTAAACATGAGTAAATATATCTATATATCTCCATGTATATGCATCTTTGGACTATAAGCCCTTATTAACCCTGTTCAGTAAATCTATGTGAACACAAATACACCGCTGCTGACGTGACTGAATATGAATGCGTGGTGAATTTCTATTAGTAAGAGTGTGATGTTTAACAAAGTGAAACAACAATAATCTGGGGCCGTCGCTGATCTTTGACCGCTAAGGGGTTAAAGGGGTCATATGATGCGATTTCAATTTTTCCTTTCTCTTTGAAGTGTTACAAGCTCTTG
>NW_015537969.1:1369289-1403368 GCF_001515605.1 Sinocyclocheilus anshuiensis
ATCACAAATGCAGACATGGTTTTATGTTTACATGGCGTGATGCAACGAAACGCGTAAAAAGACAGTAAGACAATAAGTCATTATAATCTGTAATTATGTCCCCACTAGATGCAACAAATGCCTCGTTTGTAATGGGTTTTATATTGTTTGTCTCATCGCTCCGGCTGGAACAGGGCATCACAGTGTAGTAAGGGGCGTAACATTTCCGTCACACGCTTGAGGTATTCGGCCAATCACAACGCACTGGATAGCTGGCCAATCAGAGCACACCTCGCTTTTCAGACTGATGAGCTTTGTAAAAATCGACGCGTTTCAGAAAGGCAGGGCAGAGAGGAGAAACAATAATGTACAGTATGTGGAAAATAATGTGGTTTTTTTAACCTTAAACCGCATAAACATATTTCATTACACTAAATACACAAAATAATGTTCTTTTTAGCAACATCATATGACCCCTTTAAGACAGAAGGCATGGATCTAATATACTGACACGAATTTCTTTCCCAATTGTTTATGTTCATTTAAGACATAACTGACTGTCTTTACGCAAATACTCTATTAAGGGATACGCACTCGCTTAATCTTCTTAATCACTTTCTGATTTATTTTAATTTTGCAGCAGAGAACAATCAAACGTTTCGGCAGTAAGCCTTCTTCAGTGAATCATCATTTACGTAAATACTCACCAAGACAGACATTTTGACATATTTTTGTATATATTTGACTGTTTATGCCTGCACCTGAAATCCTAAGTATTCTTGTTTTTGTTTGGCTCTGTGTCGGAGTGTGTGCACAAAATCCACCTGAGGAACAATTAAAAAAATTCATATTATAAAATTAATATTTATACACTTTTTAACCACAAATGCTCGGCTTGCTCTAGCTCTGCGATGCTCATGCGCGTCATCACGTGTGACGTAGGCAGTGTTTACAAAGCGAACGTGAAAAAACGGATGATTTTAAAGTTGGAGGCGAAAATGAGATGACATTTTTAAACGTAGTACAAAGACGAAGAACTAACCGCGCGTGACCTTAAAAGTTTTATTAAAATCTAAACTGAAACTACTGCTAGCTCATGTTAAACTGTTTTTCATCACAGCGCATGAAAGACACATAATTGAGACATGTGATATCATTGGCCAGTCACAGTCATCAGTAGGCAGTCATTGCTGTAGTTTTAACATTATTATGAGAAGATAAATGATCATGATCTCTACGATTCGCTTGAAAAGTAGATCGTAGACATCTTCAAGATCGATCACGATATAAAATCGTCAGATCGCCAACCCCTACTTCCAACCAACCAATAAACCAAAAACAAATAAAAAAAATAAATCAAATAAAATAACACTATAATATAAAATATCTGTGATTTATGTTAATTAAAATACAAAACAAAAAAAAACAAAACAAAATAAGTTATGGCATCTACCATACTGGACCTGACCAAACCAAACTCTGACCTTTTGAAACTTACAGGTAAGGCGATGGTCTCAAACTGATCTCATATATGATCTAAAACTAGCACTGCATCTAAAAAACAAAACTGTTCAAATATATCTGCATCCCAGCTCATGATGCTAAGCAGATGTTTGTAAATTACAGCCCTTCATTCTCACACTTCTGGCCAAATTTCAAGAACCATTCAACCTGACTTGTGAGTAATGCAGAGGCTGACGTCACACTTCCCACAGACAGCCGTTTTCACCTACCTCACTGCTTGTTGGAGACTAATTGCCTAAAAAAACATAAGGGAAGGTGGAAAAACAACATGACAAAACACATGGCTGCTACATCCTGAAGAATCCATCACTGCCAGAGTGTTAAAACCCCAGTACGCCAAGCCTAAATTGCCTTTGATATTCACTGGGTATCAGAGCAACGCACAAACATATGACAGAGCACATTATGCATCATTACATAAACAAATAAATGAGGAGGGAGAGCAAGTGGTCAATCAGCTCCTTATTGTTCCCAGCTCATATATATCACAGCTATGCCTTTATAAAGACAACCTGGCTTACCAAATGTTTCCACTGCAGGTCTTATTACTTTTGCTGCAGAAATGACAGTGCCTTATGGAGTGTGGTCTGTCTATCTCTATCAATCGATCTATCCAATCTCACCCCTAATAAATGTAAGATTGTAGAATTCGACAGGGAAAATGGGACTGGTTCCTTTTTTTAAATTACATCTCCTTCATTGCAGGCTTTTGTGGCTGTGCAGCTTTCTGGGTCCAAAAACTGAAGCGCACGAACAAGGGCAGAGTCCAAAAATAACACTTGCCAATGGCTAAACGGGAATAAACATTTTGCAAGTCTATAAAATGGAGCTTTTCTCCTTTATTATCTTTATTAGGAAATGCTGCAATGCAAGAGTAAAGCTGTGAAATATCAATTACATTTTAGGGATGCGCCGATCCGATATTCATATCGGGTATCGGCTCCGAATAAAATTAAATATAAAAATTAAATAAATTTTTTTTTTAATTAAATTAAATTAAAAAAGAACACATGGCTACTAATGAAAAAAGATCGATTTTACAGCCAGATATGTACAGTGCCTTGCATTTTTTCATTTTTTTTTTCCACGTTTTGTTATGTTGCAGCCGTGTGTTAAACTGCTTATATTACTTTTTCCCACATCAATCTACACTCCATACACCACAATGGCAAAGCAAAAAACAGGTTTTTAACATCTTTGCAAATTTATTAAAAATAAAAAGACTTGGGCTAAATGATGAAATTAAGGGGTGCGAATACTTTTGCAAGGCACTGTAGTTATGGCCTGTAGTCTACCAGCAGGACTATACTATCCAAGCTGACCTCAGTAGCTGGTCAGAAAATATGAAAAAAAATGAATTTTCATTAAATTCTTCCTTCAAAGAGAGAGCATTTAAACAGAAGGAAATCACATTGGGCAGGTTTCCATGCACTTGCATGAATATCAATGTGTGCAGAGCAGGCTGACTGGAGGCTGATCAGATAGCAAAAACTTCCTATGCCAGCTTAAACAGAGCAGCAATGCAGAGTCACAAAAAGAGAGGGAGTGCTTAAGACTAGTGAACAATTGGTATTAGCCTTTACATGAGCGAAACTGACTGCACCCTCCCTGTTTGTTAGGCCACATCCCAATGAGATAAAAGACACTCCATTAGTGTGGGTCATGACCTTTCGATCACTGGTCAGCAAACAGATGCATTTGTTCCTCATCCTCATACTCGCTGATGAAACTTCACAGCTTAAGTTCCATATCCTTCAACACCGATTGCAGACTGAGAACATCTGAGAACATCTTGAGTAATAAAAGCGATGTAATGACTACAATGACAGCATGACTACGAATTCATATTGCTATTTTTAGAACACAATAATTTGTTCCCAAAGAGTTGAAGTGAAAAAGACTTCTTTTCTTTATTGACAGCCATTCAGATGTGGCTTGCAAAAAATCATCACATTCAAATCATCAAAATCTCACATTTTTACTGTTATTTATAATTGACAACAAACAATTTTTTTTTCATGGCACCTAAAAGGTTTTAGATCTATACATACTCTTTACTTCACGCAAATTAAGATGCCCATTAGAGACACCAAAGAGGTGGGCATGGGCCCTGTCAAAGAAACAGTCATGTGACCCATCAAAACAGTGGGCATCTGAGGGAGGCAGCCATGGAGCAGGGAACTGCTGTATCAAATGAAGTCTGAGACATCATTATACAATATGCCATGTGATAAAACAGTGGCCTTACCTTGGCAGAGGCTGTCAAATTAAATGTAACTCAGCAAATCTGAAAAGGTCGACTATAGTATAAATTCAGTTACAGTATATTGAACATGAACAGCATTTTTTCCCAAAGGCTAAATCTGTAGGCTATGCAGTACAACAATAACGGAAAATGGCATAACTGTATACATTAGTGCAGTAAGTACCTGCTTCACAATTCTTACAGTACCATTTATAGTACTGACTCGTTTTTTACTGTCAGAATTTGCACAAAATCTCATGGCAAGTTCACTGATCTTGATAACACACTGGATAGATATTACAAGGATTATAAAACATAAAAAAGTTTGATAAACCTGTTCATTAAGACTTTTTGCAAGCAACACCTGAATGTCTGTCAGCAGAAAAAGATGCTGTATGGATATGGACTGTATATAACCCTACTGCTTTAAAGGGGTCCTATTATGCTTTTTCACTTTTTGAATTTTAATCAGTGTGTAGTGTGTATGTTTGGGCATAAAAAAGATCTACAAAGTTACAAATCTCAAAGTCCACTCCAAAGGGAGATATTTCGTTTTTAAAAAATCCCTTTTCAAGAACTACAGCGAACTGCTCGTTTGGACTACAGCGTTTGTTTTCCGGGTTTTGTGATGTCACAAAGCGGCCCATTGGAATATCATTAAAATAATTCCCGCCTACAGAAATTCGAATGCATGAGTGGGTAGGGGCGAGGTCGTGGTCAGACAAGACGACGACGACGAAGAAGTGCTTCATGTTTTGTAGTAAAGTAATTCATAAATAACTATTAAAATTGACAGCAATGCATATTTACAGTACCTTTTGAATTTCTGAATTTTTGAAATAAACATAATACATATTACCATGGCACTTATCTGTACATAGTAAATGCAGTTATTTTTCAGTGGGTGGGGGGTGTGCCCTAAGGGTGAATCCGTATTCATAAAGGCACGGAAAACAATAACGTTTGCTAACGGTTGCCTGTTACATTACAGTACATAAAATTTCACTTACCACATAAACAAAGTAGGAGAGATGACTGAGGACGATGGCAAATGATTTGTAGTTTCTGATCACCACTCATAAAACATTTAATCTTGTAAAATGTGTGGTAAGTACTGCTGCTCCATATAAACAGAGTACGTGCGATCGCGAATCTCGAATGTGAAAGTGAAACTAAAAAGCGATCGTGCACTCAAAAGCAGTTTCAATGCCAGGCATAATAGCGGCTCCCCGATGCCCGCAATTTATATAGGCCAACAGTATAATTACCCAATGATATAACTGTGAGAGAAAGTATTGAAATATATATTTTCCTCCCATCTCGCATTTATTCCCTTTAGGGGTTCGGGTTCCGTATACACGTCATTTTCTTTCCGAAAACGGTATTAGGATGCGGCTGATTGAGGGGGGTATGGGGGGGGGGGGCCATGTCGAAGA
Organism: Sinocyclocheilus anshuiensis; assembly: GCF_001515605.1. NCBI lineage: Eukaryota > Metazoa > Chordata > Actinopteri > Cypriniformes > Cyprinidae > Sinocyclocheilus > Sinocyclocheilus anshuiensis. Next base: position 1,374,474 of record NW_015537969.1, read on the forward strand.
AACGCAGTTTTTTCAGCCCCATGCCCATACGGCTTTGCTTGGCCTTCCTAAAGCGGACGACGTCAGGAAACAGTAGTTGCAATTTATTTGACATCGTTTGTAAAACGTGATTTAGCCAAAAAAACAACAACAACAATAACGTTACCACTCTAATATGTGTTGCAATATCCGTGCGTGCAAAGGTTCTGCGCGATCCTCTTGTTCAATATTCACAGGGTCTGAAACCGGCTCAAATTGATATGGTAATATTGACACCATCCTTAACTATACCGGAGCAGACAGAACTTGCTGCTTTGGCAAGGGGCGGGGCAGTACTGAAACACCGTCTAAGCTGTTTGCCAATCACAACGCACTGGGACAGCTAACCAATCACAACACATTTCGTTTTTCGGAAGGCGGGCCTTCATCAAACCCGGAACTAATTGAGCCGTTTGTGCCAGGCTGGGGAGAAAGGTATTGTAATAATGTAAATTATGTGAAAAATAATGCATTTTTCGAACCACCAAGCATGAGAGCATGTTCTAGTACAACCCCAAAACAAAATCAAGACTTTGTAAAAGAGCATAACAGGACCCCTTTAAATGAATGGCTATGTTACAAACATAATCAGTTTATGAAAAGAGTACTAAAGCGATTTAAAAAGGCAGTTCAGAAATTCAAATAAATTCCGTCATATTCACATACGCACATGCCATCATTTAGTGAACTTCAGAATCCGGATCTCTCACCAATCCAATCAGCGGTTTTCCACCCACCTTATACAGTTGTAGTGTTTGAAAGTGCTGGCAGCCTTCTGGCATTCTAAACACAGCTGGATGGCGCCTGGATAGTCCTCCTCCTGTAAAATTAAACGCTCCATTTTACCTGAATATCTGTAGACATTTTCACAGGACTCAACTAGAACAACTGAGCTTACAGTTTAATGAATGATGCTAGATTTCTATCATTACCCTCACAATGACAGAACAATCTCATATTAAATTTACATTTAGAAGACATAAAGAGACCAAACACCACAATTAGTGCTTGTTTGCAAGTTCTCTTTTGGTTATCTTTTAAATAATAGGCGTATTTGTGTAGATTTCTGTGCCAACGTACCTCCAGCATTTCACTCAGTCGAACATCAGTTCTTTGCTGTAAAAGAAGCAAAGAGAAGAAGGACAGAGTGTCTGTGAAACTAGGCAGAAGGGAAATTAACATGCACAGAGGACTGAAACTCTCTGTTTAGCCATTAACAATGTTGATGAAGTGATTACCAGAGTCTTTATGGTCCTCAAAGACTTCAACAATCCTGTCAACAGCTGTCGTCGTCTCTGATTGGCTAACAGCCCCAGACTGGCTTCAGTGAAGCCTTCTTTAGCAGAACGAAGCTGCCTAAAAGCAGAATTACAGCATTTCTGCCTATTCTACAGCTTATCAAAACTTTAAGCAATAGCTGGCCTAACAGTGAAAATGATTTTCACTCATTTCCTCATGTTGTTCTAAACCGGTTTGACTTTTTTTCTTTTTTTCAATGAATACAAAAAGACTGTTTTCCATGTTCTTTTTCAAATGTGTAGGCACTGAAGCATCAAGTGGACAAACAACTTGTGTGCTGTTTTCTAGTACTTCTGAAGTCATGTGTTAGCTTTTTGGGAGAAAAATAAACAAGAGAAATGTAAATTGTTATTTAAAGAAAGCTATAACATTATCTCTATAGTATAGTATTCTTCATAGCAAACTCTTTCTTCATATTTCTGTCAATCAGAACTAATTGTATTTTAGTATATTATACACAGTATTAACTATAGTAAGCTCAACGTTTTAGTATATTACATTACAGCATAACATTTTAGTAATGAGTTCTAAAGCTTTAAATACCTTTAGCGTAAATATTGCAAGATCCTCAAGATTTAATTTTGTACTTACATTTCTCTCAATTTCCATACACTGCGACCATGACATGAGTCCTTTGGCACATTCCTGAGAGTTCTTGAGGAAAGTGAAGAAATTAATAAATGATTTGCATGATTCTTTCATAGAACCAGTCTGAAAGATTTGTTAACTCGCTGATAAAACTGCTCACTGGAATCAAATCACTTGCATGTCGGTTTCTCACACAAAGCTAACATGTGACTTCAGAAGCCTTGGAATCGTTCAGACCTTTTTTGATACGTTTATGCACTTCTGTTTTCTTTTTGAAACAAGAAAACTTCTGTCCACGTTTAAATCAATTTTCTCTTTCTCTTTTGTCCCACTGAGAAAAAAACAAGTCAGTTTGGAACAACATATGGATGAAAAATGATAACACAGCTTTCATTTGTTAGCTGTACTATTCCTTTAAACCCGATTTTCAAAATTTGACAGTGATAAAAGCTCTCTGACCTTCGTGCATTAGTGCAGATGACTGCAGCCAGCTGCAAGTTGGTCTGCAGAGATGTCACTCTCTCGAGCTCCTACAACACAACAATGATTTTCAAGTTTTATGACAGAGTTTATCCAAAACATTAGGCAAGTGCTACTCTGGTGTCCTTTGAAGTAGACAAGACAAATGAGACAATGCTTATGACCTTCCTTCCATATAGCAGGATATTACCTCTCATGGATAACTGTGATTCTAACCTCTATGCTTAATGGGTTCAGACCAGAGATGTTCTCTTCTATTAGGCAATTTTTTCAGGCCTGTTATGAACAATAAAGCAAGAGAGATGATAATGGTGACAAGGTTTTTAGTATAGGAATGAGAAAAGCAGCATAATGAGAAAGAACATGCTACCTTAGCTCACACCGACATGTCCACAAACTAATAGACAACTGAAGTTCAGGGCTTTTTGCAAGGTTTTTCTCATGCAAGGCCCCCCCTTCACAGCATTCTCGGTTTGTATTTATTTAATACAAGAGCGCAGCTGTCACAGCCTGAGGTGAGCTCACACTGAGTGACCCAGTCTTTCGATGCACATTAGGTCTGGCCAACACAGAGACAGCCTTCAGCACCAAAACATCATCCCAGTGTCACGTTAAAGATAATTATTTGGCCAAAGAATATGAGGTGGAAAAAATTGATTCCACAGAGAGGGGCAGAAGAAACAGAGGCTCCTTATGCGTAGCGTCACAAGGAGAGCCGTTCATTCTTCAGAAGGCTATCAGTAGCAAATACCCGGAAGAATCCTGGAAGGCTTCTGGGAGATGAACAGACCGTATTGAGCTTTAAGTTGGGTGCCTGGAGAACCTCCTGCAGACTCTAAAGTACCATCTAATAGATGACAGTACAAACAGGAATAAAACAAAAAGTGCAGTGTTTGATTTGTTCTGCCGTTCAGTCTACTGACAAACACATGGAAGGCATGAGGTTAACAGGGTGTCTTTGCTGAGGAAACACAGGCTGGTCATTTAGCCAGGCATCTGCAGAAAAAATCTGTGCGATTTATTCAGAGGAATCTCTGTCTCTGTGCTTTTGAAGTGCCCTTGGAGTTGCCCTCACTAGATCAGGAAGCTGAACCCAGCCATAGCCCCGCTGAGTCATAGGGTCCTTAAGGGATCCAGTGGGCTTCAGAGCTCAAGCAAGAGTGACTCACTATCTCCACATACACACTGCAGCCAAATACATGGTTGTCACTCCTGTTTTGAGAGCTAAATCTTATTCAGTACACAAAAATGTGTTTAGTCAAAACACATTCTATAATTAAATTCACTCACAAATAAAATTAAATATAACCAAGACCAGTAGCGTGTTTAGGCCCCACGCAATTGTCCAGGGGGGCCCCCATGGAACACGATTTCTACCGATGGGGCCCCCCAGGGACTGCTTACGTAGGGCCCCCAAAACTCTAAACACACCCCAGACCAAGACTGCCAATGTCGACTGCAATTTCAGAAGTAATTCATGCACTGCAAAAGACCATCTTAACTCTTTCCCAACCAGCGGTTTTTCAAAAAAGTTGCCATCGGCACCGATAGCCTCGTGGTTAGTGCGTCAACATACAGCGCATCTTGCGCTCGCGGCAACCCGAGTTAGATTCCCATCTCGAGGTCCTTTATCAATCCCCAATTCTCTCTACCCAATACTTTCCTGTCATCTCTCTACTGTCCTGTCCCAATAAAGGCATAAAAAGCCCATAAATATATATTTTTTAAAAAGTTGCTAGCCACCGCCAGCATTTTTGATTATTTTCACAAGTTTATTGGCACCCAGAATATTTTGTTGTGTGAATATTTGAACATGCAATATGTCAAAAAAAACAAAAACATTTTATTCTAGCTTCATGCAATATTTTTTTTAAATCAAAACTTGAATGTGGGTAAGTTTCATAAAAAAAAGCAAAAAAGAAAAAATAATTAATCACATTTTTGTAAAAGACTTTGTGTTATTTTACATATGCATCTACTTACAGATGCAATCGCTTGTTTATGCTTCTTCGCCATGTTTTGATTTAGATGTTCAATACTCTTTCAGAAGATGCGCAATAGCGCCTCCTACCATACACCAGTGAAAACACAGAAAGCGCGGAAAATTCCGCCTATGTCGGGGAAGCGTTGCCTCATAAATGATGGAAAGTTCCATCAATGGCGGGGAAAGAGTTAATAAGTATTTTGTTTTCACAGAATTAGACAAGCAATTTCAACTGAATTTCTTGTTTTTTTTGTTTTTTTACCATTGATCGGCAAAATTTATTTTAATAGGAATCCATGCGATTCCTGAGAACGAAAGATTTCCCCATGCAGATTTCACAATGGGTTCAAGTTGGTCACACTAATTCACTATACTGACCAAAAGAAAGCTGCTTGGTTTGAAAGAGTCTTCAGCATGAGCTGTGCTTCATACATCGCTTCACTATTAATGAACACTGGACCTTCTTGCTAATGAAATTTCACTAATGTGACCATACTTTCAGTGAGGGTAGCACAATGTTTTTTGACAGGAATAAAAACGAGGCTGTGAGAAAAGTTCGGTGTGTTCACTGGATTGTACTCTTTAACAACATGCCGATTGTTCACCTGACTAAACATCTTCCTAAACAACCTTTCAATAAACACAAACACAAAATGATATGTGATCTAGGACCTAGAACATACCATTATAAAGACTGTAAAGTGCTTTTCACAAAAAAGACTGATAACTGTAAATTTATATTTTTAACAACTGTTCTAATTGTATGAGAATAGAGAGGTCCACACCACAGCTATAATGTTAACAGACAGAGGAACAATTTTGTTGGAATCGCTTCTAGAAATTTTTTTTTCAGGTGATAAATGACAAAAAAAAAAAGCCAATCAGAATTTAGAATAGGCATTGTTAGCTTACCAACACACTGATTTCAAATTTTACTGAAATGATTGTAAATAGAGTTACAGCCTATATAGAGGTTTCATTTCAGTCAGGACAATGTCTTAGAAGGTGACATAAGCTGCCTATGTATGCTGTATACAACAAAGTTTTAGAAAAGAGCCCAAGTGATGTGATATACCACTTATTGACTATTTCAGTGACAGGCACAAGAAAATGTATCACAGATATCTAAAAGCATGGGCGGCCTATAATACAGCTCAAAAGCATGGCTGAAATCCCATCTTATTTCTGAAAGGCCTGGGACAAATGCAAGCTGCTGAGGTGTAAAATGGCTTGTGGCAAAGAACCAGCAGACTTAAAAGCTCTTCAAATAGAGGAACAGGAATAAACATATTTCTCTCTACATCCTTTTGGCAAACACTTCTTAAGAGTTAACGACCGTTGTTTAAGACCGCAAGGGTCTAAAAATAGCACTTTCTATTCACGTGTGCTTTGGTGACCCATTGACTCGAAGTTTTTGTCTGTATGACTGGGTTTTCCTGAAGCATTCTCTTGTTAAGGGTACAAGGCTGGTCTAAAATTAGAACTTCAAAACATGAACTTCAGCTATAAATAGATCAAAGGAATTATTTCAGTGATGTGAATGTATTTTATTCAACATGCATTCTCAATGTTTTATAAAAGCATCTGAGAAGGCATGAAATATGGTATTTGTCCTACACAATGACTAATGCAAGAAGAATATCTAATGCTTTTTGTGTTGGGTTACAATGACTCAAGGGCAATTTGCTGTGACATGACTGTAGTAGTAATCTCTAAATGTTTTCTGTTCCGCTGATTGAGGTCAGAAGATGAATATCTTCATTCCATTTTGGATGAAGACGTGTGATGGGTGAAGCATGTAGTTTCTAAGCCACTAGCGTCACCAGATGGAACTGTCTACAGTATAACTGTACATATCGCCCATTGTTTGGCCAAAGCAGCCAATTCATGATAAAGAGTTTATGATAGATCAATGTATCAGCAAGGTTTATTATTTAACCATTATTTAGCCATTTTGACCTTGTTAGCATCAATACTGTCTATGAGTGATTAGAGTATTTTCCGTAAATATAGCGCAAATAGGTATTCATTTAATTTCAGCCATTTTTCATCATTATTTTATCATTAACCATTTATCATCATCTTTATTGTGTAAGACAACACCAAAACGAACTTTTTTTTACCTTTAGCAATTCAAATACACTATCATTTAAATAGGGTTAGTAAGATTTTTTATTATTATTAATACTTTTATTCAGCAAGGAAAATGCTTTTCTCTTTAAATTTCTATTTTAAAAAATCCCAATAAAAATTCATTACAGTTCCCAACAAAAATAATAAGCAGCACAACTTTTTGTTCAACATTGATAAGACATGTTTCTTGAACACCAAATCAGCATATTAGAATGATTTCTGAAGGATCATGTGACAATGAAGACTGGAGCAACTCGGCTTGCCATCACAGGAAAACAAATCATAATCTTATATATTATTAATAAAAACTACATTAAAAATAAAATTGCAATATTTCAGAATATTATATTTTTTTACTGTATTATTGATAAAATGCAGCCTTAGTGATCATAAGATTTATTAAATTTCTTTTTGTTTATTTTAATTTGTATTTAATCTTAACACCCCACAATTTTTAATGGTATTGTAGAGGCACTGTTGGGTGTTCCATAGCTGTAACGCATTTCTATCTCTACCATCGTAGCCCTCAATACACACAGACGTCATACACAAAGTGAGTTGGACAGCATTTCTTTAGGGACGGCACGTCAGACCAAGTTTGCAGAGTTATTGTCAAGTATGACATATACAGCTAAACTGTATAAAGAGGACAAAAAAGAAAACATATCTGTACTTTTTAAAGCAATGCTTAAGATATGACAGCTTACCAGATTGCAGAATTTGCTGCAGAATTTGATACAGTTGACAACAGTTGTGATTTTATTAACAACATAGTCTTCTTTTCCGCCCACTCACAGAAAGCAAAACATCCTTCATGGTAAATTATGACTTGAATCATGGAAAAGAACATATTTTCTTAAGGCTTCTGTCCAGTACAATTTTGAACAACAAAAGAAATGGAGAGAACTCAATTTGACCCTCTGATGTTAAAATGAAACGAGACAGCATCAAGACAAAAACAGACTACTGCATCCATCAATGAACATGATGCATCATTCAGTCAATCAGGCTTTATCAAGAGTGAATCTAACACACAAAACAATTCTACGCATCGAGTGTGAGGTGAAAATCCTGGCACAGGATCAAAGCTAAGCATTCTAAAGCATATCTTTAAGAGAAATTTCAAAGTGATCCAAAGTGATCCACTTTCAAAGGGATTCACAGTGATTTTTAAAGATGTGAGAGAAATATGACCAGAGGGAAGAGGACACAGAGCCTTGGCTCAGTCTTCTATTTCCAATTTCATCCCAAATTGCATGGAAATACTCATTTGAGATAAAAATCACACTGTATCTTCAGCTTCATCTGCAAAACACACTGCACAAATCTTATTTTAACAAATACACATTTAGAGAGTTTAACGGTTTAATCACCAAGGAAACTAGGATGCAGTTACAGTCATCATGAAAAAAATGTCAAGGTTATGATGAGGCACTTACAATAAAATTGAATGGGGACTAATTTTGGAGAGAGAAAAAATCTACTTAATTCAAAAAGGAAAAACGTTTTTATACTCACTCACAGATACTTGGTATTAGTGTTGTCACGGTACCAAAATTTCAGTATTCGGTACCAATACCAGTGAAAACCCACGGTTCTCGGTAGCAATTTTGCTAACGGTGATGTTTATTTCAATCCAAAATTCAAATTAAAATATGTAATAATATTCCCAACAGAACAGAAGCTCTAAATATTAAAAATGTAATTGAAACTTACCTGCTTGAACTTGATCGGGGTGTTTTGTTAGTTTGATGCGTTTCCTCCTCTTGAGGTCTCCACTGCTTTTAAGAAGAGGTTGCCAGTTTTTCACAACAAAACCCACCCAATCGCGTTTCGAGGGGGTCCCCGTTAAAAATCGCGTTCCGGGGATAAAATATGCGTGTTTTGGCGGGGTTCCCCTGGTAAAATTCACATTACTGGGGCTAAATATCACGTTAATGGGGTCGTTTTTCCACCCGCGGACATGAAAAACAACCCGCGGCAACATTGTTAAAGCAGCCCAATTCCGCGGGAAAACCGCGGACTTGGCAACACTGTAAGAGGATAGCTTTCTGATAGCGCATCAAGAACCGGTACTTAAGAAAACCTGGTACCGTAACGTTTTAATTTTTTTAGTACCGACTTGGTACCGAAATACCGGGTCTTTTGACAACACTACTTGGTATTGTTCTAAACAAACTCACTTCATTTTGTTCAAATTCTCAGAAAACAGGACTTCATATGTTCATTTTGCATCAAGTTAATATATCTTCATTTAACAGTGTTTAGATATTTGCATTGGAAAACAGAAATAATGAGGAAGATATTATTTTGCCATGCCATGACTTTATGAATTTAAGACTTTCTGCTCCGATTTAGAACCATTTATGTCCTTCAAATCAAGACTTTAAGTTCCATTATGGTTCATAAAGACTTTACACAAAGGATTAGATTCTTTTTTTTCATACTAAAATCATGTTAACATGCACATTGTTTTTACATCTTGTGGCTATACTTTTGAAACAGTAAGTATTCTAACATTTATGGACTGTTCCCATTCGCTTACATTGTAAATGAAACCCAGATTTCTTTTTTTTTTTTTTTAAAGAAAACGAGGAGCAAGTGAAAATATAATGTTGATTACCACAAAAACGTATCATAAATACTGTAAATATCAAATTGTTTCCCTGACCTTGAAGAAAAAGGAACAAGCTGGAAATCATATGTTGATTGAATGTATCCTGCAGACTCAATTTTTCCGGATGTGACAGACTGCTTACCTTAACATAGGAAGGCTGTTTCTCCAAAATGAGGTCCGCCACTCTTTTAGATACCTGTAAGATGAGAACACAAGCTAAAGGTTAACATCTGTTCAACATGTCCTAGCTTTGTGCATTTAACTCTTTTTAATCATTAGCTGAGGCTTTAAAAGTAGTAAAAAGAAGAACAACTTGAGACTTTAAAATTTAATTGGAGTCTATTATAGGCTTTTCATGTCTTCCACATCTGCAACAATTACTCTGTAACAATATAATAAATGTTTTCTTGGGGCCCTCAAACATTCAGCTGGTAATAATGGCTCCACGGAAGGTCAAGCCATAAATATAAGGCATACTGAGGCACGCTCCAATCGATATGTGCGTCACCTGGTGGGGCTGTCAGGAACGAGAGGGCGGGATGGCTGTGAAGTGTTGGTGTGTCTGTGAGAGCTGAACAGATGGCAGACTCAGCTGAGCAGCGGCGTATGTTAGCAGATCTCACTGTGCGAAAAGCTGAGACCGACTGGCAGGAGAGCGCTGGGTTGTGTGTGAGTGTGTATGTGTGATAAAGACAACTGAAAGAGACATTTTCAAGAGCACCTCAACTTGCTCTTACATATGCATCAGCTCTTGGCTCTTAAAGGAATAGTTTCCTCAAAAATGACAATTCTATCATCATTTACTCACCCTCATGTTCTAAACCTGCTTGATATTCAAAAAGAAAATATTCTGAAGAATGAGCCATACAATGAAAGTTAATGAGGTCCAAAACAACATTAGACTAGGGTTGTGAAGGTGAGGAAATTTTCCCACCGGTTAATCACGTGTGACAACACCGGTCACCGTCAGTGCGCGTTTTACTTTCACTTTCAAATTAGCTGCAATTCGGCATTGATTCAATTCAAGCAACAACAACGTCAAACTCATAGAACTTTTATTAACAAAACGAATAAAAATACACCATATATGCCTAATAAAATAACAAATTACTTAGGCTACACAAAGTTAAAATAGGTATACAAACACTGTGGAACCAAATAAATAAGAAACGAATGTTTAAAAAAAACTTCCAGTCAATACGCTTTTCAAAATCTAAAATATTGCCAAGCAGGCGCCTTTGCAAGCCTACATTAGACCCTGCTGACTTTCATTGTATGGACCAAAAAAAAAAAAAAAAACATTTTTAAAAATATTTTCTTTTGTATTTTCAAAGATGAAAGAAACAGGTCAGGAATATTAATGTTATCGAAAATAAAAGAAACCATAAAAATAGTTACTTTAAAAATAAATAAATGTTAACTGAAAGAAAAGATATATTAAAAAACTAAAAAATATTATATTTCAGATAGCTGCCAAGGAAACATTTCTCATTTTCAATGTTTAACTTGATGTACTAATATAACTAAAACTGAAATCAAATTTATAAAAACTACAGACACGTAAAAAACTAAAGAATATATTTTTTTAAATAACAAAAATTTAAATTAAAACAAAATCTAATTCAAACTCATTTTCATTGTTTAACTTGAAAACTAAAACTGAAATAAAATTTCACCATTTTGGGTGAACTATCCATTTAAGCCAGATTTTTCTAACTGATTATTAAAACCACAAGCTGTAATTAATTCCAAGCAAACCTGCAATTTACCCACAGAATGAATGAATGAATGAGACCTTGACTCAGAAGTAGTGCCTGTGATTTTCACAAAGCTCACTGCTCCACCTATTGGTCATTCATTTTTGTAAAAGATCCCACAGGACGGATCGACGCCAGAATGAGAAAACAAGCTGTGAGGAGCCTTACGGTGTGCTGTTTCCAAAAACTAAAAGACAGAGACTTTAAAAACAGGTGGCCAACACACTCTGTCTGACTTCGATAAGCCGAACACGATGACAAGCGGCAAAGCTGTCCGTCAGCGAGGCACAAGACTCTCTCTGTACGCCTTCCGGCAGCCAACTGTGAGTGATTCCTGCATGGGTAATAACTCTAATTAGAAATCTATTAACCAGTGCTTGCACCAGAGCAGTAAACAGACTGCAATTTTCTCTACCGCTGGTTCTACAAATCCAAATTACAGCACGGAGGACCTATGTTCAAATTCAGACTAACTTACAATTCCACCTTATTTTCCAATTACGACAATCTTTCTTAAGGACACAGACGAATATTACTTAATTAATAAAATTCATCATTAATATTGTTCCTTTTAGCTAATGACTACAAGAAAAGACTTCTCTGTGTTCATCTAATCAGCTAAAACAGCATTACATTTAATTAGGACTGGAAAGAAAAACTCCATTAGACAGTAGAGTGAACACAAAGGCCAGCAGTAAACAAGATATATCTGTTGGGCCCTGGTCAATACGGTTTTGTTTATATTACAAGTGAATCGATTGACATTCATTGCCAGATACAACAAACAATAAAAGGCTTATTTAAAAGCATGCATTTAAGAATTAATCACTTGAATGCTTTTGTGCTCTACTCTGTTGTTAAAGGTGAAATGGGGGTAATTTGTATAATGTTAAAAAACAAATTTCAGTTCATAATTCATTCATTGATTAAATTCCAGAAGTGTACAAGTGTAAAAACTGTCACTTTCAAAGATTTCTCACACAACTTCATCCTAGCAGTAGCAGCAACCAGCAGTGTGATTTTGGGGTGGCAGCTTGAAAACAATTTTGTTTCTTAAAATACTTTGATGTTCAGGAAAATAAATACCATTTTCAGCTTGGGGTTAGTATGATTTTTTTTGAAAGAAGTCTCTTTTTCTGCAATTATCTGATCAAAAAAAAAACACTCAAAACAGTAATATTGTGAAATATTCCAATTTAAAACAACTGTTTTCAATTTGAATAGATTTTAAAATGTAACTTATTTCTGTAATGGCACAGCTGAATTTTCAGCAGCCATTACTCCAGTCTTCAGTGTCACGTGATCCTTCAGAAATCATTCTGATTTGATGCTCAAGAAACATTTCTTATTATCATGAATACTGAAAACAGTTGTGCTGCTTAATATTCTTGTGGAGACTGCGACTTTCATAATTCTTTGATGAACAGAACATTCAAGTGAATAAAGTCTTTTGTAACATTATAAATGTCTTTACTGTCACGTTTGATCAATTTAATGTATACTTGCAGAATAAATTTATTTTTTATCTTACTGACCACAAACAATACCTTAACGGTATTGTAAATCAATGGATTTTCATATATCCAAAATATTTATGAATTCTTTTCATATAAAAACAGTACTTAAAAGTTAGCCAGCCCAATTCAGCATCAAATCCTAGTGGGAAATGACTGCTGAGAATTTAGTCAGTACTGAAAACTTCTTCCTGCCCAGCAAAAAAGATAAAGAAACAGGCTTATCCTGAAACACACTTGCACCGCAGACAAGCAATTAGCTCAGTGATGAGTTCCTGCCAAAGAAGTGTCAGAGCTGCGTGTTAGCAGAAGAATAGGCTGCCACCTCCAATAGACCAGATGGATTTCTCTCCCACTGACCCATCGAATCCACAATAGCCTACATCTGCCAACGACACATTCAGAGCAGTGCATATGGGCATTCCAGAGAGAGCCATCTCCAAAATCATTTCAGATGGGCTGAGCGAGAAAACACATCATTACTGTCAATAAGGCCACATTCTCTTATATAAATGACACTGGAGGAGCTTGCATAAATCATGAAAAAAATACCACACCATGTGAGCGTGCTTAGTCAGAATTAATGGCATTCAACAGGAACTTCGCCTCACACAGCTCCTCCTCTGATGCCTGCAGCTGTCTGTCATGACCCGGGATCAGGTGACCCCAGGTCCGCTGCGCTGCCAGCAAACGGTCTACCCATGGCCGGCCACAACAGATAGAGTCAGACTGAGTCATTGGGTACCCCCAAGGATCCAGGGGACCTCATCTCTCACCCTGAAGCCGATAGGACAGCTGTGCGTAAGCAAGCATCTTAAGCAAGAAACAACAAAGACAGAGGTTGACATTCCTCTTTTTCTAAGGCTGCAGCCAGCAGTGAACTGTGAATCACCCCGGACCAAGACAGAATGTTCTCACGTGCTCACAAGCGCGCTACACCACGCACTGGGAAGTTGTAAAAACACTAATAAAACTGTGACGTTTGCACCAGGATGAGATACAAGCTAAGAAATGAGTCAGAAAACGGGATTAATAATTCCCTTGACTTTTCAGTCATGGAAAAGATTAAATACTTAGGCATAAATGTTTTTTTTTTTTTAAAGACATCAAAAATAATATGACATGATCTGAAATTATTGTTGCACTTTTATATTATTATTTAAAGTGCCTGAAAATTCCCTTAACGCTTTCATCTAGCATAAAATATTTAAGACGTGTACATGTACTTATTTATTTTTCTACTTTTTTTCTGAAAGAATAAGTGCTTGGTATAATGTGCAAAAAAATATAATAATAATAATAATAATACCAACCTTTGTTCCTTCATTTCCTTTCATCAGTGTTATCAATATTAAAAACAAGAAAAGTTTTTTTTTCATTGTTTAAATGTTAACAGGTTTCAATAAAAAGTATTATGTATTGACTTTAGTCTGATTAATGAGTTTTGAGATAAATTCTCTTTCAAAAAGAATTTGTTTATCACATAAAATAAGGAAGATTGTCTAGTAAAGTTGTGCTTCTTCATTAGTAACAATGTCAAGATATATACTAACGATTAGCTTTTATGTGAGGAAAATAAACTGAACTGAATATGTCAAGTGAAGTCACAAAGTCACATATTTTATCATAGACAAAACAGTATCAATTATGATGCAAAAGAATCAGCGATATCATATGTCACAAAAGGACACTGCAAGCAGCATTTGAAGAGTGAAGTTTCTTTTATAGACTTCTCTGAATGTGGTACTTACAGCTGCTTGTTGTCTCTTCAGCTTATCTCTGTACTCCTCAAGCTCCAGAAGGTTCAAATCCAGAGGGAGTTTCTGTTGGGCAAACATACACAAACAGAAAAATCTGAGATTTGAGAATTTCTTTTATTCTGATGGTACTATATATAAGTTTGAACATTGTAGCAGATATCCCTCACACAGACATGGCCAAATTATCTCTGAAGAGCTCCATAAACAACAGCAGCTGAACAGCTCAAACAAATTTGTACTTGAGATGCAGCCCAACTTTATTATAGAGGAATAAACAAATAACACCCAATGCCCTATGCCCAAACAGATAAACAACGAAAACTCAAAAGTCTGGACTCGAATAAGAGTATTTAGTTTCCTCTTGGCTGTAATTCTCATTCCATGCATGCAGATTTTGCAAGGCACCACCAAATCGAATGAGATTTCGCATTTGCAGTATGTGAATAATCCATCAATCGTTGTTGGCTGCAACCTGTGCAAACACCCCTGGCTGTGTATACGTATACAGTGCTGCTTGAAAGTTTGTGAACCCTTTAGAATTTTCTATATTTCTGCATAAATATGACCCAATACATAATTAGATTTTCACACAAATCCTGAAAGTAGACAAAGACAATCCAATCAAACAAAGGAGACAAAAATATATACTTTGTCATTTATTTATTGAGAAAAATGGTCCGGTGTTAAATATTTGTGAGTGGCAAAAGTATGTGAATCTTTGCTTTCAGTATCTGGTGTGACCCCCTTTTGCAGCAATAACTGCAAGTAGCGTTTCTTGTAACTGCTGATCAGTCCTGCCTGCACAATGGCTTGTAGGAATTTTAGCCCATTCCTCAGTACAGAACCACTTCAACTCTGTGACGTTGGTGGGTTTCCTCCTATGAACTGCTTGCTTCAGGTCCTTCCACAAAATTTCAATTGGGGAGGGTAACAGTGGTCTTGAATTTCCTCCATTTGTACACAATTTTTCTGATCATGGATTGGTGGGGTCCAAACTCTTTAGAGATGGTTTTGAAAACTTTTCTAGCCTGATGAGCAACACCAACTCTTTTTCTAAGGTCCTCAGAGATCTCATTTGTTTGTGCCATGATACACTTCCACAAACATGATCAAACTTTGATAGATCCCTGTTCTTTAAATAAAACAGGGCACACACAGACACCTGCTAATCATCTCACTGATTAAAAACACCTCTGAACAGATGGACTCTAATTTCACCTTCAAATTAACAGCTAATCCTAGAGATTCACATACTTTTACCACTCACAGACATGTAATATTGGATCATTTTCCTGAATAAATAAATGACAATGAACATATTTTTGTCTCACTTGTTTGTTTGGGTTCTGTCTACTTTCAGGACTTCTGTGGAATTTTGATTATGTTTTGTGTCATATTCATGCAGAAATATAGAAAATTCTAAAGGCTTCACAAACTTTCAAGCGGCACTGTATATGTGTTTGTATGTATGCATGTGTGTGTACGTATATAGTATATAGCGTGTGTCACCAAAGAAAAGTGTGACAAAAAAAATCTATTTCGTATTTTAAAAATGCTAAACTTCTTACAGATTCTGCAAGTGGCATGTAAGACAATAAGAACACATTATGACATTCTCAAACACACACCTCAAGCTCGTATTGCACCATGTCAAAGGAGTCACTGGAGAAGTACACTTCCTCTATGCTATCAATGATTTCCTGTTCTGCCTGTGGATCAGTGGGTTGTTCTCTCAATTCCCTCAGCTCCTCCTGTGGGGAGAAAAAGAGAAATGAGAATGATCATTGGCAGGGAAATCTCACTACTTCTGGAACACCATCGTGGGGAAGCTTGCCGCGCAGCTAAAAACAGAGTTTGAACATTGATTATTTCTCACATCTGGCTTATAGCCAAGCCGAGTGCAAAGATTAAGTGGTATTAGCACCCATCCCTGAGGAACACCCTTCATGAACCTTAATGAGGATCAGCACAGGAGCATCAATTTCACTCAAAACAGCTTGAAGAAACAAAGTCGTCCACTTTTCTTTGAAGAGGGGTGCTGAGATGCTCATTACGCATGATTCACATGACGTGATGCAATGTGGTTAAAACAGCTCCACGACCAAGACTGAGATAAACTTACTAAGCCATTCTGAATTACAAGAGCAGATGTGGAGGCAATGTTTAAAAATCCTTTAATTACAGCCGTCAGCCAAATTCACAGAAAGCATTCCAAATCGATAAACCACTTATTCATGTTTGACACTACTGAAAGAACTCAGAGTTGGACACTTGGTAATATATGATGGATCTTCCTATAAAGGCTGCAATTTGATGTCATTGAGATAGAAGCTAAGGAATTATTTGGCCTGAAAGCCTTTAATCTCCTCAAAGACACATGATGCAGCGTGGATGCGGTGCAGTCTGATGTAGGCAGCACTGTGAGAGAGCGTGGGTGAACTCACTGAGGGACGGCACCGGCATCAGCATCTGCAGGGGGTGGGGTGGTATGAGTCATTCTCCACTGGTACGTGCACAGCAAGAACAAAAGACAAAATCCTTGGGCTCACTCGTTACCATTAGGCCTTAAAGACACCTTGAAATCAAAACTGGACATTTGAGGCTGTTAGTCAAAGTCTAATAGCTTTGAGGTCATCAATATATTTTCACGTGTGCTCATAAACGGTGATAAAATGAACCTAATAATTTAATTATGAAAACTTTTTTGTCCATTACAGTAATTTTTAAGAACCTTTTTTTTTAACTATCATTCAAATTTATCCACTTAACCATTTTTTCCTAATATTTAAATATAGCAATATGCTGAAATGTTAATTAGGTTATACTTTCTATTATTTTGGACCTTTCCACTACCCAAATTGCCTTCAATAGTAAATTTAAACAGAACCTCCCGCCCTACTTTTAACCAAGGGTCAAATTTTACCCTACCATTCAAATTTATTAATTTCATAATTACTTTAAATATTTAAAGTTGAGTTAAAATTCAAATAGTTATTAAATAAATTTAAAAAATAATAACTAATTAAAATAAAAGTATAATTTTTATTACAATATTTTTGGGAGTAACACAATGAGTAAAAGGAGATGAAGAACTACTTTGGGACACAACTACACAAAAGTTTGTCACTTTCATTGTTTTTAATCATTTTTGCACTTGCAAATAACTTGCTTATTTTATAACTACTTTAAGCTACTGTAGAGTATAGAATAATTTTCTCATCTATCATAGAAGTACTTCAGTACTACAGGTGTTTAAGAAAATGCTGCAGTGGTTTTGGTGCCTTGAAGAGTTTTAGTAGAAAATAACAGCTTTTTTCCCCCTTGGGGGATTACATATATATTTATATAATCTTAGTATGTGTGGGCATGTGAATGTGTGTGCGTACCCTGCTTGACAGGAAAATATCCACTCTGTGGGAGAGATAGCTCCCAGGAGGTTACAGAACAGTACGTGTGAGGGGCTAAATCTTAGAAAACGTCACATATTTCTGGGTCAAATTTGATTTATTGATTTACTAAAAGCTGCATAACATCCTGAAAGGCCAAAAGTGAAAGACCACAATTGGTTCTAAAAATGCGGTTTCACAATTTTTTTTAAATGGGTATTTCTGTAAAACAAAAAGCTTATGCAAAAACCAGAAAATGTGGTCTTTATATAATTTTCTTTACTGAAATCTAGTGATGTGCATGATCAACTGTCTGTCAGGTACTAGTGAAAATATTCAAAAACATCTTCTCGGATTAATTAATTTGACCACAGGCGCAATAAAAAAGGCCTACTTTCCTACTGAATCCCTCACCTAAATCTCACCATTAGTTTTTTAGCATAAGTTGCATAGGTTTTGGAGTTAGCTTTAGCTTTAAAAATATTATTAGGGATTTGTGAAAAAATTTAAAACATACATATCACACTCATCACTTTTAATGTACATTTTAAATCTGTACATCACTCCACTTTTCTAAAGTCTTATATTAATTTCTTCCCCACTCATCATCATGTAATATACATTTGTGATATGAATTCTGAAACGCAGTAAAATGCGAAACTTCTTTGCATGAGTTTGCGTTTACGGTCTCCAGCATTTGCATTCATATGAATGGAAGTCAATGGAATGAGAAGTATACGTGACAGCCCCTTTAATCAGCTTTCTTAAATAGCAACAAATTAGGTGAGAATGTAAAGTATTGCAACAAATTAGGTGTGAATGAAATCCACGATTTGACCAGATGAGATTGAAAACATCAATCATTTCCCAACCAAACGGTCACTTGGAAAATAAAACGAAAACTCTGCCACTCTAATTAAAATGATCGCCTAGCCTTTGTTCAATTATCTTTCCATCCCATGTAGACTGCCAATGTTTACCTAAATTAACACCTCTCGTCCTTTTATTCCCTGCGCACAGACGGAGACGAACGTGAGTCTATTTGCACATAAAAGTGTGACTCAATGTGCTATATACATCAATCAAAGATTAGGATGAGTGAACTGAAGGGTTACTGAATGATGCTGATCAAACGTAGGAGAGAGTGTGATTTAGAATCATATTAAAAATAACAATGAGCCTTTGTTCACATGGACTGAGATGAGAGAGAGGAGACGGACAGCTGTTGCTGATGTCAGATCTGCAGCAAGACGTGAGTGAACCCGACCCACACTACTTTGTAATAATACTCTGTACCTGCTTCAGCTTTTATTTGTGAGATCTTTACAAATAACAGACTCCATTAAAAATCATCTAAATCTTCCAGGCTGCAATATGCATGAAAAATGGGAGGGAGAGAATAGTTGCCGATTATGAATTTATATGTGGTTGTAACCTCCAAAAGCACACCCACGCTTAAGAATGAGTCATCTTATGAATAATATTCAACATTTTACAATATGCTCTGCATAATATGATGAGGGCAATGACGACATTAGTCTAATGACGTAAATAAACTGTATAAATGTTCATTAATCTTTACAGCAATTCTTCAAGAGGCATTCAAGACTGCTCGATAACGCCTTAATTATGTGATTATAACGCCATCTACAGGACACAGGAGACTGTGCAGAAAAAATGGGTTCCAGCCACTCAAAACATCTCAAAAGAACATTTTTCCATAGTTAATATCCTGTTATTTGACATTTGACAAGTTAAAATTACAAAACCTTTTCGGGGAAAATCACAAAGCCATACAGCGGAAATGGCAGGACATTTATCAAGCACACAAGTCCCAAAATGAACACTAGCCAAGAGCTAAAGTAGAGTAAAAGCTGGCCTTAAAAAAAGAAAATAGTCACTGGCCAATTGGCTTATGACACTGCAAAACAACACATGATTTAAAACATAATATAAAAGCAATATCTGAACCTCATTTGTTTTATCTGACATAAGCAACAAGAACAAATAAAAAAAATCAGATATATGGTCCATTAAATAAAACTCAGCGCCTGTAAAAACATCTTCAAAAATGTTCATCTCCTCTTAAGTTTTAAAATGTATTGATTCCTGTAAACATAGGCTATATATTATTTTCTTCCCCTCTGATATATAAAAATACAATCAAATTTGTTAAAAAAAACAAAATGTAAAAATGTTAGCAAACAAATAAAGAAAATTCTTTCAAAATCCTTCTTGTGATGCCCTGAACTGAACAATGTCTTGTTTACTTGTTAAAAGAAACTGTTAAAAAACAGGATGCTCCCCCCAAAACTTTAACTTTCAAGAAAATGATCATTTGCAGACAAATCTATTTTTCCCGCACACAATCCTCATTAATGGTAGCTATTTTGAGGGCTAATCCATCATTTTCCTGTACACGCTATGGACAGACCGTTCCTTTCAATGATCAAACACTTTCTCACTGCCTCAGTCGTTTCAGGAAAATTTCAAAAGTGTTGAAACAAACCCCACCGGGATCTAAGCCAGATGGTTCTGAAAATAATTTTCTGAAGTACGTGTAACATAAATAAAAAAAAAAATGACAGAGTAACAACAAACACTCTCTGCCGGTGGGAAAGAGTCTCCTTGATTTGGGTTATTTATGTCTGCAATAACCAGGGATTAAAAGTAAAAAGTGTCAGCAGAAAATATCAGAGCTGCAGTTGAGACTGAGAGTATACATCGAGCACTAAAATGACCTTAGAAACCTACAGCCAGAAGATCTAAAAGGCCAGGGGTCTAATCACAGAAAGGTCCTGCTGATTTAATGCACCTGTGAGGTAGCGCTAGAACCAATGCACTGGACCATGACCAGCGTACATCTATCTCACTGAATGAAGATCATAATACAACTCAGTGGCACTGCTGCACTAAGGCTCAGCCAAAGTCTGATTAACTTTTTATACTCTCTCCTATATTTTACAATTTCAGAAACATGTTACATGGGAATATAGCTGAAATATAATTTCACAAAGCTCAACATAAGACGCATTTATTCAAATATTCATATTTTACCTCTTTCGCACTATGATTAATACCCAAGAGGATAAAACTCAGGTTATGTTCTGCATATTTTCTACATTTCACAGAAAAAGGAAAAATTTCACTGTAGTAATCATGTAATCCAGACCTAGACTGTAATATACGAGAAGGATTGATTCATCCGGTCAATAAAGACATTTTTCAGCAGGCATTTGAAACCTTCAAATATGAGTGCTGGGATGCATCAAAAAATCTACACAGCAGCCTAACAAAATCCATTCACAAATGTGAAAGCTTAATTCAGAAACAGTACATGTTAGGTTTGAGTCACCTTGCTGGGGGTCCTGAAGCTCTCCACAGGGCTCATGTCAACCACACTCTCCTGGGGACTCTTCAGACCCTGGCAGAGAAAAGAAACCGTAAACTATAAATATTAGGCAGCGATTTATGGGGATGGGGGCGTTGGGATCCTTAAAGCAAGAGTTTTCAATATTTCAAATGCAGTGGACCTCCAACTGTGACATTCTTCAAGCAAGGGACTCCAAAAAAAAAAAAAAAGAGTATATTAAAGACCCAATTTATACTGTTATAAATACATATGAAATATTATTTGGAAAATATTTAGGCTAGTTTATTATTAAATTACATTGTTTTGTTTTAATATTGTACTGTACTATTGGATTTATTTATTACCGGTTTAAATATTTATTTATTTAAATTAAATGCTCATTATATAATTCAGGTTAATCTTATTTTATAATTTATTTATACAATTTTACACTGTTTTTCTGTAAACCTTTACACAGAGGACCTAGCACTCCCTTGCGGCCCCCAGACCCCTGACTGAAAGCCATAACCATAAAGTACACATTCGTTTTACATATGAGCAGATTATGTTACAATTAGGGGTTTAAATGTTTCAGTAACCACAAAAAAAGTATACTACAAGCTAGTCAGAGGGGCGGGCGTATTCTTCCCAAGTTGAAATCAAGACTCTTGCAAGAGGGAAAAAAAATCGCGTTTGCTTGGAGATGTAACTATAGCAATAGCTTGGACACTTTTTGGGATCATTAAACATATTGAAAACATGAATACAGCCATTATTCGACACTTCACTATAGATTTACATAAATCTAACAAATTTGGGGTACCAAATTTGGCTGGGGAGCCATTTATGTTGCGTAACTTCAAATGATCACAGCCCCAAGACATACATTCTTAAAACGCAAGAAAAAATATTGTATAATTCGTATATAGAAATAACCATAAATATGAGCAATAATCCACCTGACAGTGCAGGAGACCATATTGCACAAAGACAAAATACTGTTAACAACACACAGCCTACGTTTATAATCTTAACGTCTAGACCTATTTATAACCGGCTTAAAAGGGAGTTTCTTGAGCTTGTTTATTGATTACGTACATCTGCGCATTATGAACTATGAATTATGATCAAGAGCTCACCACCTTTTTATTTATCATTCCGATATTTTCGTCAATTATTCCAAATGCACTGATTAAAATCGTTATGATAACATGTGTAAATGTGCAGATCTCAAGAAAATATAAGCTGTTTTTCAGTTTATTTGTGTTTTAGCTAGCAGGCTAGCTTATTAAAAATGCTTCCGGATCCGTCAATGAAATCAAGAAGCAGACTGATGTGAGATGAGAAATAACCAACCTGACGAGCCATCAAAGACTTGATTTTCTGCATCGTAGAGTTGAAAACACTAAGCAGTAAACGCGATGTATCCTATGGTCTTTTTCTGTCAAACGGCGATTCAGTTCTTGCAGTGCTAGACAGGTGCCATGTGTCACTGTTGGACTCACGTGACAGGTGGCTAGTGCAGCATGGGATATGTAGTTCCTCTGAATAGCATACTGCTTTCGGTTTAAATGCCAGAAAACAGCAGTAGACAAAAACTGTTAATGGACCCTTTTCACAAGACTGTGATAACGCGTTTAACGGTCAGCATCGTGAATCCTCGAAAGTTTTTCATAATTGTATTTTTTTAAAATGTATCTACATTTATGACACTATTCTTTGTATTATATCACCTTTGCATCAAATTACAAAAAAAAAAATAAGTTAACGCTAATGCGAGGGTGTTTCTAATGCAGCGTCTATGGGAGGGATGGTAAATTTGACATTGTTCTCTCTTCTGACTGCCGTTGTCAGTCTCTCTCAATTTTTGTTCCTTTTATTGAAAGTCATGAAAACACTATCGTGGAGTTTTCCATTTGCTATTTGAGCTATGTCGACTTCCGCTGCTGAGAACCCCGTAAATGTGAAAAAGGTCCATATGAATATTAATATTTTGTCATATTTATGTTTATCTCTCTCTGAAGACCTATGGTTCTCATGCTTATTTTATTTTTATCAGTTTCACATTTAAAGCAAATTAAAAATCTGACATGCCTCTGAGAAAGCAATAATATTTGTATAATGGGGTGTAGAGACCATTATTAGGCCTAGATATTTCCATATTTCTCCTCCAAGCTTTTTGAGAGATAATTAAAAACAAAACATTTAAGGTGTCTACTAACTTTTCGGTTTCTAGACACACACACACACACACACACACAATAAAATTTCCTTTTGCTGCAGAAGACAGTCAGCATTGTGTGTTGCACTTGAGGTCCAACAGACACATAACATAAAATGAGTCAAGAATTCTTGGAACAGGCCACAAAACCTCATTTGTTTTGGGCTTTTACATCTCAGTTCAGAGAAAGGTTTACAGCAAAATATTTGCTACCTGACAAAAATATTCTAGCGTGGGTGTTTGAGACGAGCCCTTCCAACTGGCTGTTCATGCTGATGTGAGCACACATAAGAGATCAAGTGTTTCTCAACAAAGCACAGCTGACATCACTGAAAATTTCCCTGTCAAATAAGGGAGTGGCACCTCCCTCCAGGCAGCTGAGCTGTTGATATAATGCTTCTGCTTTTCCTTTGAAACAGAGAAAATAAACACATAGTCATATTATAAATCTTCCTTTTATAAAGCACTGTATGTTTGTTCCAGTAATATTGCTGGTTATACCAGACAATCCCACTGCTTGAAACACCCAACAGTGCTTACCAAAATTCAAATTATCCGCTTAATATGTGCACAGAACGACCCAATACAATACTTACCAAATTTGAATATTCATCTTTTAGAAATTTTAGACATTTCAACATGCACAAATAAGCAAAAAGATACTCATAGAGGCAGCATTTTCATCAACATAATATTGTCAGAGAGCTAAACTCGAAAACGTAAACCAACATTTTAAAAACATTTTAAATGTATTTTATTATATCTTACATTTAATTAAAGAAAAGAATGCAACAATATTTGTAAAAACCTTTATTTTAAAATCCATCTGTGCTTAAACAGGTTTGAACAGGTGCAGGTGCAACACATAGACAACAAAACAGACAGAAGATGTCTGTTTTATATTCAACAAACTGCTACCCATTAAAAGTATGGAACGGGCATGTGGCATCTTGAAAATGTAATGAGCAATATTACAGAATACGCTGCAGTGTGCAAAAAAAATACAGATTCATAGTACAAAATGCATACATCATATTTACATTCATAATGCAGGAACAACAACAACGTTAGATGACGACCGTATTTATATATAAATACTCTCAGCTTTTCATTAAGCATGTTGCTACAGAAAAAAAAAATCTCATAGTTCTCTTATATATTCTTTTTAAGACAATAAAAACTTCAAGTTTATAAATGTATGATTTTCAGACCTCAAGTAGTATAAAAACAAATAACTGTAAAACAAAAGAAGTGTGTAAAACAAAACGTGTGACTGTAGAGAAAAAAATTGGCAGGAAAAAATAGTGAAACTCCTTTCATCTTTACATCCGTGCGCTCATGACTATCTCATTTCAAAAGACTCAGTGTTGGAGTTTCAGGCACATGTTTGATGACATCATAGATGGTGGTATGCAAATCTTTGACTGAATCGAGCCGTGCCAAAGACCTGCAGGATGCCTGGAAAACACAGAGAAGAAATATCAAACTGTTCTGGGGCAAAACTGCTCATGCAAAATAGCAAGTGACTTAAGTTGGGTTTTTTTTCCTTTTACCTGTGTCGAGTCCATTTTCCCAGGTACAGAGACAAATTCATAAATGCCAAAGTCTTCAGTTGCATCTTCATGACCTGCAAGTATATTAAGCAGATCGGTGAATACATATCATAATACAAAGCTAAATGTTTTTGTTATTTGTAGTAACCTAATTAGCCATTAAGTTCTATTGAGATACATATTATGTAATGTATTTAAAGCAATTTGTTCCCACACTAATAATTAAACGATGTATGAATCATTTTTACCCACCCTTTTTAGTTCACTAACACACAAGTCATTGATAATATCCTATGTATTTTCCAAAGAGAGTGACTGTGTGCATAGCCAGCAAGGTGGAAAATATGTTTATAGTGTATGCTGACAGAAAGCAGGCAGATATGATTATAGTAGTTGTGATGTTAATGGGCTTGGGGAGTTTGTTTGCACAGCGAGGTAGTGTACACATCACAGGTATAATATAGTCCGCCACATGCAGTAAACCTACCAGAGCGGTGCAGTCCTCTCTGCTCTGTCATTGGCCTGGAGGATAGGATCAATCCATCAATGATGTCACATGAATAAATAAATGTGTCATATATTTCTCAGATGTTTGCATAGAAAAGAAATATATTCTTACCGCCTGTAGATAGTCTTTATCACTGTAGAAAAAGATAAAGCAATCAATTAAAATGATTTCTAATGATTTTAAATTATTTAATTTAAATATAATCTGATTTAAAAGATTAAAGACCCCTTTGAAATCAGTAGAAACTGTTTTTTGTCCTGTAAATTAGGGCTGTGCAATTAATCACATGCGATTGTCATGCGCATCTCGTCAGTAAAGCCAGTTCCGTGATTAGTAATAAATCTTCATCACCTGCTTTCAGATGGAGCGGCATTTACTACACAGAGCCGTAGTTCACTGACAAGCTAGGCAATAATAGGCGAATGCGATTCATCTGTGATTATGAACAATTAGGCAATTAATATTGCCTAATTGTCAGTGAACTACGGCTCTGTGTAGTAAATGCTGCTCCATCTGAAAGCAGGTGATGGAGATTTACTACTAATCACGGAACTGGCTTTACTGACGAGATGCGCATGACAATCGCATGCGATTAATTGCACAGCCCTAGTGTAAACTGAAAACTGATGTTTTATTTTTGTTTTTTAGACTTTAGACTTTAGTTAAAGGGGATGAGTGACATACTCATTCTAGAGAGCTTTTGCTTTTTTACCCATGTATATCCGGTAAAAGTGAATTTTGACAACATTTAGGAGTGCACTAGCATACAGATGGCAAACACACAAAGCTTTAAAGGGGTCTTTAAACAAATGATTTAATAAATAATTGATTTTGTTCAAATGACACATTATTAAGGTGATGCCTGAATATCTTTAAAAACCAGAATGATATCATACTTCTTCTTGGATGGCAGCTCTTCCTTAGGAGCACAAACATCATACACACTATGATGACGACTGAAGAGATTGTAATGAAAGTCAATGGAGACAGCGCACTTCCTTCCTGGCTATATTTTGCTTTTCCTGGAAACAAATCAATATCAGTGTTACTTATATTGTATATTTTAAAATAAAGAATTTCTGGTGTGATCTTCATCTTTAAACTACCAAAAATGCAGATTGACAATGGATGGAACAAAGGAATAACAAATAGGTTAGATTAACTTAAAACACTAAAGCCAATAACCATTTTTGTCATTATTATTGTCATTGATATTAAATATATTTTGTATTATTACTACTACTAAATATTTAACAATATTATATATATATATATATATATATATATTTGTAGTAGTAGTATTTAAGCTTCAATAATGTCAATCTACTTTGATTTGATTAGGTCAGAAGAATTTAATAAAATAATTTGAAGGTTAATTTTGAAACGAGTCATTATTTTGGCATGAGGAGGACTAATGTGCAGATTTAAAACAGTGACTGCAAACATACCTTTGCCAATACTGGACATCACCAGTGTGAACTTGGTCTCGTCCTGCTTCTTAGTCATATTGTTGAATGCCCTGCACAAGAACTCTTTACCCTGGGGTAATTCATGCGGCTTCACTTCAAACCGTGGTCCAGTCATGAGAACCTCTGTGCTGTTCTTTGTCTTAGAGATCCAGACGCAGGTGTTGGGAGGGTTGGAGTCCGCAATACACTCAAAAAAGACCAGTTCCTCCGGGTTCACCATGAACACCCCTTCAGTTTTCAGACCTTGTTCAGAATTTACTGCCAAGTTATAAGGCCCATCTGAAAAATTTGGTAATGTTACAAAAGCTTGATTAGTAGTTTATTTTTTTAAATTCATTTAAAAAAATCATTGGAATTTTCTATTACTTTGTTTTAGTTCTATTACTATTAATAACTAGAAATTATTCTATTATTATTAATTTGTTATGTCAGTCATTGTACAACAATAGCAAAGTTAAGGAGAAAAACAGAGACATTTTTCACGTGGTCATGTCATTTCAAAATTGCAGCCCCCATGAGGCAACCCTTTTTATATCAAATAAATCAGCTTTTATTAGGCTACTGTTATCAAATACTATTACTTTCTTTAGAGGTGCAACTTTTTTAATGAGGGAAAAAATTAAGTTTTGCACCTCTATTAGCTTAATCCACATTCATATTTCAGATCGACTTTTGCTAAATGACATGTCAGGACAGATCATGTTTGTCATCTGACTAACACTGCAAACAGCAGGTAATTCTCAGGCTGCAGGAGGAACCTGCTGGACAGTGTGCAATAACGAAGCAATGATTTACACAAGGGATGATAACAGATGATAAATTAGCTTTAAGTCAGAAAGCATAATAGATACTCACAGAACACAATGAGTTCAGCCGGTTTGCTTAGCTTACTGCTAATGTGGTTTTGGGCCTCACAAATGTATTGACCAATGTCTTCTTTCTTGACAGGGTTTATAACAAGTGTCCCATAATCTTGTGAGAATGTATGCCGCTCACTTGGTCCAACCACCATGTTGTTTTTTAGCCATTTGTACTGAACATTTGTCCCATGTTCAACAGAACAAGTCAGCGTCACATTGTCCCTGTCTTCCACCAGTTCTGATTCTGGGGTCTTATTAATAACAGGGATGGACACAGGCACTGGGAGCAGAAAAGACATTAAATTAAGTACTTGCAAGAAAAGAAATCTGATATGTATATATGGAAGCTCACTTACAGTGGGTACGGAAAGTATTCAGACCCCCTTCAATTTTTCACGCTTTGTTATATTGCAGCCATTTGCTAAAATCATTTAAGTTAATTTTTGAAGGGGGTCTGAATACTTTCCGTACCCACTGTATATCTCAGGGGGGGGAAAAAACAGACTTATTCCTCAACCTTATTTTTAACGTAAGAGTGGGTGTGGCCATTTCTAACTTGAATGATCAAGGCTTCCGATGTCATTTGTATCCAGTTATTTTAACTGTACAAAAAAGTTAGTTATGCTGCTTAATATTAGAAACTGACATTTGTTATATTATTTAAAATATATTATTGGTATATTATTATGGTTCTAGCACAAACAGTTTTACTGTTTACTAAACTTTTTACTGTTATTTTTCTAGTTATTCACCAGTTTTCACCGGAAGTCTTACACATTCATAGAAAATAGCTCACTTTTGCTTTGAAAAATAAGGTGAATAAAGTCACAATTGTGAGATACAAAGACACATTGTGAGTTAAAAAGAGAAACAAAGTCAGAGTTGAGCAACATAAAGTTCAAAATGTGAGATAAAAAGTCACATTTTGAGTTTAAAGGGGTCATATGACGTTGCTAAAAAGAATATTACTTTGTGTATTTGGTGTAATGAAATGTGTTTATGTGGTTTAAGGTACAAAAAACACATTATTTTCCACATACTGTACATTATTGTTTCTCCTCTATGCCCCGCCTTTCTGAAACGCGTCGATTTTTACAAAGCTCATCGTTCTGAAAAGCGAGGTGTGCTCTGATTGGCCAGCTATCCAGTGCGTTGTGATTGGCTGAATACCTCAAGCGGGTGACGGAAATGTTATTCTCCTTACCATACTGTGATGCCGTGTCCCGGCGCGATGAGACAAAACCAATAAAACCCATTATAAACGAGGCATTTGTTGCATCCAGTGGGGACATAATTACTGATTATAATGACTTATACTGTCTTTTTACGCATTGCGTTGCATCGTGCCGCGTAAACAAAACCATGTCTGCATTTGTGATCGGAGAAATGACAAACA
>NW_015537969.1:1404344-1405085 GCF_001515605.1 Sinocyclocheilus anshuiensis
ATTAAGGGGGTCATATGATGTTGCTAAAAAGAACATTATTTTGTGTATTTGGTGTAATGAAATGTGTTTATGCGGTTTAAGGTTAAAAAAACACATTATTTTCCACATACTGTACATTATTGTTTCTCCTCTATGCCCCGCCTTTCTGAAACGTGTCGATTTTTACAAAGCTCATCGTTCTGAAAAGCGAGGTGTGCTCTGATTGGCCAGCTATCCAGTGCGTTGTGATTGGCTGAATACCTCAAGCGGGTGACGGAAATGTTATTCTCCTTACCATACTGTGATGCCGTGTCCCGGCGCGATGAGACAAAACCAATAAAACCCATTATAAACGAGGCATTTGTTGCATCCAGTGGGGACATAATTACTGATTATAATGACTTATACTGTCTTTTTACGCATTGCGTTGCATCGTGCCGCGTAAACAAAACCATGTCTGCATTTGTGATCGGAGAAATGACAAACAACAAGCGCTACTCTACACTGCCCAAAACTCGCGTTTGAATCATCAGTGGCAAATTCTTTAAATATGAAAATGTACTTACAGGCTGTGAGTCAGCATTATTTGTCAGCATCATAGAATGTATAGGGTCAGCATGCGCGCCGAAGGGGAAACAGGGAAACAGGGGAACTGAATTCACCGTGTGGCGAGTATCCCGGTTCCAAATCAGCGTCGCCCTGGAAACGCCGCTGCCACACTGATCACAGAAGCACAACACCTGTGCGTGATGAGTGGCGCAC
>NW_015537969.1:1405215-1408806 GCF_001515605.1 Sinocyclocheilus anshuiensis
TTATCTATTCACGAACAGCTTGTAACACTCCAAAGAGAAAGGAAAAATTGAAATCACATCATATGACCCCTTTAAACGTTACAATTACACGAAACAAAGTCACAGTTGTGTAATATAAAGTTAAAAATGTGAGATAAGTAGTCACATTTTGAGTTTAAAAGTTATGATTACACGAAACAAAGTCACAATTGCACTATAAAAAGTTCAAAATGTGAGGAAAAAAGTCACATTGAGTTTAAAAGTTGCAATTACACGAAACAGACAGTTGCGCAATATAAAGTTCAAAATGTGATATAAAAATTCACATTTTGAGTTTAAAAGTTGCAATTACACGAAACAAAGTCAGTTGCGCAATTTAAAGTTCAAAATGTGAGATAAAAAGTCACATTTTGAGTTTAAAAGTCGCAATTACAAAAAAAACAAAGTTGCGCAATATCACATGGCACATAGCAAGATTTAGTCACTGAAATTTATTAAATCACATTGGGGGGTATAAAGTCAACTGTGAGAAATTAAATCGCCATTGGGAGGTATGAATCACAATCTTGTTTGGTTTTACTCTGAGAAGAAAACAGCTTCCTATCAATGACAGTTTCACAAGATGTTAAAAGCATTAGTAACAAACTCTACATCAATAGCTGTAATAAATGAGATCCCTCATAACACTCAAATGTTCTTACCGCTGACTGTGACTGTCACTCTTTTTGTGGCAGCAACTGGGCTGGGAATTCCTGGGAAGACGATGTTGATCTGCAGCTCATATTCCCCCTGTGTCTCTTCATCCAGATGGACAAATTTTAGTGAGACATCAGGCAAACTGAGTGCCGGACGGTTCGTTAGCCGCAGATTTGGGATGGCATTGATGTTGTCGAAAGTGACCAAAAGAGTGTTATTAGGCTTAATCTTGTACCAGGACCCCTGGAACGTCACATTCTGGACATCAAAATGAGTCTCAACTTTGAGGAGCATCGAGTCCCCCACTTTTCCATGCTGTGTGGGCTGCAGTGAAACACATTCAGTGCATTTAGTGTCCGTACCTGTTCAAATGAGAGTGTTAAATGGTGTTTAATGACTCCTACTGTCAAAAAAAACAACAACAACACACATATAATCAGTTTTATGTCATTTTAAAAGCGCTATTCAGTCATGACATCAATCGAAAGCTAAGTCACCATGGATTTCCTCAGGAAGTTCAAATGGGTTTTTAATATTGGCGTTTTTTGATTTATGGTTAAAATAAGGTCACTGAACTTAAAAAGACTTTCATAGCCTATTTTGTTCTATTGCACAAAGTCATAGTTAAAAATGTGAAGTTTGAAACCATTGTGTGCATTAGCAACACTTGATGTTAACAAGTTACATAACGAGTACAGCTACAAGTTCACATGCCATTATATAACGATCTCTTAACAACTTGCAGCTCTCTTTTAGGCTTTAGGGCTAAAAAAAATCATCATTTATTATTTTAGAGGTGCAGTTTTTGTAAGTAAAAAGATTAACATCTCTTGTTAAAAAAGCATGTAATTTCAAAATGACTACTACCGGTAATCAGTCGTTTTATATTTAAATATATTTGCAATTACACATTTGAAATGTTGAAGCTTAGTACATTTAAAATATATTAATTCAAATGTAAATTTTAATAACACACTACAGGTAAAATTTAACATAACATATAATATAAATGTATAATTATTTTATGTTATAAATATCACAATTATATAAATATAACAAGTATACTGCTTTAGAGCATGACAGAAGATTATTAAAACAATGATTTCAAATGTACTTTAAAGTAAAACCTTTAATTATTACAAAATGCACTTTTTAAAAGTGTGTTTAAGTGTATTAGGATTAGGAAACAGATATGAAAGTAAATTTAGCCGTTCATTTCCTGAATATTATATTATCTGCAAGTACAGGCTTTTAAGAATATACTTTCAATATTTGAAGTACACTACAAGTGCACATTCAGTACAATTAAGCACACTTCTGTGTCACAAGAACAACTGTCCATAAAGCAGGGAAGACCATCTGTATGTATACCATCAAACCAATCCAGGCCTCAAATTCTCAATATTAATGTTTTTGGTTATTTGTGCCGAAGAACCTGCAATGTTTCTCATTAACAGTGACTCTGCTGATTAAAACATTCATCTAAATCCGTTGCTAATCTGAGCAGCTTCCCTTCTCCTGCGGTTCACTCGGACACTTCAAATTAACCGTACAAAAGAAATTTTGCAGAGTAGGACATCCCTCACATAATCTTCAATTCCAGCATGACACTGGATTTATCCACATCACTAATGAGTCCATACACAGATGTGCAGTTTAATCACCACTGCCTTTGCCCTGATCCTATACCTGCCTGAGCAAATATTGACCGGCTTCTCAGAATGATAGTAATCAAACATCAAGTTCTCTCTAATTTGTCTGAACAGGTCCGTGAGCAAACACTCAAGCATTGCACGCACTGCATGAAGTCATGGAGACCTGATCGCAAGAATAAAGCTCCCATGATGCTGGGAAGATAACGTACTGGACTGAACTGAACTCTTGATGTATCTCATTTACTTAAGGATAAGATTTCTTTTGCATGGATGAAATGAACGTAGGCCGTGGAGGCCCTGCTTTAACTGACAGCTGTTAATCTGCATTACGTTGCTAGGCAAGGCCGTGTGGCAGCAGGCAGGTAGGCAGCAAGCAGGTAAACAGTCTCATACTCCTCCCTCTTTATCGCTCTCAGGCCCCTTAACTACCCGGACACGGCCATCTCCACCCCCTTTACTCGCTTCTGCCGGCCTGCTAACAGCTAGTGTTGTGCATTACAACTGCGTGGCTCGTGTTGTGCACTAAATAATAAATAAAGACACCCCTATTGCACGCATAAAGGGCCAGAGGGCAGATTCAGTGGAAGCAAAAAGCGTGCCTGTGTTTACGCCACACTAAGCTATGAATACATCACTAATAATTGTGCTTGGCCTGTTCTGGTCTTATTGTCTCCAAACAAGGTGAGGATTATTGGGGGGATAGCAACAGTGCACTTACTCCACCACCACAATAGGCGTTATGAATTGAGCCATTCACACCTACAAGTGAACGAGCGACTCCTTATGCGTCTCCAAACAAAAACAAACATTAGACTATTCACACCCCATGATAATCCACTACGGTCATTTATGCTGCTACCAAAATGCACAAATGAGTGGACTGGAAAATGAACAAAAGCCTGACCGTGAATAATCCAATAAGCCTCGAATGATTGTTTGTGCATTTTTAAAGCAGCATGTGACACGAAAGGCTAAATGTATGAAGCGTCTGCCATAAGACTGTGAGTCGTATATATACATATATTACATTTTGTGAGTTTGAAATGGAATTGTGAAAACTGTAATATAAGACAACAGAAATTTTACAATCATGATAGGACAATTTGTGCTTTTGTTAAAACGTTACGAATTCCATTTAGCAAAAACAAACAAAAAAAGAAATAGCATCTCACAAGTTAATTAGAAATAAGTAATAAAAATAGTTTGAAATGAACAAAAATATATGATTTTATACATTTTAAGGTATATATATATATATATA
>NW_015537969.1:1408933-1410963 GCF_001515605.1 Sinocyclocheilus anshuiensis
CATATATATAATAAATATATATATACACACACATATACATGCATACTGTATATACCTTTGTTTGCTAATTGAGGTTACAGTGGGAATATATTCCACTGAACATTTCAAAATGGAAGTGAACATTTCCAAATGCAGGAAGTAATCGCCACGCTATTTCAAAATTACAGAATTAAAACCAAACCACAGTCCTATTCTTTCAGGTTCTATACCACCTTGCTATTTGAAATAATCTTAATGTGCAGAGAAGGTTGTTTTTTTGCTTAAAGTCAACAGTCGTCAATAGAAAATAATAACTTACAAACAAATATTTAAATGACAAGTTTTCCAGAGTATCCCTCCATCCTACTTCTTAGATATGTACGCAACTTTGAATGACATTTTAGGTTAAATAATAAACGTTTATTTTACTGCAAATTTTAAACTCTAGAAATGTATTTAATTAGATGACATCCCAAAACATTGACTGCCTTTAGCTTAACCTCACATTTTTTGGCCAAAAAAAAAAATATATATATTTTAAGTTTTAGTGTGTAACATTACTGCTGCCATTCATTCAAAAATTAATAAAAAGCATCTTACCAGGAATTATTAGAAATATGGTGGACATGAGCAGAAACATAGTGACTCCAACACATTCCATTTCTGCTATATAATCTCTAGAGGCTGTGTGACAAGAAAAGGGAACTGGTGACAGTATTTGCCAGGGAAATGAGTAAAGCTAGTTGAGGCCCCTCCCACGTGCCATTTGGACACATACACCTGGTCGAGCTTCCAAAACACTGCTGTCACCCTGAGGGCCAGAGACAGTCTCACCGATACACATTCACTGCAGATATACACAGCTTTAGCACACAGTGTCAGATCACATGAGGAAAGTTCACTTGAACAGTTGCGGTACACACACACTGCTACAGGTGTGAAACCAGCGTAGACTGACATTCAAGTTCCAGACAGACACAGGGTCATTCAATGCACGGACATGCAAAGTTTCGCCTGAATCCATGCATGACTTAAGAAACAAAACAATGTTTTCAAGAATCATCACACACAAAGTCGGAGCAAAGCTTGAGATAAATAGCCAGAATTTACCTTAAGTGTCATTAAAGTCCACAGCTAGTATTAAAATAGCACTTCAAAAGGTAATTTGCAGAAATACTACCTAATCAAAAGGTTAAAGGGGTCATATTATGCGATTTCAAGTTTTCCTTTCTCTTTGGAGTGTTACAAGCTGTTCGTGAATAGATAAAATCCCTTAAGTTGCAAAGACTAAAGTCTCAGATTTATATATTATTTATTTCTTTATAAAAGTTAAGACTGGTCCATGCCCTCCTAAAACGCCTCGTTTAAACATGCCCCCACATGTCTATGTCACGATGTGGGAAGATTTGCATAACGCCGCCCAAATGTTCATGCAAAGAAAGAAGGCGTAACTTTTATTCTCTCTAACTTTATTGTTGCTGCCACCGCCATGTCGTGAAGATGCTGTGTGTTTCGTTGCGAAAGCGAAACTACTAGGGCTGCACGATAAATCGCATGCGATATTTAACGCGCATCTTATCAGTAAAGTTGGTTCTGTAATCAGCGGTAAATCTCCATCACCTGCGGGCTTACACATTGAGCAGCATTAACTACACAGAGCCATTGTTCACTGACGAGGTGCGCAAAACCACGTTCATATTCGCTCAATTTTTTGCGCAACTCGTCAGTGAACAACGGCTCTGTGTAGTTAATGCTGCTCAATGTGAAAGCCCGCAGGTGATGGTGATGGAGATTTACCGCTGATTACAGAACCGGCTTTCTGACAAGATGCGCATTAAAAATCACATGCGATTTATCGTGCAGCCCTAGAAACTACTTTGTTTGGCCTTCCAAAAGAGGACACGACTAGAAATCTGAAAGATGTGTGGAGCGCATTTTATGGAGGACTGTTTTCTGATCCTGGGAGAGTAGACTACAATGCCGGCTGTTCTGACTCACAGACTGTAAGTACGTTTTCATATTTAAAGAATTTGCCACTGACGATTCAAACG
>NW_015537969.1:1411867-1418620 GCF_001515605.1 Sinocyclocheilus anshuiensis
AAATAATGTGTTTTTTGAACCTTAAACCACATAAACGCATTTCATTACACCAAATACACAAAATAATGTTCTTTGTAGCAACATCATATGACCCCTTTAATAATGGGGTTCATAAACCGCAGATTAAGAATAATGTATCATAGGATTAATATATATATAAGCACTGTTCAAAAGTTTGGAGATATTAATAGGTTAATTCAGCAAGGACACATTCAATTGATCAGAAGTGTCAATAAAGACGATGGTGTTCTTTACAACTTTCTATTCATCAAAGAATCTGAAAAAAAAAATTATCAGTTTTTACAAAAACTATTATAAGCAGCACAACTTTTTTCAGCATTAATAAGAAATGTTTCGTTACATGAGCAATAAAAAATTCAAGATTTGCCTTCACAGGAATAAACTGTTTTAAAATATTTTAAATGGTCATAATATTTTACAATAGAACTGTTTTACTGTATTTTTTATCAAATAAATGCAACCTTAGTGAGCATTAGAGACTTATTTAAAAACATTTAAAGATCTTACCAACCCCAAACTTTTGAACAGCATCAGTTTTGAACTTTGCATATTAGAATTGTATGCAGTTTTACCTTCTTTTTTGTGGTGTTTTATTGCATTACAATGGAGAAAATATTTATTTGATCCCCTGCTGATTTTGTAAGTTTGCCCACTTACAAAGAAATGAAGGGACTGTAATTTTTATGGTAGGTTTATTTTAATGGATAGAGACAGATTATCAAACAAAAAATCCAGAAATAACACATTATATAAAGGTTAGAAATTGATTTGCATTTCAGTGAGTGAAATAAGTATTTGATCCCCTACCAACCAGCAAGAATTATGGCTCCCACAGACTGGCTATGTGCCAATGAGGAACACAGATTAGTCCTGAAGTTACTCCTAATGTCAGCTCGTTAGGTGTATAAGACACCTGTCCACACAATCTGTATCTTCCATTCCAACCTCTCCCACCACCATGGGCAAGACCAAAGAGCTGTCAAAGGATGTCAGAGACAAGATTGTAGATCTGTACAAGGCTGGAATGGGCTACAAGACCATCAGCGAGAAGCTTGGTGAGAAGGACACAACTGTTGGTGCGATTATTCGGAAATGGAAGAAATACAAAACAACCATCAACCGGCCTTGGTCTGGAGCTCCATGCAAGATCTTGCCTCATGGTGTAAGGATGATCATGAGAAAGGTGTGGGATCAGCCCAGAACTACACGGGAGGAGCTTGTTGATGATTTTAAGGCAGTTGGGACCACAGTCACTAAGCAAACCATTGGTAACACACTACGCCGCAATGGACTGAAATCCTGCCCGCAAGGTCCCCCTGCTCAAGAAGGCACAAGTACAGGCCCGTTTAAAGTTTGCCAAAGAACACCTAAATGATTCAGAGAAGGCTTGGGAGAAAGTGCTGTGGTCAGATGAGACCAAAATGTAGCTCTTTGGCATGAACTCGACTCGCCGTGTTTGGAGGGAGAGAAATGCTGACTATGACACCAAGAACACCACCCCTACAGTCAAACAGGGAAGTGGAAACATTATGCTTTGGGGCTGTTTTTCTAGGGTACAGGACGACTTCACCGCATTGAGGGGCAAATGGATGGGGCCATGTACTGTAAAATCTTGGACGAGAACCTCCTTCCCTCAGCCAGAACACTGAAGATGGGTCATGGATGGGTCTTCCAGCATGACAATGACCCGAAACATACCGCCAAGGCAACAAAGGAATGGCTCAAGAAGAAGCACATTGAGGTCATGGAGTGGCCTAGCCAGTCTCCAGACCTCAATCCTATAGAAAATCTGTGGAGGGGGCTGAAACTTCGAGTTGCCAAGAAACGTCAACAACAAAAAAACGTCTTACCTCTGTGCTTGCCAACAAGGGTTTCTGCACCAAGTACTAAGTCATGTTTTGCTTGGATCAAATACTTATTTCACTCACTGAAAAGCAAATAAATTTCTAACCTTTATATATAATGTGTTTTTAATGGATTTTTTGGTTGGCATTTTGTCACTATCCATTAAAATAAACCTACCATAAAAATGACAGACCCTTCACTTCTTTGTAAGTGGGCAAACTTACAAAATTAGCAGGGGATCAAATAAACATTTTCCCCACTGTACAATTAACAAATTGTGAACTCACATTCAAAACTTGGGTAAAATATAGTTGTTTTGCCATGCCGCTGAAGATCAGTGCAGGAAACACAGGTTCGTTCTAATATCTGAGAAAGAAATCCATTGTCAGCATTATAGGGAAACACAGAAGCATGAATTTTCTATAAATATTTAATGCAAATCGGCCGCATTTACAACCCCGAAACCAGCATTTCTCATGCAGATCCACATCAGCACAAAGATACTGTACACAGGGCCGCCAGTGGTGTAAATTACCTTTATTTGGACTGAGAATCATCTGCTTAAAAAACAAACACAAACCTGACATAACGAGCCCCACCCCCCTTTCAACTCCCCAACCACATGATCCTCTCATCCAAGTCGGCCACAAAGCCGCACGGTGCTAAGAAGCACCCACTTTTACGAGTCACTTTGACAAATATCTAAAGGTTTTTTTTCCCCCACAGTCCGGCAAGAGCTCAGTCTCCATTCCCACTCCGAATTCCAGCTGCCTGTTGTGCAGGACACCACACTCACTAGCCCTTTAGTCCAAATCAAAGCCAGAAGTCTTCCTCTTTTTCTTTTTGCTGTGTTTCTTATGCTTCTTCTTTTTCTTTTTCTTCTTAGACTTGTCCTGTAAATAGATAAAAGATAAAAAAACAGTCATTATGAAGTTCTGTTTAGTGTATCCACTCTGAATAACATTTCTGTAAGTGATGCGGGTAGCATGTTCAGTCATTTCCGCCCTCATGTGGACAAAAAACAATCCGCTTTAACTACGATACTGGTAGACTTACTGTAATTTTCTCCTTCTCTTCACTACTGTACTTTTTCTTTTTGGACTCAGCCTAAAAAACGAGCACATTGACAGATGAGTTAAGCATGTCACATGGTTTTTGCTGTGCTAAAACCATTTAATGACACATATTAAGGTCACAGAGCGTTTAAACACATTACATCTCTGTCTACATCAGACCCGTCTGAGGACTCGGAGTGAC
This sequence comes from Sinocyclocheilus anshuiensis, assembly GCF_001515605.1. NCBI lineage: Eukaryota > Metazoa > Chordata > Actinopteri > Cypriniformes > Cyprinidae > Sinocyclocheilus > Sinocyclocheilus anshuiensis. Next base: position 1,414,991 of record NW_015537969.1, read on the forward strand.
TCCTTTCAGCTTTCCTCTTCATTCGGCCGTCCTTTTCATCCTTTCAAACAACATTTAATACATGATACGATACACTGCCGCATTGTTTTTTTTTGTTCTTAAAAAAAGGTCTATTACACAAACAAAGGCTACATTTATTTGATAAAAAATACAATAAAAACAGTAATATTGTAAAACATTATTACAAACTGAAATTTGTGTTTTTATTTTAATATATTTTAAAATAAAAAAAAATTATTGTGATGGCAAAGCAGAATTTTCAGCAGCCACTGCTCCAGTCTTCAGTCTCACAAGACCCTTCATAAATCATTCTAATATGCTGATTTGATGCTCAAGAAACATTATTATTATCATCATCATCAATGCTGAAAACAGTTGTGCTGCTTAATATTGTTGTGAAAACTGATACTTTTTTATTTTAGAATTTTTTGTGATGAATAAAAAGTTCAAAAGAACAGCATTTAATAGAAACAGAAATCTCTTGTAACATTATAAATATATTTACTGTCACTTCTTAATCAATTTAATTTGTTTAGTTAAGATTATTAGTTATTTTTTTAGAAACAATTTTACTGACCCCAAACTTTTGAATGGTAGTGTACATTCAGACATATGAAATTGAAAAAAAATTGTCACTAACATATCCTTTTTAGAGCTTGACAGATAAGGGGTATTATATGTTACTATGAACTGTAGTTGTACAGAAGTAAAAAAAAAAAAAAAAACACTTCAAAAACTCACTTTTGTGTAAAATGTCCTGAAGATAAATATACTTTTATGGTGTGATCTATTTCTTTAATGTATTAAAATGAGTCTTGAGTACCTTGTCTTTCTCTCCATCCAGTTTCTTCTTCTTTTTCTTGGAAGACTCCTAGAGACAAAGGACATCAGGACTCAGTCTAACGAGTCTCTTCATTACCACCAGCAATTCAGGTTTTTATGTTCATTTATTTCAGCACTGGAAATGAATATTGTTTCAGTTAAGCCAGATACTTCTTTAACTGGCTGGAACAATCTATTTAAACCGTGTCATTTTTTCCCCTTGCAGATAAACAAAAAAATACCCTGCTATCAGTCTCTGACTCGATGTCAGAGTCATCAGATGCTCGCCGGGCAGAGGATCTTTTCCTCTTTTTCTTCTTTTTCACATTTTTCTTATCATCCTGAAAAGGCAGAAGAACAGAGAATATTCAGTTGTATGGTCATTTTACCAATGCATCAAAATAATGTACATATAAATATAACTACAAGCAAGACTTACATCATCTTCAGAGTCTGAGGAGGAACTGGAGGAGGAATCAGAACTCGATGAGGAGGAGGATGAGGAATGCTTGACCAAACACAACAAAAGCAGAATTTGTTAGATTTTAAGTCACATAACACTGATCTGCCGACCCATGGATAACAGGCCAGATGGATACCAAATACTCTACAAATTCAAACCCTCCTTCCAGTATGGGACATTATTTGAAACCAATATTCCACTTTTCCATGATCAGTTAATTTTTGGTTTACAGTTGCTTTAGATATGAAAATGGAGAGCTCTCCTCACCCTACTGGACTTTTTCTTCTTCTCCTTTTTCTGGAAAACACAAAGATAAATCAGGAAATTATAGATACATTTTAAATAGAACAACAACCCATAATAATAATAATAGTAATAACAATAATAATAATTAAATATTGTGATTGCCAATTTATCATAACTGATGTTAGATTAACGGTATTTGAGCGCAAAGTTGTAACACATACTGGAATATTTTCAAGCCATCTTCTGCCTTTATAAATCCCTATTTATTCCTCACTTTTGACATAGTACTTGGGATGAAATCCATAAAATATAGGATAAAACCTGACTGTACTTGTATTTTATTAACGAGATCCCAGATTTCTACATTCACCCTTACCTCTTTCTTTTCCTTCTCCTTGTCTTTTTCTTTCTTTTCACCTCCACCAAGTACCTTCTCCCTGTTTTTCTCCAGTTCCTTCTTCCATCGCTGAGACAAATGAGTTAAAGCACATAAGATCCAGAAAGCAGATCTGAGTCTATTGCAAATCCACTGACTCTAGTGAAGAAAAAAAAAACTCTACCTTGTTCATTCTGTCTTCAAAATCAGCCAGGGCTCTGGAGCCTTTCTTTTTCTTTTCCAGCTGTTCTTTTACCTCCTCCCTGATATACAGAACAGGGACACGCATAAAGAAACATGATCTTAAAAACCACATATATCCACAATTAATGCTTCGATTGTCTTCATACCATGATGGCCGTGGTCTGCTTAGATAATCCTGTATGGTGGTGCCATAGTTGGGAACAGGTCCTCTGGCTCTGGCAGCAGCTATTGGGTTCAAGTACGGCTGAAACACAATCAAATATTAAAATTCATAAACCATTTAATCAACAATCACAAGACATGCTTAATAAACACACCATTCAGCATCCACGTTTCACGTACAGGCTACTAAAATAAACGCATACTACATATTATTTCGCTTTGACAGAAAATCAGTTTTAAATGACTAATGCATTACTTTTCATATGCTCACCATAAATACAGCAGCAAACATTCTGTACAACCGGACAGTCAAGTTAAATGTGTTCTAGCCGAATTAGCATGTCTGAGCCAGATAGCCACATACATTAGCCATGCTATCTCAGCAATACTAACATTTTACAAGTTGTGCCAGCCTGCACAACTTACAACACAATTAATTATAACATATAACACAATTTATATCAAATGTCTAATAACCTTGTTCATTCATTCTGTGAGTGGACGTGGCTAATATGTTTAGCTAAGTGTTTTGACGCGTTAGCACTGCGGCTTAAAGGCCTCGATTATTTTCCCTTGAAGTATTAGGAAGACCCGAGTTTGTAAACTACCTTTACTTACCACTCTATTATCTCGCTTGCCCATTTCTGCAGATTTTGCCTAAAACCTATAGGCCAAAATCTATGAAATCAGCCTTTTGTTTACATGGCTCTGGTGCTTACGGTGGCTCCCAGTGTACTGCAAGAATTTCTGAATAATTGCCACCTAGCGGTTCATCAGCAGCACGCCGTGCTCAACATGAACACTAGAGGGCGCTTCCATCTCTTATGCTGGGTACACACTAAACCAGGGGTGCCCAAACTCGGTCCTGGAGGGCCGGTGTTCTGCCGAGGTTAGCTCCAACTTGCCTCAATACACCTGCTGGTAAGTCTCTACTAGAGACTCTCTAGTATGCCTATAAGAGCTTGATTAGCTGGTTCAGGTGTGTTTAATTGGGGTTGGAGCTAAACTCTGCAGGACACCGGCCCGCCAGGACCGAGTTTGGGCACCCCTGCACTAAACGATTTGTACAATCTTATAAGAATGTGAGAGACCACAAACATGAGGGAAAAAATCCTAGATTTAACAGTTTTGGTCCTATAGTGTGTGGTGTTTTCGGGGTTCCCCCCCACACATCAGGATTTCTGATCGTAAATATTCAACATGTTACTCCAACGTTCTTACGAGCAGATTCACCTCACACCACAGGTAAATCTGATCAAATAATCTTTAGAACCACCAAGATACTCGAGACATTACCTAGGATTGTCGGAAGGGGAGAAATCAGCCCAAAATCAGCCCGATTATCTTGTGGTGTGTA
>NW_015537969.1:1419316-1447544 GCF_001515605.1 Sinocyclocheilus anshuiensis
AAAATCAACTTTTTTGAATCATCTCCGTTTCCAGTTCTTTGCAGCAGAACATGCACATGATGAGAATATTATTTGTCCCCATCTCACACACTGTGTGAGAGATTTAAGAGATGGAACAGTATAAAACAGGGGTGCCCAAACTCAGTCCTGGAGGGCCGGTGTCCTGCAGAGTTTAGCTCCAACTTGCCTCAATACACCTGCTGGTAAGTCTCTACTAGAGACTCTCTAGTATGCCTATAAGAGCTTGATTAGCTGGTTCAGGTGTGTTTAATTGGGGTTGGAGCTAAACTCTGCAGGACACCGGCCCGCCAGGACCGAGTTTGGGCACCCCTGCACTAAACGATTTGTACAATCTTATAAGAATGTGAGAGACCACAAACATGAGGGAAAAAATCCTAGATTTAACAGTTTTGGTCCTATAGTGTGTGGTGTTTTCGGGGTTCCCCCCCACACATCAGGATTTCTGATCGTAAATATTCAACATGTTACTCCAACGTTCTTACGAGCAGATTCACCTCACACCACAGGTAAATCTGATCAAATAATCTTTAGAACCACCAAGATACTCGAGACATTACCTAGGATTGTCGGAAGGGGAGAAATCAGCCCAAAATCAGCCCGATTATCTTGTGGTGTGTAGCCTACCCAGCATTACTTGGGACTTTTAAAGTTAAAAAATGACAGTGAAGACATTTATAACAAAAGATTTCTATTCCAAGTGAATGCAGTTCTTTTAAACTTTCCACAAGTTTCCACAAAAATACGAAATAATAAGAAATGTTTCTTAAGCAGTTATTCAGCATATTAAAATGATTTCTGAAGGATCATGTGACACTGAAGACGGGAATAATGGCTGCAGAAAATTCAGCTTTGTCATCAAAGGAATAAATCATTATTATTAGCCTATTATTTTAAAATATTATTTTAAATTGTAATAATATTTCACAACATTCATTTATTTTTGGAGGCTGTATAGCCTAAATGCAGCCTTGGTGAGCATAAGAGACTTCAATAAAAAACACTACATTTACATTTAGTCATTTAGCAGACTCTTTTATCCAAAGCGACTTACAAATGAGGACAATGGAAGCAATCAAAATCAACAAAGGAGCAATGATATACAAACACTAAAAAAAAAACATTACCGATCCCACACTTTTGCACAGTAGCATATGTCATAAAATGGCCAATTTTTGTCTGAACATACATTTTTACAAGTGATTACTTGTTTGTAGAACTATAAAATCAATTGTTCTGTAGTATCTGATATGCTGCTATATAGAGCTAATGATCTAAGGTTAAACTAATGTGATTCAGTTAGCCTATATCCCTAAGCCAAAGGGATAGGGACACCAATTCCTCAGACAGTTGCAGTTTTATATGAACACCCCCCATATACTGTGTACCTAAAAAGACAAGCCTGATTTTACCACAACCAATCACGAGAGGAAGTCCCTTATTGCATATTCTTCCCATTGCTACTACAATGCTTACAATAATGACTTGATATTTAATAATTGATACTGACTGTGGGATTTTATCATCATTTAAGGTTTATAATTGACTATACTTCTTCTTTAACACTGGCTGTGACCCAAGCCTTATCAAATTACCCCCTATTTTATTTAAAGTAAAATAATAAAACAATTATCCACATGTGGGAAGTTTGAGACTTAGGGAAGCATTTTGTTCTCTCTCATCACAGAAGTCAATTTCACAACCCAGTTTTACACGCTGGAATATTTATTTTACAAAAATACGAAAACGTCAGGCAGATACAGATATAAAACAAATGCGAAAGCAGCTTTTTTCTCTCAATGGCAGCAAATTGGAATCTTTAGGTGGGCCAGTTTAATAAAACTCATACAGGAGCCAGAGCCTAAGACAAACATTAGCAGCAAAACCAGTCCAGAAAAAAAAAAAAAAAAACAAAGATACAAAATACTTCCATATCTCATTCACCCTTTTTTAAAGAAAAAAAACCTAATATGGTCCTATAAGGGCACAATGACCAACACTCTCATTTCAATTTGGTTCTTGCAAAAACAATTTTTTGCACTTTACTGACAACAGTAGCTCAATGAAATTAATTGATCAACACAGCATCTGCTTTAAATGTAAGAATGTGCTGTTTTAACAGAAAAACATAGCTTAAAAGAGATTCATTTGAAACTGAATTTCAGTATTTCATCATAAAAAGAAGATACATTCTACTTACTGTATAATTAACCATCATTACTGGACTAATCATGACTAGATGAACCAGACAACATTTTGTTTTTAAACAAAATTAATGTCACATGCACATGATCTACAGTACATCCACATGCGATTTCATTGCTTCAAAAATATAGATGCTAAAGCAGAAGAACGCAAAATGATTTTGCAGTAGAATTACATACAGTTGAGCAAGACTTTCAATCAAAGCATTGGTAAAAAAAAAAAAAGTTACAAATATTTTAATGTACACATTTTTCCATCCCCACATCTTACAACAAAGCTGACAACATAAAATGCCAAATAACAATTAAAAATGTACACCACAGATTGGGTGCTTACAAAAAAACATCACTCTCCAGCCAAAAAGAAAAGCCCGACCAACACTTCCCACTTCTAATCAATGTGCACAGTTAAAAGGTGGCTAAAATAATTACTTTTTTTAAATGATTACATAAATCCATAAAACAAAGAGCAACAAATAAGAAATTAAAAGATATACATATTATGATTATAAAATAGAGATACATCATAGAACATCAGAAATCATTCCACTCAGTTTACATATTTTTTAAAGAATAAGTAGAATGAACCAAATACATTTGATGCAGTCTAAAGTGATATAACACTTGATTATCAATGAATAAAATATCATAATTAAGCTGCTGATAAAATAACATTAAAAAGTCGTATTATAATGGTAATAATTGATTTTCATTACACAGTGTCTGTGCAGCAGCTAAACAGAATGAAAACATTGTGCACATTGATTAGAATATGTATTCATGGTGGATGATTTAGCATTTTACATTATTGTGATTTAATGGATAGAAATTTCCAGCTTTATGATTTTTAAATTCAAAGTATTCTCTGTCTGGAGTACATTATACATTATTTAAGTCATAATGGGAGAACATGTAAAAATGGTCAAATATAATACAAATACAATACAATAAAAATAAACCAAAATATAATAATAGAATATTTAAAAAGACACTTTTATTGTTACTGTCCTCTTGGGAACAAGTTTGCCTAATTGATTACAGTTGTTCAAGTCTGCAGTGACATGAGGCGTAGCACCATTAGTTCATCACTGTCCAATCACAAATTTGAGTATTACATTGACAGAATGCCTTCTGAAGCATTACAGCCAACTAAAAAAGACGAAATGTCAATAAATAAGAACAAAATGTAGGGAGCAAAACATGTACCAATGTCCAGCAATTTCAAGCAGTCTCAAACTTAATTAGCTTAAAATGATATCCGATTACACAAATCAAATAGATTTTGAAAATGACTAATGACTAAGCAAATCATCTCAAACAACAAAAAAAGAAATCAACAACAGATTCACAAAAAAAAAAAAAAATTAATGGGGAAAAGCACTGAGATGGACAAATATCAAAGGTGCTATTTTTTTCAGCATGACAACACGCCAAAATTCAAATTCCATCACTAACAAGAATGGGTCGTACATTCCAAAGTCTAACATTTAATACATTTATAATGTTAAAACACTATGAATTATTCACCAGACTAACCAAGTTTAAAAAACGGATTAGTTCTATACAAGACTCACAAACATAAAGGCATAGTTACATTGGTTTACATTATTTGATATCTAATGCCCTCTGAAGTCACCAAATCCGATCACAGACTTATCTAGAGGAGGGTACAGCTGTGCCAGCGTAACGTCAGTTCAGTGGAGATTTGAAAAATGGTGGCGTTATACACCAATCTTTTGTTAGACTCATGCATTGAGACAACGAATAGCTGATCATAGAATATTTGTGAAATCAAACATGTTAACAGTACAAAGGTTGTCTCACGACAGTGAACTAATACATAAAATATAATATTAATTTTATTATTAATAATGATATTATTATATAAATAAAAATAATAATAAATGCTGAAATGACCAACTGTATGTTTCATTACCTGTTCAAATTTATGGAAATGCAAGTGAACGATATAAATAACCCAATACTATTGTATCCGGATAGCATTGAGACCATAATCGATAAAGGATTACTGTGAGATTAATGATTAAACTAAAACCTGAACCATTGTTGAATCTAAAACTAGTCATAAATAGACCTGAGCATGGAATGTGACAGAATGAGTTTACTGATCCTGAGAGAATGAATCAAGCATTAGTGCTTAAAGGGATAGCTCACCCAAAAATGAGCATTCTTTTATCATTTTCTCACCCTCATGTCGTTCCAAACCTGCATGACTTGACTTCTGCGGAACACAAAAAAGACATTTTGAGAAAAGCCTCAGTGTTTGTTTTTGTCCATACAATGCAAGTCAATGGTAACCAAACCTGGTTGGCTGCCAACATTCCTCAAAATATCTTCTTTTGTGTTCCACATGAAAGGTTTGGAGCAACATGAGGGTGAGTAAATGATGACAGAATCTTCATTTTTGGGTGAACTCTCCCTTTAACTGTGTGAATGTTTTGTAGTACAGTGCCTGCCTATAGCTCCTCATCCCTCATCAAACCGCTTCACCTGGAATCACCAGGCTAAATGCTAAATTCTGAAGCAGCGTCCTTCCTTCCCTCCACTTGTTCGCCACACGCTAAACACGAAAGAACTGAAAGCAACCCATCTAGCGGACTTGGTGCACTTTTTGTGATGATCTATCCAGACAATTAAGTGAAACTGGAAATGGAAGGATGTAGCATTGCGTATAACGAAAAGAACCTGGACTTAATCAATGAATTATACATGGGATTATACATTACTCTCCGAGCCTCGAACGAATCTCGCAACCTGACCTTGAACTTAACACTCGCCAACTCTATAGCTACTTTTACTAGACTTTCAGAACTACACGCTAATGCTTTCATACATGTATTTCTTTCTGTTATCCATCTCAGATAACAGTTTCTGCTCTAAATCAACCCTAAATTCAACATGCAACCCGGCGCGGGTCATCCTTTAACTACGTCTCGGCACTAAATCCCTGACGACAGGGTGCAGACTGTTTGGTATACGTATCAACGAGTTTTCTACAACAACCTACACCTTCAAGTTCACTAAAATTAAGACATAACATGCCAAACAAAATTTCAACAATCAACACTGACATAATAAAATAAGTGAACAGGATGTGGAATTTATATTGAAGAAAAAAAATACAAGTACATTATAATGTCAAGGAAATATGGTGTTAAATAGTGCTTCAAAGCGTTTGGTAGCTCTGTCCTGGACGATTCAAATGACACCAGGATGCTTGTGATGAAATGCCATATTAAACAGAGCACTAGAGTGTCTGTGGTTATGCAGTCATCAAAAAAAGTCACACGAGGAGATGTGTCCACACTCTCCTGTTTTAACTCCGAAGTAACAATGTGATGGAAAACAATACAAAAAATCCTCCTGGCCTGTGACTGAGAGGATTTTGGAAGTGTGAGCTAAAAAAAAAAAGGTAATTAGCGATTATATCTTAAGGTGTAAAATAAGAGGTTCCGTTCAACGGGCCTGAATTTGCAGTAGTTGTGGTTCTACATTTGCTTAATCCATGCGAGACGGACATGGTCCCACATAAGACCTTGCTGTTTTATGGCAGTGATGTGCAGCGAAGACTCAATTAAGTCCTTTGCATTGCATTTATGCAAACAGACGGATGATCCCTGGCAGTGTCAAGATGCGGCTTCAGATTCGAGAAGCACATTTTCAACTGAGCAGGCAAACTTCCTTCGAGGAAGGTGGGTGGGAGACGAGAGCAGCTTCTGATATTGTTAAACACGTAATTCCAGGCAGCGTGTTTTTGATCCGTATTAGCTGGCAGTAGTGAGGGCAAAGACAAAACACGATCGACCAATAGTTGCGGTGATATTTTTAAAAGCAGCATGTAATGTTATGCTATGGAAGACTAGTTCATAGGGGTCTTTTTCTACAGTGGGAAACCACGTCTTTTCAAGCAGCTCTCTCCTCCAGGGAGGGCTTTTTGCTGGGGAAGGGTTGGGCGTACAGACTCTTGCTGGTGCTGTCGAGACTCTGGAAGTATGGGTGAGACAGTGCATCGTAAGCTGATATCCTTCTGGAGGGGTTAAATGACAGGAAACGCTGTGCAGGGATGAAACAAGAAGAGAAAACAATAAGTAAACACAGTCTATGGTACTTTTATATAAAAGTCATGTGCTATTTGTGTCCCTTATATAAAATGACTTTTTTATAACATAACACAGACACACACACACACTCTATATACTGTTATAAAAAAGTAATAAACTGTATATACTGTATAAGTCAATTCTGTTACCATTTTAAGGAATAACTGCATTTAGTTTAAGATAAAAAGCAATTGATTTACAATAAAATATTATTTGCGTGATTAAATATATTAAACTGGAAAAAGTATTGATTTCATAGAATGACATTCTACAGTAAGTGTCAATGTATTTAAAATATCTTCAGTGTTGATATCTGCTCCTTACAAGTAAAAGTGATTTGCCCAGCTCATCCATGTCAGGCACCAGGTCCTCTATGGGCTGGGGAGGGCGAGGGGAAAAGGCACTCTGTGGCAAGCCCACTTCCTGTGGCCAATCCTCTGGAGAAGGGACCCCCACCACACTGCAATATCATAATCAAAACAATCAGTCTCAATACAGTGTTATTAAACACAATTCTAACAATTTATTATAGTACTTACTCAAAAATCTTGCCTAACTGGTCAACATCAGAGTTTCCACGGAAAAGAGGTCTGAAGAAAGAGAAAGATTGCAGTTAAATTGCATGATTCATTTGACAGCAATAATTAGACTGAAAAGGAAGTTTTGTATTCATAATAAAAAAAAACTATAAACAAAAATAAATTAAAATAAATTAATAAAACTACATTAAACTTAAATACTGAAATTAATAAATTAAACTAAAATAATCTTGAATAAAAAACTTAAATCAATCAATAAACTAAAATAAAATAACTAAATAAAGCTAAAATAATCTTGAGTAAATTAATAAATAAAAATAAATAAAACCAGAACTAAAATAACATTGAATCAATCAAACGAAAATTAATCCATAAACTAAAAATAAAATGAATAAATAAAACTAAAATTAATAATCCTGAATACATAAGTGAAATTAATGAATAAACTAAAATAAATAAATAAAAAATCTTACACTTTAAATAATAAGTAAATAGCTTACAGTGAATAGGTTTCACTGTACAAATAAGGCCCTAAAGCCACATAACAGACATTGGTCCACTGTATGCGTGTTGTTTCCTGGCCAGCCTGAGGCTGAGAAGATCTGAGGGCTTTTTCAGCACATGCTGGAGTCCACCCGCCTGGAGCGCTGCTGGTGCCTGTGACTTCAGTCCAGTCAGGACACCCGTGGGCGGGCAATGCTTCCCTTGGCATGCACACAAATTCCAGGAGCCACAAGCCCAGGCCTCAGTCTTCAAAACACACCGCACAGAGTAAAAGAGAGCGGAAAAAAAGCTATATCCCCGCCATCTGCTTTCGTTCTCCACATACCTCTATGTGAGAGAGCAAAAATGACTGAACAGAAGCATGGAAATAAAGATATATGTGATTTATGAGCTAAAATAAGCTCACTATCAAAGCGTTAGGTCTTTGACTAAGCAGCAAAAACCGCACTTGTAATTCCCCCCGCTGCCACCAGATGTTGCCCAACAGCAAGACAAGCGCAACCGCTCTTTATTCACAACCACATGGCGCATCAACTTGATCTCAACTGTAATCAGACAAAGAGCCAGAACCAGAAGTGAGCACGTGCACGGTTACTTACGCCTCCGTGATGTTCAAACACCCTCAAGAAGACCAATTTAAAGATTAGTGAGAAACAGACAGACAAACGTCTGCATATTTTTCAGAATGAAGAATGTGACTTGCACTATTCAACTCTACAGAGGCGTCTTTGTGCGGCTAAGATGCTGAAGATTCTTTACAGGTGAGACAGACGCCTCAGATGCTCCCGATACCTTTCACTTTGAACCCGCTTGTTAAAAAGAAAATTGCCATTATGCCTTTCACATGCCGCATCAACTGCTGAAGCCCTCAAAGGCAAAGTCAGTCCCGAGCAGTTAAATTAGACAAAAGCCGTTCTATTTTCTAACAGCGAGGGGGGGATCTCACCTAAAGCGGTGTCATGCCAAAACAAGTATGGCTGAAAATCTCTAAAGCACATTCTGCCTTCCCTTGGGCTACTTGTTAGTCTGAATGAATTAGTGGCTTTTTGCACAAGGCAGACATTATGCCGGGGCAGAGGCTTCCTGAGTGAGTGGGCACAGGCAGGCACACACCAGGCCAGTACACGCAGTTGAGTCACGCTCCAAGTGCCGGTGTCTATCCACATTCCACCCGCTCGACCTCTGGAATGCATCGGTGTATCTGAATCGGTGAACGCTGGCTTGCCGGAAAAGGTGTGAGTCAATGACGAATAATAGTGTCCACGATACAGAAAAGGAAAACTTTAGTTTATAACACACGTGCAAGATTCTTGGAAAAGCGCTCTTTGTGTTCGTGTTGGTTTCATGTGGTTCAGGAAAAACGTTTTAAGAGAAATAGCGATGAAATTTAACCAACAATTCATAAATATTAAGCATTAATGGGTTATGGCACCATATTACTTTTAACAACCTGAACTAATAGACCTAAAACATTTATAAATAATTATAATGGAAGTTTATGCCAAATTACTTAATACAAAATACTTACAGAACTTAAAGGGATAGTTCACCGAAAAAACGAAAATTAACCCACACTTACGCTACGCCTATGTCATCTGCTGCCACCCCACTCTGTCATGAAGGTGCGTACGACTGTTAGTGAAAACTAGAGATTAAGGTTTCTAAAGTTTTAAATATGGATATTTTTCTTACACAAATGCATTACTTCATTTCAGAAGGCCTTTATAAACCCCCTGGAGCTGTGTGGAGCACTTTTTATGATGGATGGATGCACTTTTTTGGTCTTAAAAATCTCAGCCCCCATTCACTGCCATTATAAAGCTTGGAAGAGCCAGGACATTTTTTTAAATAACCCAGATTGTGTTAATCTGAAAGAAGAAAGTCATATACACCTAGGATGGCTTGAGGGTGAGTAAATAATGGGGTAATTTTCATTTTTGGGTGAACTATCCCTTTAATGAGAATTTCAGCTTTGACTATGAATTTCAGTTTTTACTTTATGATACATAAATATATCATAAATATACATATTTGAGCTATTCGATTATGGTAAAAATCATATTCACAGTTATTTTGATCAATACTGAGATTTTCTACCACAATTACTCACTGACTTTTGGAAACATTAATTTATTAAAAGTTTTTATTTATGTCTTTTTATTAATGGATTTTCTTGAACTTTATGTATAATCAAACTGAAAAACAAATTTAAAATAAATGTTAAAAATAGATAATTTTCTTATTGTTATTTATATATTATATGCAGTAACTCTACTTTTTTTGTGAGAGCAGCTTTAGGTTGTGAAAACAAGGACCTGAAAGCCGTCGCGCGTTGACTCTTCACACAATATGCACAACCCTTGTAAAAGCGGAATGTCAAAAGCACTTTATGTCATTCAGAAACACACTGACTGATCACTACATCCTCCAAGGGATACAGATACAGACTTGCATAAAGTATGTCTAAACGTTATGCATTGTGAACAACAGACAAGTAAAGATCTTTTATAAAACACTCAACAAAACAACTGAGGCAAAACATGTCAAAGGCCCACATTACACAACCCTCTCCAGGAAAACGCTGTCCCTTCAACAGTTAAATTTCCATCTTAAACAAAGCCATACATACATTGCTGGCTGAGGCGCTCTACATCTTTATAACTCTCAGGTGAATCGAAAACCTCCATTACTGGAGTTGGCGCGTACAGCGCGGTGCACTTCTCAGACATCAGAGGAGAAACCTGGTCCCAGGTGCCCTTTAATCTGCAACAGGTGGCCTTTTAAAAAGCATTCTTAATCACCTGCAGGAGGAGAAAAGGTGTGCTAGTAGCAGCAATGAAAGCCCCCCTTACCCTTCCACCCTCAGGCACTCATGGAGGCTCGCCAGAAGCCCAGCACAGTGGCGTTTTATGGCACATGGCTTTAGAGAGTGGAAACCAAACACTTGAATTGATATAACTGCTGTTTTAGGGTTTCTATAGTAATTAACAAACACAAAGCCATTATTTAAACACATAGTTATGTGCACACAACTAATCATAACCTTCCTATCCGAAAGTTTCCTATAAGATTATTGTATTAAGCACTGAGTCAGCTAATGTTTATCTACCGTTCCTGTAAAGCAAACACCATCAATGGATGGCGGAAGGGGCGGACAGGTGGGCCCGTTAGAATGTGAAACACAGGATGTGTGTTAAAGTGTGTCTTTCCATTACAAATCTCCCTCTTCATCCGATTATACACTTGTTATGGCGCGTCAGGAGAGAACAACATCGGCCCACGCAATCCCCCCCCAGCAACACGAGGAGGGGCCTTAGGGGTTAGTTCAACATCAACAGGCAGGAATGGAATGTGTCAACAATGCATATACACATATGAGCTTTTTCATGCACGACTCTTTTGAAACCAGTGCCTTTCTGGCACTTAAAGGGTTAGTTCACCCAAAAATTAAAATTAGCCCATTATTTACTCACCCTCAAGCCATCCTAGGTGTATATGACTTTCTTCTTTCAGATGAATCCAATTGGAGTTATTTTAAAAATTGACTTTGACCTTCCAAGCTGTTTAATGGCAGTCAGCAGGTGTTGCAGTTCATCAGTCCAAAAGAAGTGAAATAAAGCGCATCCATCCATAATAAAAAGTGCCTCACACGGCTCTGGGGGGTGAACAAAGGCCTCCTTTAGCGAATCGATGTGTTTTTGTAAGAAAAATAACCATATTTAAAACATAATAATCAATTTAATCTAGCTTGCGCCAACAGTTGTACACGGAAGCAGCTCCGGGAGGATGATGTAATATGTCGGAGTTGCGCATGCGCCGGTGAGCAGAGGTCGACCGATTGATCGGCCAGCCGATTAATCGGCCGATTTTTAAAAATTTTTAATTAATCGGCATCGGCCAATTGTGCTGCAAATTAGGCCGACACCAATAACGTGATATTCAGCCCCTGGAATGCAAATTTTACTGGAGGAACCCCACCGAAAAATGTGTATTTTACCCCCCGGAACGCAATTTTTACAGGGGAACCCCCCTTGAAACGCGATTTGGCTAGTTTTGAGTAGCAATTGGGCGGGTTTTGTTGTGAAAACCTGGCAACCCTGCTCTGCAGCCGCTTCTTGTTCACACACAGCTTCAGCTAATGATGGCAGGGCAAAACAGACCGTTTCGAAAGTGTAATTACGTTTTACCCTACTAGAATTGATGCCGGAAAGTTATCATATTCATAAGTGCAACAAGTCATTTGCATGTGAAAGTAGAAACATGCGATTCAGACGAAACTTCTGGGCTGATTATAATGTGCACGTTAACTTTCCTCATGAAATGTGTGTAGGTCCGACAATAGTATCCACGATGTCATCGCTCATGGGCAGTGCCACTCTTAAGCAGTTATGAGCAGCAGGCTGTGTAATATGTGTGAACTTTTATTTTTGTTATCTCTTGGCCATTTGACTTATAGCAGTGTCCAACGTTACCCATACACTGAGTTATTACTTCGTTGAATAAAATGCAGCGCTGGTAGCAGTGTCCAGTGTTTCCCATATATTGAGTTATTGCTTCATTGAATAAACTGAGCACTGCACGTTTCTGGTGTTTTTTTTATGAATGTATCTTTGAAAAGAACCGACCGTCTTCAGAAAAGCTTCGATGTCATTTTCATTTCATCTTTCCTGTAATGCCAAATAAAGTAGCGTTTGTGAGCGCAGTGCTTATTAGATTACAGCCGTTACCGGGGAAACCGCTATACCAGGGAAACGTCGCATGTGCAACGCCGACCTCATACGTCATCCGCACGGAACTGCTTCCTTGTACAACAGTGAGTGCAAGCTAGATTAAATTGATTATTATGTTTTAAATATGGTTATTTTTCTTACAAAAACGCATAGATTCGCTACAGGAGGCCTTTGCCCCCCCAAAGGGTGGGAGTGAGGCACTTTTTATTATGGATGGATGCGCTTTATTTCACTTCTTTTGGACTGATGAACTGCAACATCTGCTGTCTGCCATTAAACAGCTTGGAAGATCAAAGATCATCTTTAATATAACTCCGACTGGATTTGTCTGAAAGAAGAAAGTCATATACTCCTAGGATGCCTTGAGGGTGAGTAATTCATGGGCTAATTTTCATTTTTGGGTGAACTAACCCTTTAGGATAGGTGACCGGTTTAATAAGAGAAACTGCTTCCTGGGCATCATCAGTATTCTCACTGAAAATAAGAAATGAGTTCTTTGTATAACTCTTGTGTGGAGCAAATGTAATGAATCTAAGTTTTCTCTTTTTAGAGCCTTAAAGAAATAGAATAATTTTAATGCACTACAAAGTTGGTGACGTAGAAGCCACAAAGAAAGAACTGTTGAACCGTTAACTCCTGCTGTCACTGGATTGAGCAGCTTTAATAAATGTGTCAGTGTTGAGTTAAGCAGTTGGAAAGATTCGTTAAACCGCACACAGATGAACGGATCAGGTCTGTAGTGCCTGTCACAACCACAGTGACAGTTTTTCTTTTTTTTATGTCCATTTTAATAACCTCAGCCTCCTGCAAAAATCTGGTCAGATACAGTATGGACCTAAATAATACATTTCTTCTAAATTTCATTTTATCTTTTCGCATTTCTGTTTTTTTGTTTTCTTGTTTATACCATACACATCGAACCATAAAATAAAATATAAAAATATAGTAATATAGTTTCTTAAAACTAATTCCATAAAAATCATTATTTATAGACTCAAGGGAAATCAGAACTATTGTCGCTCCCTCAGTTAACTGAGCATCACCCATCATAATCCTCTATTTTACTTTGTTTTACTGTAAGCAAGTTACACAGTGATGCTGTGCAAACTTACCGCCGTCTGAACATCTCGGCAAAGATGCAGCCGACACTCCACAGATCCACAGGAGTAGCATAGCTGGACTGAAGCAGCACCTCAGGAGCACGATACCATAACGTCACCACCTGCACACACACACACAAATAATTGTTAGAAAAATTAGTACACCAGATATCCTTATTTACATGGCCTTACTAGCCATTATTGATGTAAACTGGTATGAGACACTCGTCTTTATATTCAGTGACTATTCTTTTAGGCATTGTATTGCATAATTGATTGGAATCACATCAGAATGAAGCTGGCAATGTCCACACGAGCGCTTGTTCAGTCTATATATTCTAGCTCTACTTCTAAACCGACCTCATTGACCAAACAAATACATTATACAGGCTCAAGGAGCCCAGGAAGACTCAGTATGCAGGATACTGCTGTTAACAGCTACAGTAGGGAGAGCCTCCAGACAAAACTCAGTGACCCTGCTCCAGGGTGGACGGCTTCCAGGTGCTTTCCCTCCTCAGTGCTCGCTCGCTCTCCTCCCAGTAGGCTCTGGGCCCAGAAACCCCCAGACTTATCAGACAAATCATTCAGGCTTGTGTTTGTAAGCAAAGCCTGGAGCGTATATCAGTGACTCGTATCCTAAAACGTGCAGTGCTCGAGGGTACGCCAGAGGAACTGAAGGAAAAAGGGTAATCCTTATGGAGAAACAGAATGAAACTGACATGAACTCAAGAACTGGTTAAATTCAATTTAGTTCAGATCAAAATCAGATACATTTATACTTATCTTACCATATACAGTAAAAAACTGTAAATGGTTTAACATCATACAGTCATGGCCAAAAATATTGGCACCCTTGGTAAATATGATCAAAGAAGGCTGTGAAAATTAATCTGCATTGTTAATCCTTTTGATCTTTTATTTTAAAAATTCACAAAAATCTAACCTTTCATTGGATAATAAGATTTTAAAATGGGGGGAAATATCATTATGAAATAAATGTTTTTCTCTAATACACATTGGCCACAATTAATGGCACCCTTCGTTTTTGTGTTGTTTTTGAGGTTTGTGTTTGAATTATTGTACGGTTGGAAGATCCAAACATGACCCATTATAAGATTTCTAACAAAGTCAGTCACTTATTGATTTTTTTATCTGTTGGTATTTGATAGAATTCATGATGCCATGTGTCTAAACAAGATGTCCAGAACCTCCAGCAGAAATATAGGCCCACAACATCAAAAATACAGCAGTATATTCTTGAAACCCTCCCAAACAACATGTGGTGATGTAGGTGCTGTAGGTGCTGTTTGACTTTTTTTTTTTTTAAAGGTTTTCTGACCCCGAGACTTCTGACCTGCAATTCTCCAGCTGTGGTCCTTGGAGTCTTTAGCCACTCAAACTCTCCTCCTCACCGTGCATTAGGACGATATAGACACACGTCCTGTTCCAGGCAGATTTGTAACATTTTCTGTTGATTGGAAATTCTTAATTATTGCCTTGATGGTGGAAATGGGAATTTTGACTGCTAAGGATTAACAATGCAGATTAATTTTCACAGCCGCCTTTGACCATATTTACCAAAGGTGCTGATATTTTTGGCCATGACAGTATATGTAATTTTACTGTAAAATACTGTCAAATGTATGGATTTTTCAAGTAACAATTTACTGGTTTTGAACAGCTAAAATAACTGGAATCAGATGATACCAGAAACCTTGCATACTCAAATATAAGGAAAAAAAAATAAAAAATTAAAAAATATGGTACTTAATAAAATATACCGTATAATACACAGGCACCAATATGCCATCCTGCAATAACTGAAACATTGTCACCGGATTTTTTTTGTCACCGCTGTCATTTTTTACTGTAAATTTAACAGCATATTTTTTTACAGTGTATAATCGATATAAATTTATTAAACCTAATCCTGAATTAAAATGTTCTTTCAATATAACATCTTAGGGTCTTCAAGCTACGGTCAAAATGCCCAACTACAGACACAACAGTGAATCAGTTCTAGACGATGACTACATTGTCAGCCTGAATTGAATGCAAATCATTCTGATTCAGTATCTAAATCATTCTAATTCTAAAAGCCAATGACTCATTCATGTTATAATGGTTGCGGTGCAAAATACGTTCATGTTTTTCATATGTATAACAGACTATATTTAGTGAGGGGACCGCATGTGATATGTTGACGCGTTTTCGTTTAAGTCTTCCTGGTTTAGTGGAAATGGGGAGGAAGTTGAAGGTGAAATAAAAGGATGAAGCATTTTGGCCTCTTTGTTGCCATGTGACCACAGCAAAAGTACATAACATATTCTAAAATAGATTCTTCTGGGAAATTTCACTTCATTAGGAAAGTGGTTTTGTATTTAAAAGACTTTTAGAAGTCCCAGTTCAAACACATATTGACTCTAACCAGTTCACTCCGACTCAAATTTGTTTACTAGCATAAAAAAACACTATGATAAGGACAGTATAACATTTATGTTGGCTCATTTAAATGCCTCCTACAACATTAAACTCTAAAGACTTCTAAAAGCCCATTCTGATTGAGTCAAACAAGAACAACCATTTCAGAAGACAAGTCTGCAAGCCCAATCTGACTCTATCATCTTCAATCCAAATATTCTGGCCCAGCTGAGCTTTTTAACTGCAATGAAACAAACTCTAAGCTGCTGTCTTATCTAAATGTGCGCTACCAAAGTAAAAAAAAGAGGGTACGCTGCTTGACTTCTAGGAAGAACCACATACCGCCACTAACTGATGTTCAAGCTGAAGTATATCCGCTTGTATGACAGTGTTAATAAAAGGCCACACCGCAAGCATACACACGCACTCGCTGGCACACACAGCATCTCACTAGCTAGCTGCAGCTTAGCAAAGGTTAAGATACACTGCAGTGATTAAACACTGTAAACCCTCAAAAGTACAAGACGAACTGACTGATAGCACTTCAGAATTATTGTAGCAAGGCGCATGATAACGCAATGCATTCTTAAAATGTCAGAATGCATGCAAGAGCCGTTATTTTCTTCGATGTTTCTCTCATGTGTGATACTCGAAGATGGCAACAGCCTGTGACATTTACCCCCAGAGTTCCTCTGTCAATTTGGCACATACCACAGTCTGCATCATGACACCAATAGTAGCACCCACGACAGTGTACTCACATCACCTCAGCTCACGTCAAACACAGAATGTATGTCAGAGAGGCTGTATCCTATGACTTCAAAGAATATGCATGTAGCTTCTGACGTAAATTAACAAAGATTCGCAGAAAAAGAACCGCTTCATCGTCATATTACCATTATTTAACCAAAAGGACAGAGAGACTACTGTACACGTAAGATGTAGCAAGTTGAAAGCAAAGCAAGTTATGTAAGTCTTGGAAGTTTTAATCTGAGATGAACTCGTTTTTATCCTGCGGGTAACTAAATAAAAAAAGTTCTACCAATCTATTATCAATATTTTTAGGTGCCTAAAGATGTTGCATACAATAGACAACTTTTGGAAGAGCTTTTGCACAAGTTGCTAAATGTGGTGCTGTTGAATTTATGCTGCCATTTTCTGCTGTCACAACTGGCATTTTTAGTGACCACCAAGCAAAACGCCTTATCTTAATGTTTTCTGTAGGAGTTTTTATATAGAAAGTTGCCAAATTTAAATTATCTTAAAACCTGCATGACAATTGTAGAGTAGCCTATGTTCATATGAAAGATTGTGCAGATAATTCTAACAGACATTACACATTCAAAAACAGCTAGTAGAATGTAGAAATTATGTAAAATAAATTAATTAATTAAAAAAAACAATTTTTTTAGCATACTACCATTACAAATTTGAGGTCAGTAAGATGTTCTATGAATACTTTTTCAGCAGGGACACATTCAATTGATCAAATGTGGCAGAAAAGACATTAATAATGTTACAAAAGATTTCTATA
The DNA here is from genome assembly GCF_001515605.1 of Sinocyclocheilus anshuiensis. Classification (NCBI taxonomy): domain Eukaryota; kingdom Metazoa; phylum Chordata; class Actinopteri; order Cypriniformes; family Cyprinidae; genus Sinocyclocheilus; species Sinocyclocheilus anshuiensis. Next base: position 1,436,488 of record NW_015537969.1, read on the forward strand.
AAAAAAACACTGTTCTTTTGAATTTTCTATCAAAGAATCATAAAAAGAATGTATCAGGGTTTCCACAAAAATATTAAGCAGCACAACAGTTTTCAACATTGATAATAATAAGAAATGTTTCTTGAGTACCAAATCTGAATGACTTCTGAAAGACTTGTGACACTGGAGACTGGAGTAATGGCTGCTGAAAAGTCAGCTTTGCTGTCGCAGGAATAAACTAATTTAAAATATATTCAAATAGAAAACAGTTGTTTTAAATTGCAATAGTATTTACAATATTACTGTTTTTACTATGTTTTGAACAAATAAATGCATTGAGCACAAGAGACTTATCGACTAATCTTACCATCCCCATACTCCAACGGCCTTGTCCATGAATACTTGTAAAAATCAGGGTATTAATGGGTTAACGTTTCATCTTTGGATATGGTTTGCTTTTTATTTGATCACATATAATAGTTGCTTTGAAAAGAATTCCCTTTCAGTGAAAAGATTCCAGTCTGTATACTTTGGATTGAACATGAATACATGGTAGCATTTAAAGTTTCTCTCTCTCCTCCTCTCTAAATTTCTAACCGTGCTAGTGGTTGTGAGACAGGGTAGCCTACAGAGGTTTTTCTGAAATTGGCCGCTAATAAAAGGGTCAGATAAAGCAGCTCTGGCTGACTCCAGATTAAAAGAGAGCATTCTGTGCATTCCTATCTGGTGAGACAGTGTGGGCCCTCTCAGCACGAGGGAAACCAAGAAACTCTTCTCAGCGCCACTGACCAAGCATATCCACAATGGCCCAGCGGCCCAACTCTTGCACTGGGCCACCCTGCACTTCTCCAGCTCATGCACTCTAGCTCCCATTACCCAAACCCCTCCTTTGATTTACCCCAATAGGTTTAAAACAATAGAGACACAATGTGATTCAGAATGAGCCTGGCTGATGGAGTTGGCTAGGAGCCTCTGTTTACATTGTCTCTCTCAAAGGAAGCGAAGGATGAAAGGCCCTTTCAACACAAGACGTTCATCCGCATTCTTTCAGGCCACCCCCGGACACTTTTAAAGGAGCAAGTCCACGAACTTGGCACAGCACAATGCCGCTTGCTAAAAATGAGCCTCCATGATGACCCATTATTCAGCTGGTAATAGATCAGAGAGTGATATCATTAGCTAGCTCCTAAAAGCCCACTGCACACTAACGATGTGTAAAACTACATATTTTTTTTAAAACCGACTAGTTGGTCGATTGCATAAGTGACTAGTCAACTAATCTGACTTGTATAATTATGCATTTCTTAACACTAGAGCCGCCAAGGGTAGCTGTATACCTAAAAGCGCCAGCTGGTAAATTTTACCCATGCATATGACAGCTGTTTTTGAATGGCTAAAGAACATATTATTTCACTGTATTATGCTACTTTCTTCACAAAGAAGTGTCTAGAGTCATGAAATGATTATGTCTAGTCATCAACTATATTTTTGTCCTGTTGTTTTATGTTCAAGGCTTTTTCATGCAGGTTACACTAGTCACTTTTCATAACGGTCAATATTAAGCTAAACAAAGCCTGCACTGACAATGAGAATTAGAAGGAAGTAAATACATATTTGGGTGGTGTAATAGGCTATTATAATACAATGTCAAAATAACACCAATAAACTTCAGGTAATCAAAAAAAAAAAGGTTTTATTCATTACATCAGATCGGATTTTTTTTCTTCAGGAAACAGGCAGGACTAGAATAAATAGCAACACAGAAGCAAACAATAAATGAGAGAAATGGCAAAACAAAAATTTAATAATCCAAATTTTGAACAATTATGAGTAACATTTAGTGCTTATACCTCTTCAGCATTCATAAATCGCCTTCTTTTACTCATTTTGTCTTTATTTATGAAACTGATAACCGCTAATTCAGTGAGTGAAAGGCGTTGCCTAGCAATTTACTATGTTAAAACATAAGCGACACAAAAATGACAGCGCGAACATACAGGCATTATATAGCGGGTAAATTTGACCCGCACTGGCGCTTATAGGTATAAATGCCCCGTTTTTTGATCTGGTTTTATCTAAACAGTTTTTAACAGCAGGGGATTGTAAATCACACAATTTTAGTAAAAGTCAGTGACTGGGAGACTTGAATGTTTTATTTAAAATCTTTTATGTACGTTTTAAAAACAGCCACGGGTAAAATTTACCCCGTGGCGGTTCTAGTGTTAAGGGCACATTTACATAAGATGTTTACAAAAAGCTAGGCGGAGCTCAGTGGAATGGAACAGAATGCTATTTATTTAAAAAAATATAACTTAAAGTTAAAATAAGATTAAAATTAAGTTAAAATGTAACTAAAATCAATAGAAGTAAAATCATTTCTTATTTTGATGAGCTGTATGGTGCAGAAAGCTTTCCGTAATAAAATATTTTAATTATACACTAACAGTTAGACTGAATATACAGGCCATTTTTGTGTCTGCTGTGCTTGCACATTGCAGTCGTACTGAACAAGCCTCTCTCCAGCCATGTTTTGTCTTGGGACGAGCCATTCTTTGCCTCCCAGTCAAACGGGCTGTAAACACTATTATTGTGAAGCCCGAGGGTTTTCCCCTAAAAATCCGTTTCAAATGGCAACAATACTACCAGGCTTGGAGATTGGAGAAAGATATATGAAGGCCCAAGCAAGCAGCATGCATAAACTGTATACAGTAAAGAAAAAAACCTCCACAACTGTTGCCAAAGTATGCAGAGCTTACAGGAATGCTGTTTGGGGCCCTCTCTGAGCGAACAAAGAAAGCACAGTCAGACTCCTTTTCCCCAGCGCTACCACATCCGCACATCATTAGTTGGAAAATTCCTGATATATGCTGTAATTTTTATTTTTTTTTGCTCTGGTACAGGCAAGGCTTTAATATCCAGATGCCATTGGATCCTGCAATGTACCCCCAAATCAGTCATCTTTTTCCCTTCCCAGTTGGCCTGCATCCATCGGCCCGTCATACAAATAATACTGACAAGGTCCCAGAGCAAGGATTCAGCGTTCTCTGTGGACCGCTAGCAAAAGAGGTCACACAGGAAATACCAAATAAGACGCTCCCTGTGCATTGTGCTGCGCCACTCTTTGTGTGTCTGTTGGTGTTTGGAAGCCCCCTGTTTTTTCCGCTTGATTTTTTTCTCTTCCTTTCTCCTTTTTGGAATACCTGGGGAGATATCTAAACATTCCCAGAGTGTGCCGCACGTGCTCTCCTGCGTGCCATGTTTTCCTTTTTCCAGACATGCCGCTGCCTCCGAGTCTGTCCAAAGCAGAAGCATATTGTCTGGCAACGAACAAGCCACTGCGCTCAGCTCAAACCAAGACCGGTCTAAAAAAAATCTGTCCGGATTCATCTGAACCTAAACAATGTTTTATAATTAAGATTTATGTTTTGGACAGAATGTCTTGCTAAGAAACACAACTATTTGGAAAACTCAGCGTAGCAATACCAACCCCCCTGTGCATTTCAAAACTTGTTTCAATGGCTAACGCCTGTAGCTTGTTTCAGCCTGGCTACATTTTTTTGCTAAATCTAAGTGTCACGGTCACACGAAAGGTTTTATATGAACAAAACTCAAGTGGAAGCACTAAAGCGCATGTGTCCGTGTATCTCCTCGAAAGTGTGACCTCTTTTGAAGTGTACGAGTGGGACAGGAGGTCCTGCCAAGCAATGATGAGAATGTGATCTTGTTCCAGACTTGTATAACTTACTTTCTTCTGTGGAACACAAAAGACGATATTTCGAATAATTTGTTCATACATTGAAAGTCAATGCAGTCCAATTGTTATTTTGGACCCCATTGACTTTCATGATTTGGCCAACGACAGCTGAAACACTCTTCATATCATCTTTTGTGTTCCGTAGAAGAACGCCATACATGTTTGGAGAAACATGCAGGTAAGTAAATGACAGAATTTTTATTTTTAGATGAAGTATCCTCTAAGAAATATTTGATTAGAGTATCACTAGCTTTATGTTGTCATGACATGCAACAAACATTCCAAACACAAAGCTAAAATAGAACGTACTCTGTTTAAACATGTTTAAACTATTACGTTTCTGTCAGACTTCCATTAGCAAGCTTAATCCCTGTATCATACTCAGTTTAAAAGGGATGATCTGACTGGATACTGTTGGTTTGCACTGGACAGTTAAGCTGAGCTCAAAATAGAAATCCCATTAAGCATATTCATTTCGTAAAAAGGGTTGAATAATTTCTTGCTGTCGAACAATGAGTCATTTCCCTTGCCCACACGTGTATTGAAACAACTACAGCCTCATTTAAGAATGCCTAGCTTCACTTTCGATCAGAGAAGGGACTTTTAAACACAACTGGTTGTCTGTGTGTCTCTTCCTATTCATGCTCACATCACAATGATTATCGTCTGCAACAGCCTGCTACCAGGAGAGATTAGAAGAGGCGCGAGTCTCCGACTGCAAATCTGACCAGACGTGCTTAATGAGAGGACAGATGGAGTGGACCGTTAATTGCATTATCAGTTTGTTGGACTGTGGCCCTACTTGTCAAGCTGTTTGGACAGCCAAAAAAGCCTAGCTCATCTCATTCATCTGCCAGAATAAGTACTATCCATGATTGTATGACCAGTCAAGTTGTGTAAACTTTACACATATGAACAAGTGATCAAAAATGATACTCAAGTTCCTTAAGCAAACAAAACTTGCTTAAAGACAGACATAATTGAAAATATTCAATGATTTTATTCACTAGTTTATTCACTAAAAATAATTTGTTTATAAATCAGACCACACTGTTCGTGTGATGTAAGCAGTCAGAATAATTCAAAATGATAAGTCATGAGTTTGTACATCTTTGAGAAAGATTCTTTAAAAGAACTGGCTCATAAGAATCAGTTTTTCTTGATTGATTTGCGCGATTCAGTCAGACTGATTCAAACAGGTAAGTTATGAGTTTTTGTTTTTTAAACAATTCATGAAAAGAACAGACTCATTGTGAATCACAGCAATATGTTTGAGCAAACTGAATTGTTTGTGTGATTCAAACTTGTTACTCGTGAGATTAAGTGTCTTTTTGAACAACTCCTTAAAAGAACCAACTCATCAGAGTCATTTTTTCATGAATCGGACCACACTGTTGGCATGAATTAATCAGCCAGAATGATTTGTAACCGGTTCATAAGAGTCATTTGTTTGCAAACAGAATCGGTTTCCATGATTCACATAGACTGATTCAGACTGGTATGTTATACGCTTGTGAGGCTTTTTGAATAAATTAGTAAAAAATCCAAGTCACAAGTTTAATCTGTTTGAACTGTGCAAACATTGATTCACAGTTTTTTCTGATTCAAACTGATTACTCTTGAGTTGAGTTTGAGAGTCTTTTTTAATGATTCTCAATTATTCGTGAATCAGACTACTGTACAGTGGTTGTACTGTATATTTTTAAAACCTCTAAACCCAGCTCACAAAAGTTATTTGTTCTTTAAGTTAAAGTTATATGAATCCTTCTGTAAACTGAAGCCCCCAAACCATTAGATGTCAAATGACACAATCTGCTTCAGATTTGAACATATCCGTCATCCACGGTTGTTCAGTGAAACTTAATCAGCATTAAATTGTGGTATGGTTTGTGTTAGAGGACAAGAGTCCAGCAAGCTGTGGTCGCTAGGTGATACAAACATACGGGATTCATTCTACCATGAGAGGGGAAGGAAGTGACAGGGCCCACAGGACACCCACAGCTCAGACTGTTATGAAGTTTGTGGTATGCAGAAAAACGGTTGCAGGAAAAGAGGGATTCTTTTTATCTCAGCACAATTTGAGTCGCGACAGCCACTTGTACAGCAAATCTACACAAACCAACCAAAAGACTTGCAGGATTCTCATGCGCTTTTGGATCACTTCTGCAGATGGCATCTATTTCGGAAAGGCCTATAAATACGTTTTATAAGATGATAAAAGGACCAGACAAACCCATTCGCTTTGCTCAATGCAAAAATGTTTGGAGGTCTTGCAGAAGGAGCATAGTAATAGATTAATGTATGCTTATTGCTTACTTAACAAGTACTTAAAAGATGTAAAAATTGTACAACAATCAGTCGGATAAATGATCTGAGGCATTTCCTGCTGTTCCCTAAATCCAATTTCATGAGCAATGCGGTGCACATGATGTTTGTTTGAGCAGGATCCTAATCGCTTTCATGGGACAATCCCAGCTGCCTCCATTTCTACAATAACTCCATTTGGTATAAAGGAAGATGTCGCAATTGATTTCAACCCCATACAGTACGCTAGATTACAGTTTGCATGCATCGTAGTGTCAAGCGCAGCTTCTCACTGTACATGGGCTGAGATACAAGCAACCTATAGAGCACGCCCACCTGGGGGGGGGAACAATCCAACGCTCTCCATTGACTTTCTATTGCGGGAAGCTGCCTCCTTGTCATTTCTGACTTATAACAAAAAACAGAGCAATGCCTAAAAGCTGCCATGTGACAAGGTGCTCATTAAACAAGCTAAAAAACCTAGAACTACGTTTTTATAAGCTGTCGACCAAAAAAAACGAGCGTTTAGGACACAAAAGTAGAGCGCAACGTGTCATATTACTCTGAGAACTGCGCCCACTGGAGCTAAGGTTTATCCAAAAAAGTCGCTAGGTTTGTCAGTATGAATATTCTATGGAAAAAAGCAGCTAAAAGGGTCTGAAAGTTGCTAAATCTAGTGCTAAAGTCGCATTCGTGTGTGTGTGAGACACGGGAGCTGATGGCAGGGGGCGGTCGATATTTGTGGCGGTTGATGTGGATATTGTGGATGAGTTCTTCTGTGTCATCACGTTCTATTAGTTCTACAGCTTTAGTTTCGGAACTTTCACACTTGGTAACACATACAGCTGTTCCCTCACCACAGTGCAACAGTGAAAAGGGACCCCTTTCAAACAGTGTCGCGTTCCGAACGTTGTTTAAGCGACATACACCGGTATTGCGGTATTTTAAAAATTCATATCATAACAAAAATAAGAACCGGTATTCGGTATGAACCGGTATACCGCCCAGCACTATCTACAACTATTTGTGTCCTAAACGCTCGTTTTTTTTGGTCGACAGCTCATAAAAACGTAGTTCTGGGTTTTTTAGCTTGATTACTGTACACCTTGTCACATAGCAGCTTTTAGGCATTGCTCAGTTTTTTGTTATAAGTCAGAAATGACAAGGAGGCAGCTTCCCGCAATACAAAGTCAATGGAGAGTGTTGGATTGTCCCCCCCACCCCGGTGTGGGCGTGGCCTAAATGCGCTCTGTCTCTATAGGCTCACCGGACATGCCTGTACCTACATTTTTGCAAGACTCCAAAAACATGCCTACACATACAATTTACTGCAGTTTCCAACAGAAATGGACACTAGAGGCAGTAAAACACCTACAACTTTAGTCCTTCAAACATTATGATTACAGGGCAGATTATCAACTGATAAAGACTTATTTTCACATGGTTACACCTCAAAACACTATTATCTGTCCATAATTTGTCAATTTAAATGCTTTGCATCACATAGCCAGCTTTATATGCATGGTTTTTCTGGCATAGTAAACTTGCTCAGTAGCTCACCTGGTACAGCATTGTACTTGTAATGCAAAATTAAGTCCCATAAAACACGAGTCACGATAGACAGCCAAAATGGCATGGATGCTTCAGCAAATGTTTTTAATCTAATGTTTTCTTTTGTTAGCATTATCAGTTTAGGGTAGGGTTTAGTGTAGGTCATATGTTAATTTCAAACACAGTAGAGAATTAACCTTTTATCACCACTCACCAGACATTTAATTTTCAAACTGCTGCAATTTGTACAGCATCCACTGTAACTAAACTTTGCAGGATTCACGTTCATCTGTTTCAGATAAAACTGAACGCACATTTAATGCCACACCCTGGAGATTTCACTCTGAAAAAAAGTGTTGCAGAAAATATGCAAGAATCAACATTTTTCCAATGAACTTGGTTTGGGAAAAAAAGGCATCTAATTCACCCAAAAAGGCAAACAGGGAAAAAGAAAAGTTGCTGTGTTTTGTGTCCATGCTTTAGGCTGTCAATCAGAAGTGGACAAAAGCCGCCAAGAGAACCAAAGTCATTCTAATGATCAACAATGCTATGGACCCATGAGATTTGTATGGTCAGGCTAATCTCCACCTCTCGGTGCACCCGATGGGTGGTCCATCCAGCCCTCGGTCGCTCGGTTTTTCTCATCTACAAGGCGGGAGCGGAGTGGGAAACCAGTAAAGCTGAGATTTGTATTCCCTATTAACATCTTTAACAACAATGATGAAAAGTATATTAGTATATATGCTAAAGCTTAATCACATGAAATGTGCACATGATATAAAAAATACATATAACATTAGGTAAGTACCACCAAACACCGCACAGAAAAACCCCAAAGGGGATATTTCTTTATGCTTTATGCAAAACAGGTATCATTTACTTCATACTAACTGTCTGATTCAACCTCCTTGAGTTGAGAACGGTAGTCTGTTTTGAATCATCATAATTCTGCAAGCGTTCTGGTGGGCAGTTATGACTCAGCCAACCGGTCCATTCAGCAGTTCTCAAGTCTTCGAATGTACACTTTATGTCAGCATGGCAAACTAGTAGCTAACACGGAGTGTTGTCATAGAATGAGGAGCCAAAAGCTATAACAGCACGTCTGCTTTTGCATACACAATAACGACATTCCTGTAACTGCCAAGAGAGAGAGGAAATGGATTTTTTAGCTGCTTGAAGGGCGGGTGATAGGGGGATTCCAGGCATGGGAACATTAATCAGGAGAGCCAGAGAGTCCATGTTCACTGTAAGCAACCCCCTGCCTTATCTATCGCCCATTTTTGTGGGGTGTGGTAAAACGGAGGGGATATTTTCTAATGGTAGAGTTCCCAGGTGAACTCACAGAGACTCACCCGCCCAACGACTTAACAGCCAGAAGCCCCTTATTAACGAACTGAAACAACATTTTTTGCACAGCAACCAAAACCACCGAAAGCACACAACTGACAGAAGGCGCTGGCAGTCATTCAGAATCTGCAAACTGAATGAGATATGAAAAAGTGTGTTAATGTAGTATGCTCTTGCACTCCCTTGTTCATGTGATACGGACCAACTATAATTAGATAGGTTAAATTTAATATTCGCATCTTGACATCTTAACTAAATTTAAAGATGCAATAAATCAGCCATGTAAAATACATGCAAAAAAATATCTGCTGACTTAACTTGCACTTTCTCTAAAAAGAGGAAAGACACAATGTGCTATTTTTTGACATCAGAGCCATCCTCAAGAGAATGTGACTTCAAAGGTTGGCAGGAGGGAATTGACGGGACTCAATGGCCCAGTCTATTTCATCTCAGCTTAGGCCACTTTGTGATAGGGTTGGGTATCGGTTGGGTTTTTTCGATACCGGTGCCAAATCGATACTTTTAAAACGGTTCTGGTGCCTAAACGGTGCCTGAACCGATACTTATAAAAAAAAAAAAAATTCCCCAAAAAATGATGGATTGTCCATTAGCACTATAAACACATGATGTCTGTTTCATTCATACTGGACGCCAGAGGGCGCCCTCGCACAGAAAATCCACATATCCAGTCACAGAATTAGCGGAACTCATGACCCTCCAGGAAATCCCTTATATGGATATAAAGGCATCACTATTATAGCTGTAACTGAGTAAGCAGAACATATAAACGTTTTGAATGATAAAACAAAGACAATAAACACTCGACTGCGACAATATAGTTTATCTGTGTTATTCAAGCCGTCTCTGGTATTTTCATAATAATTAAGCATATTTATAATCCATTGCTAATCGATGTATTCTTTTTAAATTAGCCTATGGAACATATTTTCTGCCTCATTCTGTGACAAGAAGCCACATCAGATCACAAAAGGAAGCATTTGACTGGTGTTGTGGAGTAAAAAGGTTATAATGTTCTCTTTTGTTGGACTCTTTTGTTTTGTTTTTCATTGGTTTAGAAATGTGAATACAAGGGAGGTTTAGCTTTAGGCATTTTAATTTAAGCATGTTTAGCTTAGTTAACGGAAGGCTACCTGCTGCCATCAGAGCAAGTGCAATTACTGCATTCACACGCTCCTCGGATGCTCTCATTTCCCGAATTGTGCTTTTAAGTCGGAATGTGAAAACAATATGGACACTTGCGTTACTACAAAGATGTGTTGGATTTGTATTATTAGAGCTTTCCGACTTGAGTTCACGTGCATTTTCTCAGTCGGGAGATTATTTTTCACGTGCGGTGCCAGTGATGATGCTTCTTCCATCCGTTTCGGAGAGCCAGAGAACAAATATTTCAATCGATCACTCAGGCATGGCACCGAAATGAGGCACCGAAATCTGCGTTCTGATTAGGTTCTAGTACATACCGGTTACATATTGGTACCGGGTTTCGGTACCCAACCGTACTTTGTGAGGCCAAAGACATGGGACAGCCTCTGCAGGTTTCACTTTACACATTATGTGCTTGCTTTCAGGCACATGTCTTTTCAGTGCTACATCTGATTGGACATCACCCATATCTGTCTCAAGGGATCTATTGTACGTATGATTGCATGTCACACTCCTAAAGCTACTAAGATATCAAATACATTGAAAATGACCGTACTGTACTTCAGGATACAAAGAGAAATGTTAGACGTTTCACCTGCATACACGACAGGATTTAGATTTTAAGGGAATTAAGGTACAGAGGGATGGTACAGCAGAGAAAAATGACACTACACATTGGATCTTGCACACAGTGCAAAAGTTGCATTTTGTACAAAGGTTACATACAAAATTCATACAAATAATAATAATAGAATCAATTTAAATTAATATTTTAATAAATAGGTTTTATTTATAAAATAACTGAAAAATCCTTTAATAAATTAAAAGATATTCAGTAAAAATATATATACAATAATTAATAGTAGTAGTAGTAGTAGTAGTGTGTGTGTGTATATATACTGTATATATATATATATATATATATATATATATATACACACACACACACACACACACA
>NW_015537969.1:1449017-1460344 GCF_001515605.1 Sinocyclocheilus anshuiensis
GCTCATCAAGGCTGCATTTATTTGATCAAAAATACAGAAAAAAACAGTAATCTTGCAAAATGTTATTACAACATAAAATAATGGTTTCTATTTTAATATACATTAAAATCTAATTTATTCCTGTGACGCAAAGCTGAAGTCTAAAGTGAAGTCCAGTCTAAAGTGTCATGATCCTTCAGAAATCATTCTAATATGCTGATTTATTATCACCAACACGGAGACCCGAGGAAAAACTGGGAATAAAGTCCAAAACCTGACTTGAAATAACCTAACAAATCAATCGGGGGTAAAGCAGTTCCATTAACGACAAATTAAATTCAAATTAAAATTAAAATTAAATTTGTGCACGCTTATTCTTTGTGTTTTCCTTAGTGCATAACTGACATGTCACAGGTGTATTTTTCATCTTTAAATGTTAGAAAGTCATGCAAACATATCCATTTTGCTGTCAGAGGTGGGCGAGGCTGACGTGAGTGAACGAGCGCTGCTGCGCGCATGCGCGCTAAACAGACAGAGGGCAATCGAATAGGAGCACAATAATTCCGAGTAAAATATACATTTTGCTAAAAAAAAATTTTTTTGGACATTAAATGTGTCTTTTGTAGAATTTTAAACCTACATATAAAGTGTATTTTTATGATAGGCTGTAATAAAACCAGAGAGAAAGGCTGCATGGCTAGAAACTGTAAATAAAATAAGTAAAATAATAGTATGTGAGACAGTGGTAATATCATTATGTTCCTATTGGTCAGTAGAGGAGCTTAGCCTGACAGTTAGCCTGCTTTAGACCAGGTCAGTTTCCCAGCACAAGTTGCCACAGTGACTAGCTTGATCTAGGCCTATGTTAAATTTGCTTTATGGAACCAAATCATTCAATCAATCAACTGAAATAAGCCTGGCTTATTTGGTTAACTTGTTTTATGAAACAGGCCTGGAGGCATTAAAAGTGATCCTATTTTCTCCATTGCATCATATTGCATCGAATCGCATTGTGTTGAATTGAATCGAAATCGGATCGCACTGCATTGTAATAGGGGTGAATCGTATTGCATCGCATCGGTAGCTGCTTCATATGTATCTTTAATGTATCGTATCGTTGGCTATGCATCGAGATGTGTATCGTATCGGCCTCAGTCATGGAGATGCACATCCCTAATATATAGGCATACATACACACAGCCGTTCAAAAGTTTGGGATCAGTAAGATAACCGTTTTCCTATTTTAATATACATTAAAATATAATTTATTCCTGTGCAGCAAAGCTGAATTTTCAGCATCATTACTCCAGTCTTCAGTGTCACATGATCCTTCAGAAATCAAACTAATACGCTGATTTATAATCAATGTTGGAAACAGTTATGCTGCTTAATATTTGTGGGACCTGTGATACTTTTTTCAGGATTCTTTGATAAATAAAAATTTTAAAAGAACTGTGTTTATTCAAAATAGACATTTTATGTTACAATATACACTACTATTCAAAAGTTTAGGCTCAGTACTTTTGTTCTTTTTTTTAAAATAAATTAATACTTTTATTCAGCAAGGATGTGTTAAATGGATAAAAAGTGATAGTAAAGACTTATATTGTTAGAAAAGTGTTCTGTTGAATAAATGCTGTACTTTTAAACTTTTTTTATTCATGAAAGAATCAAAGAAGAAAAGTATCACAGGTTCCAAAAAAAATATTAAGCAGCACAACAGTTTCAACACTGATAATAAATCAGTATATTAGAATGATTTCTGAAGGATCATGTGACACTGAAAACTGGAGTAATGGCTGATGAAAATTCAGCGCTGCGTCACAGAAATAAATTATATTTTAAAGTATAATATATAGGAAACCAATATTAGAAATTGATATAATATTTCACAGTATTACTGTTTTTTTCTGTATTTTTGATCAAATGAATACAGCCTTGAAAGGCAGTGTAAATGTATGTGTGTGTGGAATTTTTATGACATCATATGCAATTTTTAAACATTTCTGCTGCTTCAGACACTTGCGCAACCCCGTTACTCACCACGGAAGTAAGAGCCATCTGAAAGCTGTAGATCCGCGCCAGACCAAAATCAGCCAGTTTGATCTGTCCTCCACTGGTGACTAGAATGTTTTGAGGCTTAAGATCTCGATGAACCACACGGTGAGAGTGGAGGAAATCCAGACCCTGCAGCAGCTGGTACATCATATCCTGCCAAAACAAGACCAGAGTCATTCCAAATATATTTTAATAACCTAAAGTGGATTTAAAAAAAATGACTGAAAAGGACTAATATCAAGATATATATGTATGTATATATGCGTGGGGAGGGAAAAGGTATGCATGTGCCTTTAAACCTAAAGTATGGCAGATGTTAATAACCAACATGACGGCAGAGCAGGAAAGACCTTAAGGCTCCATCCCTGTAGGCCTCTGCTTCCCTGCAGCTGTCCCGGGATCACAGCTAATTGTGAATTGTGTCGTTCTGACTATGGGCCAATATGAAATCAGACCATGACACTGAAACTCAACAACAAGCAGAAAAAAAACAAAAAAAAAACACACACACACAAAAAGAAGGTGGGGAGAAAAGACAGCAACTGCCATTTTCTTTAGTAGAAACTGTCGATAATGGTCAAATAGATAAGAAAAAAATGGGGCAATGCGTAACGGGGCTAGAAAAAGTCATCGGGTCAGAGTGCCGAGCGAGAAGCATTTGCTCACAGTTGCTGCTTGACTTATTCCAAAGCAGAGGTATCAAGCGGTGGAAGCCTACCCCTGAGAAACCCGCTGCCAAGACCTCACAAGTGACATGGATCTGAGCCCGCAGCACTGTTCATTCCCCGACCAGCTGGTGAGTGATTAAAACCACTGAAACAATGGGGTGCACACTCAAGCAGAAAACTGCAAATGGCGCAAGTCAGACCAGGCGAGGGGAAAGGGACGGAGGTCCTCACAATATGCGCGCTGGGGGCCTGCACTAGGGAACGCGTGTGTGTCAGAGTCAGGCAGCCAGGATAAACAAGGAGCTTTTCTGAATGCCCACCCAGCCATGACCTCTCAGATCTTCAGGCACAGGCAGTTATTCTGAGAGCTCCTAAAACGGCATCACCCCCTACCAGCTCCTCTGTCTTGGCCTAAAATGGCCCACGGTTGGCCCACTTTTGCTTAAGACAAAGATGAAAAGAAAAGGAAAGGTACACAACCGCCTCAGGAGCGTGACCCGAGGATAAATACGCATATCGTCTCCTCCCAAACACATATTAAGCAGCTCGTGTACCTTTTATGTACGTGTTATGTATCTAATTATCATGACAAATGGAGTCTGTGCTCATTTTCAGTGCTGTTTGTATAGGAAAATCTGCAGATTGTGCCATTTAAATGTGTGAATTGGTAGCTGAATATTATATTATATAATAAACATATATACCATTCAAAAGTTTGGGGTAAGAAAGACTGTTTTTAAATTACTACTTTTATTCAGAAAGGATGTATCATAAAAACATAAATCAGTTGAAAGTGACAGTAAATACATTAAAAAACTTACAAAAGATTTATATTTCAAATAAATGTTCTTTTGAACGTTCTATCCATCAAACAATCCTGAAAGAAAATCCTGAATATTTTCCACAAAAAACTGTTTACAACATTGATAAGAAATGTTTCCTGTGCACCAAATTATTATTATTTTAATTCTGAGTGATCTGCTGAAGTGATACTCTGGAAAGCACTTTAGTTCGGTGGAAAATCAACCTTGATATACCTGTCATACAATCTCTCATTATAATCTCAAAAGGAGTAACCCAACAGGTGGAATCTGAATGATTCTTCAGAGACGGTTCTTTGTTGTAACATGCTATTCACACAACAGAGGCACCGTAATTTACAATCAAAACAATGCCTCAAATTAAACCAACAGTACCAACCTGAAATAACCAGGCTTTGCTGAGAGGCATTCAGACTCTAAACAAAGGAAAGATTTGATAGCACCTGTCCTAAAGTACCTCTTCTTGGAAAAAGGGAGAAATAAAGCAGAGGAGGAAAGAGTGGAAGAAAAAAAAAACTCCCCAAAAACAGCAGTCAAAACAGAGCTTTCAGAAGGCACCCCCCCTTTCTCATGCTAATTCATGAGAGGCAGCCATATTGTTTATTGTAGCCCGGCACAATGCAGGACATCTGCCAGTTAGTGTTAGTGTAATTCCTTCCCCATGCTTCATTAGGCTCTCCTTTATGGACCAGAAACAGGCCTTGGGATGGCGCGGGGCCGGAGAGCCTAGCCGCACTCCCCAACGCAGGGCCAGCCGCTTGATCTCCTTCCAGCTCATTTGATTCCCGGGGCCTCTCTCATCAATTAGCATGCGGTGGGTCTGAAATGGGGCAAAAGTGGGCAGTTTGGGGGCTGGAATGAGGTGGATGCTGGGACCTCTGCAATCTGGTGTCCTTAGGAGGGTGGTGAATAAGGTTGCTGGGCATCTTTGGGAGGGCTACACAGTCTACAACTGATGTCTGTTATCTGATGTCTGTGTGGCCTGACAGAATTAAATCTCACTAATGCATATTCAAGAGCTCTTTGGTTAAAATATTCAGACTCTGAAAGCCAGTATAATGCATACATTTAGTATAAAAGACTACTAACGGTATAATATAAATACATAATAAATTACTACTTGTAATTTAATAAATATATAGAATTTATTATAAACATCTGTTACTGTTACTTGATTTCTAAGAATTTCCTTTATTTACATTTAGATTTAATTTAGAAGAATGAGAAATATATTTATAAAATATATATTTTAAAAAAATATACACTAACATGTTTTTTGAAAGAAGTCTCTTATGCTCACAGAGCCTGCATTTGATCAAAAATACAGTAAAAACAGTAACATTGTGAAATATTATTACAATTTAAAATATTTTTTCTATTTGAATATATTTTAAAACTATTTTTTATGTGAAGGCAAAGCTGAATTTTCAGCAGCCATTACTCCAATGTCTCATTATCTCAAAACCCTCTTTTGTGCGGAACTACTTTCTTCGGCCACTGATACAAATCTCAAGTTGACAGTTTAACAGCTGAGCCCAAGCCTCCATTACTAATTCGACAACATCACTTTAGAACTATGGCCAAAAGTTTTGGCAGTGACATAAACTTTGTGTTTTGCAAGGTTGGCTGCTTCAGTATTTGTAGATTATTTTTCTACTATGGTATACTGAAAAACAATGATAAGCATACCATAAGGTTTAAAGGCTTTTATTGGCAAAAACAATAATGAGTCAATATTGACAGTGTTGACCCTTGTTCTTCATAAACTCTGCAATTCGCTCTGGCATGCTGGATATTAGCTTCTGGGCCAAATCCTGACTGATGGCGATCCATTCTTGCCTTATTAGATTAAAAGCTCACTGCATTATGTAGAGTATTATGAGAGAGAGTATTATGGACTGAGTAAGTGTGATTACCTGCATCTGATAAAGCATTCATTCTTCAGCTCAATCTCATATTATATTCACAATAAAACATTAGTTTGAATGTCCACTGAGGAAAGCGATATCTTTGTCGTACTATTCTTTCATCTGTTAAAGGTAGGGTAGGCAATTTCAGAAAGGCTAGCAATAGCAAGCTAGCTGTGAATGCAAGATTCCCACCCTCCCTGTATAATCACTTTGCAAAGCCACGCCTCCCCGCACTCCAGAGAACCAGAGACTAACCTGCGACACGATGAGAGGCGCCGTTGGAGGATTGAATGCAATGCTGTCAGATTACCTCATGTCTCATTCACTGGTGAGAAAACATTACAGTACAAAGCGTATAATATTGCAATAATAGCGCCTTTCATTCTCGCTGGAAAAGGGTGCGCAGAGGTATGCACATACATATTTGATAGGCAGGCAGGACAGCTTATCGTAATGTTCGGACCAAACATTTTGATTTGATGAACATTTCATGGTCCTATGCCTTCTACAGACGATATAAATACATATAAATAAATGTAGACCACTTAACTTAGTGATTGCTATCGGGATGTGAAGAGAGTTTCAATCAGGATAACAAAAATGTTTCTGAACCAAATCACCTACCCTGCCTTTAAGTGTGATTTCCGATGACATTGCTGCTCAGAGCATTTGTTGGCTGCACCTTACACACACACTGTTTCCCAATACTAAATACTATTATTAAATACTACTATTATTTATATAAAATATTATTTATTGAATAATAATATTTAATAAACAACAAAAGCCATCATAAAAGTTGCTAGGCAATTCATTTAAAAATACAAAATGTATATAATAATAATTTTAATTATGAAATAATAAAATTATATAAATATAATTTTGCCCTCAGCGAAAACTATTTGCTCTGGAACAAATAATAGATTAGTGAGACCAAAGACTGCCCATTAGGTTTACTCAAAACTAATTATACCTCATGTTTAACCACAATAGAGAGCTTGATGGGGCGATGCGGAATTAAAAAGTTTTTCAGGAGTCGCTGCAGTAGAGGCGGCGCAACTATAACGACATGTGAATAATCCCGCCCACTCTAAAGCGGTACTAAACCGCAGTGGAAATGCAAACCGAGCCGAGCCGTACCACAAAGTGCCATTATACAAATGGTTAAACGGTTGGAGGTCTGTTATCACTAGAATATCGCACTCCTGGAAAAGGCTCTTTTTTTTTTTTTTTTTGGAAAATTGGATTCTTGGATGAATAGAAAATGCAGGCTTTATTTTAAATAGATTTTTTTTACAGCGCAATCACTGTCACTTTTGATCAGTTTAAAATATCCTTTAAATTAGGTATTTTAGGTGGGGAAAATGCAAAGAAACCACATATCTATCTCTAACATGCAAACTAGAGACTCAAACCAAGACTGTGTTATGTTTAAAAGTCCCTCTCGATACACAATCCTTCCTTAATGATACACAAAACTTGCAAAGGTGTCACTTAGGTGTCACTTTTTAACTTTTCAAATGTTTCTTAGCTTGTGTTTCCCTTTCAGTTTGGCACGAGTGACAAAGAGAGAGATACGGTTTGTTCCAGGACTCAATGTAAGATGTCCTAGGGGGAGAGGTAGAGAAATATGATGAATGGATTTGTAAGACTACCATGTGGGAAAAGTCAAAATAGATTACGGGAGAGTAGATGATCAGGACAAAAAAAATCCAACATTTCCGCTCAAAGCTTTCCGGATGAACGTAAGAGGACACTGACACAGGACACACACCAGGATTATTTCTAGACTAATGAAAATGATATCTGGCCTGAATGACTTATTGCCACTTAAGGAAGCCCCTTGTAGTCCACTGGTTCATTCTAGTGAAAGGCTGAGAGGGAGGCCACTAACCAGACATACACACTTTCACAAACCCTTTGCATGCACATACACACACATACACTGAAGCAACATTCCTCTGGCCAATATTTGGTGAAAGCCAGAGCTGAATGAAAATAGAGGCACACAGGCACACAGCCCTTTAATTAGAAGCCCATCCACCACATGCACTGCCCATCAAAAGGACAGGACTCTGTGATCTGAGGGAGCTCCATCCTTCATCTGCCGACTTAAGGCTGATTTATACTTCTGCATCGAACCTACGCCGTAGCTTACGCATAGACGGACACCCATAAGCCGTAGCCTGACGTGCACCTCTCCAAAAATCTAACAGCGCGTCAATTCTACGCAGACCGCAAGCGCTGTGATTGGTCTGCAAGAACCCCTACGGCGTAGGTCCGACGCAGAAGTATAAATCAGCCTTTAGAAGGCCAAAACACACATTTTTTTGCTCAGGGCCTCAAATTTAGGATAAAACTAGAGATTCAACTAATAATATGTAAGAAAAGATCTTGTTTTATCCATAACAGTTGATATAATAGAATGTGGTTGCAATGCAGGAGTTAATTCATGACATCAGCAAAAAAGGAAAGTCACTTTAACTGCAGAGCAAGTTATTATATTTATTTTGATTAAAATATTATAAAACGCAATATTTATGAACACAATTATGACTCGTGCACAGTAAAACCAGGTTTTGCACTGAATGTGTGCATTAAACAGTAAAAAGGATTTGTTGATGTTGACCGGCTGAAAGCATCAGGTTACAGTTTCTTTGCCTGATTGTCAATACTGAGATGAATTTGCTGGTGTGATAGTACCTTTATAGTTTCAGGTGGCACTCCTGGATCAGGTGCTTTCTCCAAATATGTGGTTAAATCTTGGTCCACATGCTCAAAGACCAAAGTTAGTTTGGTTTCCCGGTCAGTCCTGGAAACTGTGCATACGTCAAACAACCTAAACAAGGGAAAGGCATAATCAAGAATGCTTTCAATAAAAGCTCTTTGAGTGATCTCTGTTCATTATTTAGTAGGAATTTTGACAAGTTCATAGAATACAAAATAATTGAGTATGCAAATTCTACAATATAATCTGCAATGAAGAGTTTAATGGAGCAGAAACCTTCTAAACAAGACAAGCTGACACTGTTCTCAAACTGATATTGGCAAGACCTCTTAGCATAGCATCCATCATCTCAATGCAAGAAGGCCAAAACCCTAAAATTACTACTTGTTCTTCAAGGACATGGATGCATGTGATATATATTTGACAGAAGGGGCGGAGTTCTCTAATTGCCTGATGTCGCTTGAAAAGATAATGAATTATCCCAGACTTTTAGTGGGAGACAAAGTCATATATCCGTAATCTACCAAAATAATCTTTCATGGTAATGTCACTCGATCCCATGACATAAACTGAACCTCTCCAGGAAACGCTTCTGCTGGAATCCAGATTGTTCCTCCACAATGAAACCTCTTAACCAGCTAAACATATGGCATGAATAATATTCTCATTATAAGCACTGAGGGGTTGCCTGCACTTTCACAGCGTTCCAAACACACAGCCCTATAGGATTCTTGGGCCCCTACATCTCTTAATACCGATTAGAGTTTCATTTAAAACAATTTTCTTCCATTTGCTTTCATGCCTTGCACTCTACAAAACAATCTGTTCTGTAGATCCCACATATACTTCATGGACTCATAAAAACATTGGGGTCCAAATGTCTGCAACCCCAATAAAATAATTTTAAAAGTTTTAAGTTTTTTTTAAATGTAAACTAATGAGAAATATTTCAGATTATGAACTTTTTCTTATGCACTTTTTCCAGGTCACTAATCACTGATCATGTTCTTTGATTGAAGATGCTATTTGGAACATCTAAAATCATGCTGGAGAACATGATCGGGTTTTGACAAACTTATGGAGTTCATGCAGCTTGAGCGCTGTTGTCATTAGAGCAAAGGGGGAAACAAATGGACAGACAATATGAAAAAGATTCATTTGCATCCATGGGCAAATTATAAACCAGCAAAATTTACATTTGCAATCCAGACCTTGTCTGGTCTAGCCAAAAGAATGAAGTGTACATGCTCAGCAGCTTGTAGTGCACAACAATCCATTGCAAGGTTAAAGCCTTGAGCTAGGCCAGCCAATGATGTGAGTTCTGTCATCATTTGAGTGAACTATAACAAGAACTCCCCTAACGGAGTCACCAGTGATCTCAAAACAATATTCTCCACCTACCCATTTTAACATTAATAAGCCACCAAGCTAAAAATATCAACACACATTACCAAAACAATACAAGATGACCTTGATGGCAGACACAGACAATAAGGAATTAAAATGCATCTATTCACAGTTGAAATAGACAGCCGGCTGCTCACAGATATTTGCGCATCAATGGTTTCACATCTCCACATAAAGGTCAACAATAGATATCGTTTCAGTTGACCAGGAAAGGTGAATTGTCAGAGCAGTGCATGTGTCAATGGTACGATTTGCATTTGACACTCCAATTATCAAAACAATGGAAGCCAATAGCTGTTCCTTGAAGACATCCTCATCTTAAATGCAAAGAGAGAAGACACTGTGGTTTGATTAACTAGATAATCTATTGCAGAGATACTCATCTTTTATTCCTAGGAATGATGAGTCATTTTAGCATTATGGCTAGTGATTGACAGATATGGTTGCATCAGGGGGCAATACTGATACCAATATAGGAAAAGACATGCAGTAAAAACGCTCAAGTAACACTCAATTTACAAAATATTTTCTCAAAATTCAGTAAAATAATATCTAAAACTACTCATTGCTCTAAAACGGCCACGTTTGAATGACTATCATCCAATGCCAGTAATGTCAAATTAGCCAATATATTGGTCTATTAGGAATTTGATAACAAGCTCCGCACACTTTTAGCAACTAAAAACTGAGTGGGCATAATGCTCCGCAAGAAAAGAAGCTGATGGAGGCAAATCCACCAAATTTATGCAGCGTTCTTCAACTGGGTTTCTCGAAGTTCTTAGGGGATCTGCCTTGATCAAGGATCGATGAGTGCAAAATGACGTGACAGGAAATCATAGGCGTGATATATGTCTGAACCGACTTTTGGGCAATTTCCCCCAAACAATTTAGGATGCCTACACACTGGAGATCATTGAGTTATACTGATAGGAACATGTGAAAGCTGACCCCCTATATTGCATATTACCAGATCCCCTTCTGACTAGAGGGACCAAACGTACTTAATGTAACACAACCTACTTAAAAGTTTTGTAACAATTGGTAGGGACAGGATTTGATGTACAATATCCTCTGAAATCAGGAAAAGGATATGTCAGCAGTCATATTTAAAGGGGTCATATGATGCGATTTCAAGTTTTCCTTTCTCTTTGGAGTGTTACAAGCTGATTGTGCATAGATAAGATCCCTGAAGTTGCAAAGACTAAAGTCTCAAAACCAAAGAGATATACTTTATCAAAGTTAAGACTCTGCCACACCCCCCTAAAACGGCTCGTTCTAACACACCCCCACATATCTACCTCACTATGTGGAAATATTTGCATAATGCCGCCCAAATGTTCACGCAAAGAAAGAAGGCGTGGTTTCAGTAACCGCAGTTAGTCTTGAAGCAGCCATGTCAGGGAGACGCTGTGTGTTTCTAGGCGAAAGCAAAAGCACTTTATTTGGCCTTCCGAAAGTAGATGCATTTAGGAATCTTTAAGATTACTTACAACAGAACAGCAATGCATTTTATGGACGACCGTTTCGTGAACCTAGGAGAGGAGGTAATTCTGACGCGCGCGCGCGTGTGTGTGTGTGAGAGAGAGAGAGACAGCGTCACATCAAAGTGGAGTCAGCTGTCTTAACCGCGGCTTGTGTAATGCAAACACATACCAGCTTCATCACGGTGTTTGTCACGTGACTCTGTTCCCCTTTCGGGCTTGAACTGATGGTAAAACTAATAACATTATTTACTGTCTTTACATTTATTTTGAAA
>NW_015537969.1:1460680-1464051 GCF_001515605.1 Sinocyclocheilus anshuiensis
ATATTGTGGGCCACAGAAAGGTGCAGGAAATGAAACTTGTAATATGAGGAATAAAGTTATTTTCATTGTAGCACCAGGCTTTTCTTAACAGAAACATTCTGAATGTGCAACGTCTTCTTCCTCACTCCTTTAATCATGTTTTAAAACATTATAATATCAAGGCTGTAAGATGTCTGACTTTCAAACAAACCTACACCCTTGCAGGAAATACATACAACATGAGGAAGTATGTTAAGTTACCATCTATAAACAAACTAAAACAGACTTGTTATCATGCATCCCTCATCAACAGCACCACCATTCCCCCCACTTTTATTTATTTGATTTTTTTTACCTGACCACATTGGGATGCTCAAAGGACTCCAGCTGCCTCAGCACCGCCACCTCGCGGATGGTTGACAGCGGCATTCCCTCTTCCTCGGTCTGCACCCGAACTCTTTTTAGGGCTACAAAGCGGCCCCCGTTCTTCAAATCCCGTGCTTTGTACACCTTTCCATATGCACCTTCGCCGATCTCAGCCACCGGCTCATATTGTTGGGTCGAGCTCTCTTTGTCCATTTTTTCTCACGGCGAGGTACTGCGGGGAATCCCGAAACGTGACGAGCGCGCGGATATTTCACAAAGGCATTATTGGGAGAGCGGCGCTGGCACGTGCACTGCCTGTAGAGCGCGAGCACAAAGGGAGGCAGAGGTAAACACCAATGTGATCAGAGTTAAATCAAATCTTATCTACGCACTGAAGATAACAGACATGGAGCAATACAACATACACAAAGCTAGCTCAGCCGCCTTTACAGCCAAATATCAAGGAAAGTCCGTTAAATATCAACATCTGGAGTCCAGAGTAAGAAAGCATAGGTGAATGACAAATGATTTTGTCCCAAATGATATAAAGAAGAAATCTTTTAAAGGTCTAGTTAAAGTGCCGAATTTTTTGAATTTCAGCCTGTGTTCACAGCATCTCGAGCTAATGACTCTAAACGTGTCAAGTGGAGTAACCATCGTGCAAAAACATATTTTGCAGTTTGAACACGTGGTTGAACGTGTTTCACGTGCTTTAACACTTTACAATGTTGCTTTTTTTTTAACAAATATTATGAATTTTTCAGTCACAAATTTGAAAAAGTTATTTAGGTGTCTTGATTTGACTTGGGAAAAACCGTGTTTTTCATTAAAAAAAGTCATTATATATTTATTTAAAAAAATAATGGCCTTGACACAATTATGAGGGTCTACACTGGACCTCAATGTGATATTTTCTGTTTTATAGTTTTCTTGTCACGTGACAACAAAATGGCTTCTTGCATGCTGGTTAAACCACACTTACAGATTTTTAACAAATATTTATAGACCTACTTTTAAACAATTATAAAATGTTAAAAAAAATTATATGAATTCAAACTACAATATATATATATATAATTATTTTTTTTTAACAATTTGAGCAGTTACACCACCCTGACATTTTTCCCTTTAAGCCACTCAAATATAGAACTGTATTTTCAATAGTAAATGTAGCCTATATAAATAATATATATAAAATAATTATAGGCTAGCGTTTAATTCAGAAGTTGAACACGCGCTGATGACAGAAAAGGTCTATTCCAATAATTTTGTATGAATTGCATATTTCATTGTTTTTTTAATAACCTCACGTCACCGATCCATAATTACTTGCTAATCTGAGTCGACACAGGTATGCCTAATGTAACTCGCTTCCGTACAGTACTGTAACAGACTCAAGCTTTGAATCTAACCCATGCGCATACTGTCAATAAAAATCAACTGACCGAGTTTTCTAATGACAAGATTGTCCCTGCTCTTCTTTGTGCTACACAGCCCTGAGCACGTGGTTGTCTACTGTTTGCATTGTTTAGCTGTGCATATCAATAAACGCTGGCACTAAAGCGCCTACATTAGTTTCCACGCTCAAACAACATGAACATGTAATTAATAATCCATCTAGCGTGCACGCAAAGCCCCATATGCACAAACACACGCACTGAATGTAGAAGTATCGCAAGTGAATGGGAGTTTTCTGAGTATAGTTACCCCGTTTGTTATATTCCGCCCGGAGAGTCGCGTCATTCATAAACTTCAGTAAGTTTCCCAGCGTCTCCACACGCATCACAGCTCGTGCAGTGTCCTCGCGACGGGCCACACAGGTAGTCGGATGGTGCACGCGCTAAGCCCCATCTCCCAGCAATACCACAGCACTGCAACAGCAAATCAAGTGAAAGATCGTCTGATCAGTCCCTCAAGAAAGCGGAGTGGATAAAAAAAATGGACTGATTTTCATCGATCTGCTATGGCAGTCCCTAACCCTTTATGTTTTCCCCATCGAAGCAGGAATATGCAGCGTGTGTGTGTGCTCTGTCTGCTCCTCGCTTTCCCACGCTGGCTGAATGTGCCTTGACCCCCTTCAGAGCAGTTTGACACAGAGCAGGAGCGCTTCCGCATTCCTCACCGACTACAAAGCCTAACCGCCTCCTCTTGCTTTCTCCCAGCCTGCTCGCTCCTTCACCATTCATACTACTTTTTTGCTTTTGTCTCGGTGTCAAAACGGGATCACCGCGGGGGAAAGAGCTGGGACGCGGAAAGGTTATTGGATGCATCAGCCCATCTAATGGAAACTTTGTGGATGTGAACATCCAGATTAGTGAGGAAACAGTTAGCCTCTTCTAAAATAATGCATATATATATATATATATATATATATATATATGACAATACATTTAATTAAGTAAAAAAAGAGAAAAAAATACCAAAGTGTTTCAAGCTGTGAGATGCATATATATATATATATATATATATATATATATGACAATATGAAAAATATATGCATATAATGCATTATCAATAACTGCCCTTATGGATACAGGGATCTCGTACTATTGATATTCATATGTTAAATCATGTTGTTAAAAATAAGCCTTTTGCACTGGAGTGATAAGCTGAGCTCCCATTCCAAAATGATACAAAGTGTTTAACAGAAAAGAATGTAAGAATGCAGTAAAAAAAAACAATAAAAATAATAATAATTTAACAGGACATTGCATGAACTTAGTAAAAAGTAAAGTAAGTAAAAAGTAGGATTAACCTATATGGGATAATCAACCATTTTAAAACATGCTAAAACGTAATATTTTACCTAAAAAGTACATGCAATGTCCTGTTAAAAGTTATTTTCACTGTTTGAAAGTGGTTAACTAAATGTTTTATTGTGTCATGTTTACATTCCTTTTCTGTTATCAAATGTTTTTTTTTTTGTCAAAATTTTTTTTTTTTGTGGACAAATATTTTTTTTGCTTATTATAATTGTATTATTATTTTTAATTTTTATATATATATATATATATATATATATATAG
>NW_015537969.1:1464123-1499508 GCF_001515605.1 Sinocyclocheilus anshuiensis
TCGGCATGGGGGCAGATGATGAGTTTGAAGTAGGTTTGTCTGCCAATACAGTTTCCCCATGTGTGCCCCCTCTTGTCAACTTAAAATTCAACTTTTTTGCATCACAAAGCACACATTACACACAATGGGCTCTAAACCAATAACTGCAAAGGCTTCCCTGTACATTTATGCATCATGATTGTTCATTTTAAATGAGCTCTGAGAGCCATTTCCCAGATTGAATACATTACCATGCATACACATGCTTATTAGGCAGTGGAAAACAAAACAGTTAAATTGGTTTGTGTGTGGTATGCTCACTGTCCTTTAAGCCATGTCACAGCAGTCATTTTGAAAAAGGAGAAACAGTCACACATTCTGGGTAAAGTCTGTGCGAGACAGATGTCATAAAACAAGACTCAAATGAGTCGCTGAATGTATATCTAAACCCAGAAAGCAGCAATATTATCTAAATATATAACGTCATTCTTGGGGACGAGGATCCAGAGATAAAAAATGAGCAAATGAAATGCGCTGGGAGATTTATGCAGCATGGTGTGTGCTGTTTTGTCTTTTTGTGTAAGGATGAAAAGGAATTTTGTGGTTGAGATAATTAACACTTACCAAGGCATTTTAACTGTCTCCTAGTAAAAGCTTTAATGGTTTATGAAAACAAACACATGCTTCAAATAAAAAAAAAAATATACATAATTTAGTCAGCAAAAAACACCTAAATATGTAAATGTGATGAGAATTTCCTGTTTTTTTTTTTTGTTGTTGTTGTTGTTCTTTTTTTACTACTTCTTTAAAATAACTGTATTTTTCAGTGACTTTAAAAAAAAAAAAAATTATATTGCCACACATGAGTGTATAAAAGAATCAAGAGATGCAAATGTGCTTGGTGTTAAAGTTTTGATGTTTTAATTAGGAAAAAAGAATCTATAAAACTTCATTTCTTGAACAAGTTCAATCGTCTTATGTGTCTTTTTGCATATGCTTTGCTTATCATTTCAGTGGCTGCTGGTTGAGCAGAGTGTAAGCCGTACAGTCTATGAAAGGCTCCAATCATACACTATTAGTGCTTTCTAAATGACAATCTCTGCTGTTATTTGAGAAGCTTGAGTGGCAGATGGGGATAAGTCTGTCTATGTAAGAGAGACTCTCTCCAGTGGAGAACAGGTGACATTCTACCAGATTACCTTTCCACCCCATACACTTCTAACCAGACACCAGTCGGCCCGACAGCAGCCTCTCAGATCGGCTTTCTCAAATCAGATTCAGCCACACATGGAGGCAGCATTTGTGAAAGTGATCCCGACAGTCCTCATGTTACTCTTAGTCAATTCGCTGTCCCCTCAGTGCAGAGAATAACGGCTGACCACACCCTAAACGCAGTGTCTGTGTGCTTTGTTAATGATAAAAAAAATTGGTTTTCCTATATGGTTGAAGGAGATTACATATCAAAAATCATTACTCTCTGAACAATGACAGTAATATCTTTTTAGAAAGACTTTTTAAAGTTTTAGAAAGACGTTTTTTTTTTAAGAAATTCAAATAATAAATAGGCTACCGTTTTGTGGCTCTTTAATGTGTTGTGACAGATCGATTTAGCGCCTCAGTTTAAGCGCCACGTGAACCGATCGTCTTTTCATATTTACTTAAAGCACGAAATAAACATGAATGAACATCAGAACATATTTTATTTCAACCGCGGAAAGATGTCAATACACAGTATTTTTCAAGTTTAAGTCCACCGAAGTTAATCTACTCTCCTGTCTGGTTTGTTTGTCAGACAAGATGGTAGATTCGGCGTTATGATTGGTCAGATCGCCTGTCAATCAAGCTCTTTGCGAAAGGTCAATTAAAGTCAAAGGGTCCAATGATCTTGTTTTGGACCCTGTTGACTTTATTGTGTGGACAAACAGTTGAAAGATTCTTTAAAATATGTTTTTTGTGTTCCTCAAGAAAAGAAAGTCATACAGGTTTGGAATAACACGAGGGTGAGTAAATGATAACAGAATTTTCAGTTTTGGGTGAACTATCCCTATAAAGCACTTAAATTCTATCAACCAGCATTTAACTTTAGAAGTTAACTACTCAGACTTGCCAAACTGGAGTGGGAACCTCATTCAGAGTCTAAATAAACTAAGATGTGCCGTTACTCCAGTCCTCAGTGTCACATGTTCCTTCAGAAATCATTCTAATAGGCTGATTTGGAAGATCTGGATCTTCATTAAAAATAAAGCGTATCCTGTGCGTTCGCCTCTCTCATAAACAGTACATGCGCAACTCGGTGGGCGGGGCTAAACGGGCAGTGATGTAGAAGCAGGCGTTGATCTTCTTCTGCAGAGGCGGTGCTTATCCACACTATTACATCATGTAGAACATTCCAAAAGCTGTTGTTGTGGCAGACTGCCTTCAATATAAGCTGTTTTTAGACTAATGACAAACTTTGTCTGAAACTTACAGGATGTTTTTATAATACAATGATGTCAAAAGATCAAGGGAATTTTGGTTTCTCAGTTTATGACCCCTTTAACAGATATGAAAACAGGTATCTAGATTCTTCCTGATGTTTCCTTTTAAAGGGATAGTTCACCCAAAAAAGAAAATTTTGTCATTAATTACTCACCCTCATGTTGTTTCAAACCCGTAAAACCTCCGTTCATCTTCGGAACACAAATTAAGATATTTTTGATGGAATCTGAGAGCTCTCTGACCCTCCCGTAGACAGCAAGGGTCCTTACACGATCAAGGCCCAGAATCATAGCAAGGACATCGGTAAAATAATCCATCTGACATCAGGGGTTCAACCGTAAGTTTACGAAGCTACGAGAATACTTATAGAAAATAAAAACAATGACTTTATTCAACAATTTGTCACCCTGGTGCCATTTTGGAGAGTATCCAATGAATGTAAACAGCGTATGCATCATCTCCTCCGCATCACCCTAGCGCCATTTTGGAGAGTATCAGCTGAACATAAATTTGTTGAAATTTGTAAAGTTGTTTACGTTCAAATCAAAGCGTAAATGACGTAAACAGCGTATCCGCGTGGCACAGCTGACACAAAACAGCATACGCAATTTACGTACCCCTGATGTCACATAGAACGACATGAGGGTGATTAAATAATGACAGAATTTTCATTTTTGGGTGAACAATCCCTTTAAGTCTCAGGAAGTCTTGCCATTCTCGGTATAGATACACAATTAAGGGAAGTCGTGGCCTAATGGTTAGAGAGTCGGACTCGTAATCCAAGGTTGCGGGTTCGAGTCTCGTACCGGCAGGGATTGTAGTGGAGTGGAGTGGAGTGAATGTACAGTGCTCTCTTCCCACGACTGAGGTGCCCTTGAGCAAGGCACCAAACCCCCAACTGCTCCCCGGGCGCCGCAGCAAAAAATGGCTGCCCACTGCTCCGGGTGTGTGTTCACGGTGTGTGTGTGTTCACTGCTGTGTGTGTGGACTTTGGATGGGATAAATGCAGAGCACATACATACCCCGAGTATGGGTCACCATACTTGGCCACATGTCACGTCACTTTCAGTTGTAAGGCTGTTCTATTATTGTTAAATGTGCGTTACAAATAAATTGTTGCTTATAAAGAGGCCATTTTAAGACGATTCAGTGACGCTATCTGTGCTGTGAAAGCCCAGCACTCTCTCATATGAAACATCTGCTCTGAACATCTCCATTCAATCTCAGCATCAAGCACAAAGACAATGCTCAGTTGTTTTTCCATGTTGGATTGATTTTTCATCTTTTTTTCCCTTTTTTCTCCCCCTCTTCACTAAAGTCCGGTCCAGGCAGCTAGTAAAGCCTTCCCCGGCACAGGCCCCTTAAGACAAGACTCTTTCTGTTGAGCATTTCCATGGAAACCAAGTAACTAACTTGAGGAGGAACATAAAAGCTAGCTTTTTTGGAGAACGGTGGAACACCTGCCACCTCTGCAAATGGAGGATTGAACACACAGCGCTTTTACACATCACAAAACACACTTTCACTGGCTCTCAATGAGAACCTCACATCTGTTATCACTTACATGAATAGCCATTTATCAGTGATTTGTGAGGGGACTGCGCGCAAGCGGAATAAACATCGTAAGGATATCCCATAGATCTCAAAGCTTTCACTGTCACAGCGGAGAATCAATGCTAAGGCTGTGTTTTGTAGCCGATCTGAATTTATGTTCTTAGCAGAAGCTTTCTCAGCACAGGAAATTGCTTATATTGTGATGATTACATCAGCATTTGAGGCTAAACACAGTATCAACGTTGCATTAGTACTGTTTAAACATGAAAAACACAGCCAGTCCATACCGTGCTGACTCACGCATATCTGCTGTTTTTCAGGGGGGACTGTAATGACACAAACAGTGACTGAAATGTTCTGCCTCACCTTCCCCAAGCACTTCTACCACAGACCCGTGACGAGGGGCCTTTAAGGGTCAGCACATCGCTGGCTGTGAGTAAAGAGTTCTGGAAAGTATCAAGAGCTTTCTTGATTTGTTCATTAACAGCATTAATCATTAACTGAGGTGCCATTGTCCCAGACCAGCTGTCTACTGTTTATTCGGCTCTGAGCTTTGGGTTAGCAGAGCTCACACAGAGCTGCCCCTTTAACTTTATAAACTGACAGCTGCTCCTCACATTCATGTGAAAATGAAGCACTGTTCCAAAATCAGGGCATGTTTGGAGAAATTCAGTGTACTGTACATCACTGCATGTGTGAAATACTGTGAGAGTTCAACTGGGGGTCAGTTAGGGTGACTCTCAAACTATTGCGTACAGAGAAGTGAATATTAGTCAATAATATTACTGAATTTAACCTGTATAATAAGTAGGGTTGGCTTAAAAAATATTATCTTTTGATTAATCATGAGTTTTATTCTAACAATCTTGACATCAATTCTTAAAATCCCAAGACTCTTCATGTGCCACTTTGCAGTGGTGCAAATCTACAGCTCCACAACAAAAGCAGCCATATTTTAAAAATATTCAAATAATAATAATTTTAAGAATAATTGCAAAACATGTCTTTCTGTTGAGTTTACCTCAATGGTTGCATGTGATAAAATACGTAGTAAATAGTTTGATCCGATTCATAAACAAATAATACCTCTTGAGAGCTGGTTCTTTTTAGTGATTTAAAAGCATATAGCTGAATGAATCTTATTCCTGAACAAGCAACTCTTTGGGTGGGTATTTTAATGATTAATTTAAACGGACTCACAAACTCACTTGTTATATAATTGCAATTGAACGACATAGTTTAAGCCTTGTTGTTCATTTTTTAAATTAATATTTTTGTAATGTCGCCACAAAGTTAAAAGGTTCTTTTTTTAAATGACGTCAAAAGCTGAGAGATCATTACTTTCATATGCAAGTGAGAAGGTGTGAAGCAGAAACGAATGAAATTAGTGTGTACCATTACCCAGCCGTCATAGCTTTTGCTTCTATTTGTGTTCATATTTCGATTCAGTACACCTGTTTATTTTAAGGTGAATATTTTTATCTATTGCATTTTACAGTAGGCATTTGTATGCCACTTGTTACATTAGTTTTGCAGAGTGCTACTGCAAATATTTACTTAGAAGCAACCAACACAGTGAAGGAAGTGTGTTGGTGTCATTTTCTTTGTGTTAGATGAGTGCAAGATATCCGATGTTGTCGCTTAGCAACAGCTTTTGCTTGCTTTGTCAACAATGATGTTCCAGTAGAAACTGTGGTTCACATCATATTCTCACTAACTTAGTGTTGTCGCTTTGTCACTACCCATATTGTGCAACATGTCAAGTAACCACACTGTGTAAATATTGTAGTCATAAATTCATATAGTCCTTCATGGTTCCGTCCTTTATGTATACCATAAAAAGAAATAAAGGATCGTTTTATCTTAAAGACTTTGATTGGGTCTTTGAAGGTGCCGGTAGCAGTACTTTGATTTAAATTTGCATATAAATCATTATACAGTGACTACTTTCATTATGGATTATGCAGTATCAGTTTTTTTCCAATCATCGTGCTTGCAGACACATGAGACTTGAATGATTTACTTGAATAAGGTTTAAGAGCTTTTTTTAAATAATAAAACCACATGTTTAGAGATCTATCATATTTACATGAATCAAGTCAAGTCAAGTCAAGTCACCTTTATTTATATAGCGCTTTTAACAATACAGATTGTGTCAAAGCAACTGAACAGCATTAATTAGGAAAATAGTGTGTCAATAATGCAAAATGACAATAGTAAACACAAATTTTTCAGTTAAAGACAGTTCATCATTGAATTCAGTGATGTCAACATCCAGCTCAGTTTAAATAGTATCTTTGCAATCAAGTCAACGGTATCGCTGGAAATGAAGTGTCCCCAACTAAGCAAGCCAGAGGCGACAGCGGCAAGGAACCAAAACTCCATCGGTGACAGAATGGAGAAAAAACCTTGGGAGAAACCAGGCTCAGTCGGGGGGCCAGTTCTCCTCTGACCAGACGAACCAGCAGTATGGAAAAATCAATTTAAGACGTAATAAAACAGACGATGAAC
Source organism: Sinocyclocheilus anshuiensis (assembly GCF_001515605.1). Taxonomy (NCBI): domain Eukaryota; kingdom Metazoa; phylum Chordata; class Actinopteri; order Cypriniformes; family Cyprinidae; genus Sinocyclocheilus; species Sinocyclocheilus anshuiensis. The sequence goes on from NW_015537969.1 coordinate 1,470,646, forward strand.
ACTATTAACAGCAATTATTATATGATGCAATCAAACTTATAGCAAAATGTGGTAGTTCTGTATGTTGTTTCAGGGTTGGCATCATCTGAGGTCCTCTGAGGGGTTGGCATCATCTCTTCTCAGGTGTTCTGGATCCAGACTGAAGCTTGTGTAAATCCTAGTTACCACGGGATGTCAATCCCGTGGCAAAAAACAGAGGTAACAACTCTTTCAGTAATTTAGTGGGTACAGGATCTAACAGGCATGTTGTTGGTTTAGATGCAGTGATAAGTTTATTTAGCTCTTCCTGTCCTATAGTTGTAAAGCACTGCAGTTTATCTTTTGGTGCGATGAATGAAGCTGAAGTATTATACGCTGTAGAATCTACATTTGCTATTGTATTTCTGATGTTATCTATTTTATCAGTGAAGAAATTCATAAAGTCATTACTATTAAACTGTGAGGGAATATTTAGATCGGGTGGCGTCTGGTTATTTGAATCACCGTTGTGTTAACTGCAGAATGTAACATTGAACCTTTTGGTGAAGCAATGTGTGCATGTGCAGTTGAATAAATCCCATCTGGCTTGTCTTTTTGAATAATTCGGTGACAGAGTTAACCACCTGAGCCAAAATACCTCTGGCTCTTTCTATCTGGCAGCTAACGCATGTGTCTGTATAGCATGCTGCATATTTGGAAAACCATTTCTTTAGATTACATCACTTAAGTGCAAACTTGCCCTGGCTTCCCTCTGAGCATGTTCATCATCTCTTAATCCACTCAGTCTGTGAGGGTGGAGAACAACACGTGAGTTGTGTGAATGCCTGTGGGAGGTCAGGTGGGTTGCGTTGTGTTAACCACAGCTGAGCAAAATTATTTGAAATGACAAAATGATTTATAGCAGCTGGAATTCTCAAATCTCAGTTACCTCATGAAGACATGACCTGTTTTACCTCTAGTCTCTACAATATGACATCATATTGTGGCATGGTTATTTGGAGAGACTATGATCGCATGTCCCACTCTTTTAAATGAACAACGATTCTGTTTGGGATGAATTGATGACACAAGAGGCTGTGTTAGTGATTTTGTCACGTTTCTTGGTTTTATACAACAGCTGCGACAGCAATAGGCTATAAAAGACACCAATTGTCAAGTGTATTTATAATTATACAAGTATACAGGTATGGTCCTCAAATCTGATTGGTCGAGTTCTATTCCAAGAGTGCTGATATATAGTCTAACTCGCTGTTTATCAGCCAGTCTGTTCATTAGTGGTGGGGATTTTTCTTTCTATGTCGGTATGCCAATAGGTGGTGACGAGTGTTTGTTTGGAATTAGATTTGTGCCAAAAAAATGAACTAAACAAAGTTTAACAAAAAGTAAACGTAGAACTGTTAACAAAGAATGTAGTTTATTTGAAAACTGTGTTACATTTTTGGTATTAAGTTAAATGTTTTCATTTTCAGATTGTTCTTCTTTCTCAATGTGTATTTTTGTCCACTTCTGGAAAAGTTTAATTCATTATTATTGGCACAAATCTAATTCCATACATGTGCCTGACTCATTAGTTCATCTGATCCTAAAAACACTTTAGAAAGATTAGCAAGCAATTAAATCATTCACTTAACCGATTCAAAATTCACGTATAGCACGTATATGAACAAAAGGCTTTACATTGCAAAAGCATTGGTTGCTAACGTTAAAGGGATAGTTCACCCAAAAATTATAATTCTGTCATTACTCCCCCTCATGTCGTTCTAAACACGTAAGACCTTCGTTCATCTTCAGAACACAAATTAAGATATTTTTTAATGAAATTCGAGAACTCTCTGACCCTCCATAATCGATAATGGCGTAGGACTGTCACGGGACAGAAGAAATCATTGAATAAAGTCGTTATTTTTGCTTTCTTTGCACACAAAAAGTATTCTTGTAGCTTCAAAAAATACAGGTTGAACCACTGATGTCACATGGACTATTTTAATGATGTCCTACGTTCCTGGGCCTTGACTGTGGTAGGACCCTTGCTGCCTATAGAGGTTCAGAGAGCTCTCGGATTTCATCAAAAATATCTTAATTTGTGTTCCGAAGATGAATGAGTGTTACAGGTTTGGAACGACATGAGGGTGCGTAATTAATGACAGAATTTTCATTTTTGGATGAACTAAACCTTTAAATTACAGACTTTTAATAAAAAAGGCTAGCGTTAGGAACGGCCGGAGGGTTTGAGTGAGCAGAGGCGGGTGGGCTTGAGAACGGCGCGGCCGGCGATTTCGACGAAGGAGCGTCCGGAAGGACATGTGACGACTCCGGGCTGGACTCCGCTTCGTCCACGGTGAAAGCCGATCCGGCGATACAAAGCGCAAAGTTGTAGTATTTCCTCAGCAACCAGCACGGATCAGCTCCAGGCATGACGAAGCAGATATCGTCCTTAATTGGAAGACCAAATAAAGTAGTTTCGCTTTCACAACGAAGCACACAGCGTCTTTACGACATGGCAGCGGCAACAACAAAACTACAGCGAGAATAAAAGTTACGCCTTCTTTCTTTGCGTGAACATTTGGGCGCCGTTATGCAAATCTTCCCACATAGCGACGTAGATATGTGGGGGCGTGTTAGAACGAGCCGTTTTAGGTAGGTGTGGCTGACTCTTAACTTTTATAAAGAATATCTCTTTGGATTTGAGACTTTAGTCTTTGCAACTTTACAGATCTTCTTTATGCACCAAGAGCTTGTAACACTCCAAAGAGAAATGAAAAATTTAAATCGCATCATATGACCCCTTTAAGAGAGACTCGTTCAAAACCGCTGATTCATTCAGGAACACCTGCTGCAACTACAGAGTAAAAATAGACAAGCATACTTCATTTTAACTTTTTGTGAGCTGCAATGTTATATCTATTGCTTAATTAATGTTTATTGGCATAAACCGTTTTGCTGCCAAGTTATGTAGTTTCTAACTAGGTTATACTTGGCATATAAAGTCATGCTACACAGTGGCTTCGAACGTGGCTCATTTGTTTAGAATTTAAAGTCGGCTCAATATCCGTTGTCTAAATGTTATTTTCTAAAATCTATGAGGTATGTGATCTAGCTGTAGCAAAAAAGGGGTTTGGATCGAATGCATGATGAGGAAAGCCAACCAGTCTTCACGCTGTCAAGCTGACCAGTCTTCAAGGTTTCTCCTCTCTGTGTCCCTGAAGGGAAAGCAGAGCAGACCAAACAACAATGACATAATTTGGGATCATAATGTGGCACTTTAAAACTCTCCAAAAAGTTCAGCTCTACAGACTTACAGCCCAGAAATGTCAACGCTAAATACTTTAGGGAACTGTAAAAAAAAAAAAAAACATGATTGCCCTTTAAGGTTACAACATGGTAATGCTCCGCAGGCTTTTGAGAAGGCCTTCTTGGAGAGAGTGTGGCGCTGCACAGCAGAGTGCAGGATTTGACATTCTTGATTTCCTGTCACTGGCAGTCACATGCCGAGTTTGTGGGCGAGATAGCTGAGTGAAAGTGGAATGCGTTAAAGAGACGAGGCAGAAGTGCAGACATCGCAGTCTCTCTCACTCTCATACACATAGACACTACTGTTCTGACTGTCTGAGCTGTTAGCAAGTAAAGAATGTGAAGATGTTTTCAGGCAGAGCTGTGCAACAAGTCATCAGGGCAGGCAGGCTGAGGCCAAGTACTTAGAGAATGAAGGAAATGTGCTTGATGTGAGGAAAATAAACTACTTATGCACACACATTCATACTTGAGTAATTAATCTATACTGTGCATAATATAGTACTCCCATAGTATGCAAATGAATAAAATAGAGTCTCTAGATGGGATGGCAGGACGCGGAGACAATCTACCAATAATTAGATAGATAGATAGATAGATAGATAGATAGATAGATAGACAGACAGATAGATAGATAGATAGATAGATAGATAGATAGATAGATAGATATTAGATTGTGTGTGTGTGTGTGTGTGTGTGTGTTATTAGTGAGATGAGGCTCAATGCCCAATGCAATTCAGTCTAGAGACTGTAGTTTTCCCTTCCTCTCTCTTTCTATATATGTTGTTTTTCAGCTGTATTTATAAATGAAGTCAGTCTGAAACGCTTTTAAAATGTGGCACTGTCTAAAAGTGTCTAAAACAAAATATAACCAAAGTCACTTTGATGCAAGTCAGTTCATTCTGCGGCCATATTGGTAACACCTCCAAGCAGCTATTTTCTATATAGGAAATACTGTAAGGAGAGAGAAAAAAAACAGGTAATGCCTTCATCAAAAATATGACTGGCTCTTGTAATTGAAAGTCTTGACTTCTGTTACTACAGATGATATATTGGGCATCAAGGTTTTTAGTATTGACTTTCCTATTGTACTTAGTGTTCTCCTTACACTCTGAAAGCTCTTGGCTATCCATTTTAACCAGGAAAAAAAGCAATTGCACAAACATTGTCCCAAACCTTTGTATGTTTCCTCATTAGGTGACATTTAAAGTGGAAGTGAAGCAATCAGTCAATTTTACATTATTTAGCAAACTGATTTCCACTTTAATTGAAATATTTAACAAATAAGATTAATGTAACAATTTTAAAGGAAAAGGACATTTTGTTATAGCCTTTGGAGCAAAGGGGCCACCATTTTGACTGTATAAATATAGGGGAAGTCGTGGCCTAATGGTTAGAGAGTCGGACTCATAACCCAAAGGTTGTGGGTTCGAGTCTTGTACCGGCAGGGATTGTAGGTGGGGGGAGTGAATGTACAGTGCTCTCTCCCACCTTCAATACCACGACTGAGGTGCCCTTGAGCAAGGCATTGAACCCCCAACTGCTCCCCGGGCACCGCAGCATAAATGGCTGCCCACTGCTCCGGGTGTGTGTGTGTGTGTGTGCGTGTGCGTGTGCGTGTGCGTGTGCGTGTGCACTTTGGATGGGTTAAATGCAAAGCACTAATTCCGAGTATGGGTCACCATACTTGGCCACATGTCACGTCACTTTTAAAAACATGGACGTAGTGTCCGTGACGTCACCCTAGAAAAAGATCAGAAGAGTGTTTTTGAAGCTCAAAGTGGGCGGAGGCGGCCGTCGCCATCTTGGAAGCTCGTCACTGCGCGTCACTCCCGGATAATCGAAAATGGGCAAAGAGGCGGGAGCAGGTTGCTGAAGCCACGCCCACTTAGCTCGACGGTGGTGACAGCAGCGGCAATCCACCTGTCACTCAAGTGGCCACGCCCTTAATTATGCAGAACTTTAAGGCTTAATATAATTTAAACTGATGAGTTATAAAAAAATTCACCCCCTTCACAGTTGTCATGAAGGGCAAAATTAGCTATATAGACCAAAATAATTTTTTGAACCAGGCTGTAAACATGTTTTTTTCTGCTGTAAATTTGGGCATTTTAACATGGGGAGTCTATGGGATTGACTCCCTTTTGCAGCCAGCCTCTAGCGGCCAGTTGACGAATTACAGTTTAAGTCACTTCCTTGTTGGCTTCACTAGAGAGAGTGGGAGGTTGGTTTGCTCCATTGGCCAGTGAAGTAATATAAGCACTTTTTTACTTATTAAACACACACAAATGTTATTTTAACTCACAAATGTTTTTGGTTTTCACCGTAATTTGGAAGAGTATCCAACATAAAACTGTCTACATCACAAAGTTTTGATCAGGGTATCCCAAAGTTCTGCGCACACAAAAAGCAGCAGCACGGACAATACTCCAGTACTAAATTGAGTGCTCTTTCACATCTTCTTGAGCAAATGTACAAAATTACCAGGTTCATGACTTCTTCCAGTAACGGTATTACTGCTCGCTGTATCGACTCAAATGCATAAGCAATTGCACTTATTATGGGCTCAACAGTCTTTTCAAGTTCGTCTTCCTCCATTTCAAGACAAGCGTGTGTTCAAAAAGTAAAGAAATGCTTAAATTACTTCACTGGCCAATGGAGCATACCAACCCCATGATGTCACATGCTGTGGTGTGGTATTGCAAGATGGCAGCATCCTTGCTTCAAAAGCTATAAGACAGCATCCTTTTTTCTTTAAAATGGTTACATTAATCATGTTTGTTATATATTTTTTGGTAACACTTTACAATAAGGTTCATTACTTAACATTAGTTAACTATATTAGTTAACATGAACTAATAATGAACAATACTTCTACAGCGTTTATTAATCTTAGTTAATGTTAGTTTCAGCAATTACTAATGCATTATTAAAATCACAAGTTGTGTTTGTTAACATTAGTTAATGCACTGTAAACTAACATGAACAAACAATGAACGACTGTATTTTCATTAACTAACATTAGCAAAGACGTTCATGGTAATTAATACATTAACTAATGTTAACAAATGTATTATAAAGTGTTACCTATTTTTTTATTAAAGTGGAAACCAGATAAACTTCCACTTTAAAGGCATCATAGACTCCATCAACAATGGCTGATTCAGAAGTTATCCTTAGCAGATAATGCAATCCCATAATGCACCGGACAAATGGCACACAAACCAACAGTAAGTCACTTCAAAATAATTAATCCAATAGTGATGTAATTAAAATTGCTTAAAATAATTTAAAGCTTCATATTTACCGTAATTATAGGGGATTTCATACTGGGTCATAATAGGTACAACAACAACATTTATTTATAAAGTTAAAATATTTAAACACAATGTAAATTGATCCAAAGTGCTGTACAGTGATCAAACAAATCTACTAATAAAAACAACAACTACACACATACAAAGGCTAAAGAGTAAAAATAAGATTTAAGTCTAGACTTAAAAATGTCCAAAGAAGGAGCAGATCTCACATGATAGGGGAGACCATTCCAAAGCTTGGGGCCAACCACAGAAAAAGCCTGATTACCCTTTGATTTGTACAGACACCGTGGTACAGTTAGAAGCAAGTGACTCGAAGATCTAAGTGCCCTAGCAGGACAATATGGCACAGGAAGTTCAGAGATATAACTTGGTGCACAACCAGACAATGCCTTAAACAAACAGAAGAATTTTAAAATCAACCCTGAATTTAACGGGAAGCCAATGAAGGGATGATAAAACAGGAGAAATGTGATCCCTCTTTTTTGACCCAGTCAAAAGTCTTGCCGCAGCATTTTGAACAGCTTGCAATCGTGACACTGAAGATTGAGGAAGACCAGAATAAAGAGAGTTACAATAATCCAATCGAGATGTAACAAGTGCATGAATCACAACTTCCATATCCTTCCTTGAAAGAAGATGCTTCAACTTTGCAATAGATCTCAAATGGAAAAACTTGCCCTAATAACAGCACTAATTTGTTTATCAAAAAAATAGAGAGGAGTCAAAAATCACTCCAATATCTTTGATTTGTTTGCGTACATTAGTTGAAAGTGGACCTAACTGAGCTTCCAAAGCAGGAGACGAGTGTGCAGGACAACCTAATATTAAAACCTCGGTTTTATCCTCATTTAACTGCAGGAAATTATTAGACATGTCTTAATATGTCTTAATATCATGTACACATTTCAATAATACATCAAATGAAACAACAGAATCAAGCCTTACAGGTAGATAAAACTGAGAATCATCCGCGTAACAATGATATGAAATACTGTATTTTTGAAAAATGTGGGCCAAGGGAAGCATATAAAGGGAAAACAGTAAAGGTCCCAAAATGGATCCCTGGGGCACTCCACACAAGACAGGTGCAGCGGATGAGAAATAATTTCCTAAATTTACAGAAAAAGTCCTGTTCTCGAGTTATAGTTATAACTCAGTTATAGGAACTAGTCACTAAGGTGGTCCTCCAAGAACTAAATTTTCCCCTAGGGTTGCATTTGCACTGCCAGCAGGCATTCTAAAGTGATGTAAGTGCATCATTTAAGTGCGGCATTCAACAACGTCAACAACTGGAGGATGGAGGACAGAGAAGTGCTTGGCCTTCAGCGTCATTCAGTTTTCCATGTTTTAGTTAGTATTATGCATTGGGTCAAGAACAGAGTTCTAGTGTGAAAATGTTAAACGCGCAGCTTCAGGCATGACTAAGTACATTCACGCATTCTTACGCCACGGACCATCAGTCAACAGCATTACCAAAGAAACGTGGGAGGAAAACTACAGCAGAGTATGACATCCGTATGGCTCGAACCTCAGCATTTGGAGTGCATTGTTGCAGGGCCACATATGCAGTAATGTCATTTGGAGACGTGTCAGATGATTATCTCAGGGTCTCACATGTTGTGGGATAAAATCCTGCCGTTGTGAGGAGGGTAACTGACCACTGAAAGTGCCAACCAGATTGCCTGACTGCAATGATAATCAAGAGAAGCAGAGCCTTTTCCTAGCCGCAAGTGTGAGGCACTGTAGGGGCTCAAGTCTTGATGTTGGCTCCTAGTGTGAGTTAGTGCTGAGAGTCTGCAGCTGGAGCTTTTGGCCTCAGAGCGGAGGGTGTCTGACAGGGAAGGACTTCAATGTGTTTCTGTTGGAAAAACAGGGTCTTTTTGCTAGAGTAGGGCAGTGACATGCAACAACGCACCTGCAAAATTGACCTGTGTTATCGGTATGTGTGGGCTTTGTAGTAAGTAACAGACATTTAAGGAAGTTTGTGTGCAAAAAGTAGTTTGGAGAGTAATTTAAGGTCTACAGCCACTTTTTTTTATTTCAAACACAAGCTTAAAACACAAATACAACAACTCCTGGGAAACAGTGATATTAAAATTCTGGCAGATACGGATTTTTATAGATGCTGATAATTATTTTGACATCATGGCTAATGAAATCTACACTATTTTGTCTAAATAAATTAAAAGTAAAACACTAAAAACTAAAATCAAACATTTAAAATGCTATAGTTTAAGTTAGGCATCACAATAATATACTGGACAGTATTTCCCAGAGATTATATGTGACCCTGGACCACAAAACCTGTCATAATTAGCATGTGTATATTTGTAGCAATAGACAAAAATACACTGTATGGGTCAAAATGATCGATTTCTCTTTTATGCCAAAAATCATTAGGATGTTAAGTAAAGATCATGTTCCATGAAGATATTTTGTAAATTTCCTACTGTAAATATATCAAAACTTAATTTTTGATTAGTAATATGAATTGCTAAGAACTTAATTTGGACAACTTTAAAGGCAATTTTCTCAATATGTTGATTGTTTTGCATCCTCAGATTCCAGATTTTCAAATAGTTGTATCTCGGCCAAATTTTAAAATCTAAATCTAAAAATAAGGGAAATGAGCATGTATTATTAAATATTAAATACTGACCAATATATAACCAATATCAACCAACCAATACAAAATAAAATTAAATAAATAAATAAATTATACTTTCAGGAATTTGAGGTTATTAAGATTTTTTATGTTTTTGAAAGAAGTCTCTTATGCTCACCAAGGTTAAATTCATTTGATAATAAACATTTTTCATTTTTTTTCAAGATTCTTTGATGAATAGAACAGCATTTATTTAAAACTGAAACCTTTTATGTAACATTATACATGTCTTGACTGTCAATTGTGATCATAACACATCTCTGCTGAATAAAAGTATTAAGTATTAATATCTTTTTTAAAAATCTTACAGACCCCAAGCTTTTGAACAATAGTGTATATGATACAGGTATATATAATACTGATATGTCGTGCATGCCTTAATGGCTATCTGGAATACTTGATTCTGATTGGTCATTGGCTACATTCTGTGGTCCAGTGTCTTTATATAATGACCACTTAACTCAGCGAGCATAGTGTAGTGCTGATTGGCTGCCAGAGACGATGCTCGCTTCATGTCTCTCACACAGTCTCTTTCTTCTCAGAAAATAATATAAGCAGTACCTCATCTTCACTGAGGTGAGCTCAAACCGGGACACTGGCTCTGCAGTGTGACCGTGGCCTCCCTGCAGCCGGCTCAGGCCGTGTCTTTCCATCCTGCACAGTGTCAGCACAGAGGACCTATGCTTAACCCATCAAGCCATTCAAGCAAGTGTCAAAGAGTGCAAGCCATTGCAAAAAAAGTGATATGTGTACACATACTCATATAGATACAAACACTCACTTCTCGTGTGTTTCTTTGTCACTGTACAGGAGATGAACGTCCTGTTTTGCTCTGAAGCGCAGCACGCACTGCAGCTCAGCGATCAGTAGACGTGTACAGTGATTCAGTGGCGCCATCTTGAGGTTGACTGTTGTACACACAGACTGATAAATGGATGGGACCCGGAGAGGTTTGAGAAGGTCCTCCTTACTGGAGTTTAAACCTCTCACAGAGTGGCTACAGATACTAAAAGGACAATGATACATTACAATTCTAAATAGGTTTATAAAATAAATATAAGGTAGCCTATATAAAATCTATCAACCTTTTAGAAATATACTCCATGATCATGGTGCCGTTCAGTATCTTAAAGACACTTACACCCATATAAGGTTTAAATAAACTGAGCATTATTGTAAAGTGTTAACATGAAAATAATTTAAAAAGTGTATTTGTCACATAGGCCACGTTCACACAGCAGCAGAATACAGTTGTCAGTCCTGTATTTGAGTCCTTAATACGGTTACGTTCACACACAGTTCGGTTATTTACGGGTGTGACAACCGCATTCTGTAACCGAACTCACATCTGTAAACAGGGGCGCCGCTAGCAATTTTGGGCTCTATGAAAGAATATGAGGTTGGGCCCCATACCGCACCAAACATACACTATATTGCCCAAAGTATTGGGAAAACTCAAAAAAACTCATCGCCAAACACCTATGACTTGTACATAATATGCGTACAATCATTTTAGACACTTCCAAAACTGTGGCAACAAAGATGGAAATACAATTTTTAAATACATGAATTATGTTTCCATCTTTGATGCCAGAGTTTTGGAAGTGCCTTTTTCTGTTCTAACGAAGGGGGTGTCCCAATACATTTGTCCATATATGTATGTATAAGTCATTGGTGTTTGGTGAGTTTTTGGTTCAAGGTCTGCATTTAAAGTCACACCAGAGTTGTTCAGCTGGGATTAGGACTTGGCTTTCTGCAGACCAGTCAAGTTCTTCCACACTGACTGAAACAATCTTTTTTTTTTTTTACCTTGCCTTGTACACAGAGGCATTGTTGTGTTAGAATAGAAAATGGTCCTGTTCAAACTATTGGTATAAAATCAGAAGCACACAATTCCCTAGAATAGCATTAGCATTATATGCTTTTTTTTTTTTTAATAAAAATGAGAAATTACTAAAGTAGTCAAACCTGTTCATTAGAAGGGGGTGTCCCAATACTTTTGGCAATATAGTGTACAAGCCAGCCTAGCTATTCAAAATCTTTGTCTGCAATTTAATCATATTGACCTATTACTTTTGCTATTGCTTTTGACCATTAGGTATCATCAGTAACATAATTCATTCAGAACCTGTTTTATGGACATAGACTTTCTGTACCACACTATTCTGCGTATATGGAATGAGTTTGACTACTTAATCAGTTATATTAATAGAAATGCTTCACTGGGGCAAACAAAAAAATCCTCTCTATCATGATCTTGCTCAGCTAAATGTGACAGCTTAACAGCTGTATTCCTTGTTTGCTAGCTACCTATGCACAAACAGCATACAATGTTAAAAAATGTTCTACATTATGAACCTTAACCCAAAAACTTCATACACTGTAGATAATTGTGACCCTGCCTGTGGAAACCCAGCTAAAGTTTTTTTTTTTTTTTTTAAACAGTGGATGAAGCAATTCACTCCTTGATTTGCTTAATAAAAGCCTCCTTTGAGATCGTTTTGACAGACATGTTTATTGTGTATTATTTTCAACGTGTTTATTGCTAAGTTTAGTGTGGCAAACGGTGGCAAAATAATTAAATAATAATTTGCGTGCAATGTATCTGGTTGCCATGACAACCTCACGCGCTTCCTGCTGCTGCTCCATGGAATCATAGTATGAATTTGTAGATTTTCTATAGCAAAACTAAAATGTGTTTAAAAGTGCGACTGGATAATTTTGCTGGAAATGCAGAAATAAGCCGCAATTTTGCTTAACTCCTTGGTAGATACATTTATAATTTCTATTACAATACTACTACTACTGTTACTACTAATAACAGATCTCTGGGGGCCCCAAAAGTGTGTGGGCCCTTAGAATCGTCTTAACTTCGGTGTTAACCTAAAAATGTTGTCTTGACAACTAATTTATTACGATTAAAATTTTTCCTTTCTCTTTGGAGTGTTACAAGCTCTTGGTGCATAAAGAAGATCTGTAAAGTTGCAAAGACTAAAGTCTCAAATCCAAAGAGATATTCTTTATAAAAGTTAAGAGTCAGCCACACCTACCTAAAACGGATCGTTCTAACACGCCCCCACATAGCTACATCACTATGTGGGAAGATTTGCATAACGCCGCCCAAATGTTCACGCAAAGAAAGAAGGCGTAACTTTTATTCTGTGAAGACGCTGTGTGATTCATTGTGAAAGCGAAACTACTTTGTTTTGTCTTCCAAAAGAGGACGATATCTTCTTTGTCATGCCTGGAGCTGATCCGTGCTGGTTGGTGAGTAAATACTACAACTTCACGCTGTGGATCGCCAGATCGGTTTTCACCGTGGACGAAGCAGAGTCCAGCCCGGGGTCGTCACATGTGGTTGCCTTGCCGCAAGCCCTCCGGACGCTCCTTCGTCGAATCCGCCGCCTCTGCTCACTCAGCCCGCCGGCCGTTCCTCACTTTATCCCCCGGCCTCTGCTCACTCAGCCCGCCGTGGTTGACGCTGTGTTTTGTTGTGAAAGCAAAACTACTTTGTTTGGCCTTCCAAAAATGGACACAAATAGAAATCAGTGGTTAAGTTGTATTTACAACACTGTTCCAGAACAGTTTAACCCAAATATTCAGATGTGTGCAGCACATTTTATGGAGGACTGTTTACTGATCCTGGAAGAGTTGACTACAATGCCGGCTGTTCTGACTCAAAGACTGTAAGTACGTTTTTTATATGCGTTTCAGAAAGGCAGGGCATAGAGGAGAAACAATAATGTACAGTATGTGGAAAATAATGTGTTTTTTGAACCTTAAACCGCATGAACACATTTCATTACACCAAATACACCAAATAATGTTCTTTTTAGTAGCATCATATGACCCCTTTAAGCACTAATTTACTATAAAAACTAAACCTGAAATAAAACCTAGAGATAAATAGTAACATTTAAAACAATAATAATACAAATCACAACATTTAAATTAAAACTGAAAGTATTTATTACAAAAAAATAAATAAATTGGTTTCATTTAGAAATTGCTTGTAAATTTCACAAATAAAACACGGAAACATAGAAATGGTACAACTTTGAAATAATTTTATACAGTGTATACTACATATTATATTAATAAATAACTAAAATAACACTGAAGAATACCATGGTACTACCAGGGAATATGTGCAAAACAACATTGCTGTAGTATGTTGTAAGTTTGGAAACCTTTGTCATGACAAAATGTGTTAATTTAGTTGCACCAGTTTTTGTATAGTGTGGTGTAATTTCAAAAACATCACTTAACATCATCCATTAAACATAATGTGGACTAAATTTTGATATTCTTGATAATTATTTTCTTCTTGGTATGTTTAATGGCCTCATTTTGATCTGCTTTGTCACATACAAAATCAATAGCTCAATAAACTGGCGTCACAGAGAGGGCACACAATTTACAAAATTTCAAAAGTTCTAAGAGTTGAACCACAGACTTATTCTGTCTCATGTTGTCTGGTACAAACTGACATTTCATGTTCAACATTTCAGAGGTCTTTCTGTTGTAATTTCTGACACTCTTCTTCTATTGTATAATATTTTGAGAAGTTTAGAACATTGTGAACTTCACAAGGCTGGAATTTATTGGAGGGATGTCATTTGTGTTCAAGGCCTGTATAGCTACTTTTTATACTATATATAAACTTATTCTGTATTATGTTTTAACCAACATTGTATTGAAGATATCACAAGATTTCATTAAATCCTAATCTAAAATGGGTTCCAAACTTTTGGGTGGTTGAGGGCATGTTTTAAAGACAAAACTAAAATTCTTCTAGCTCAAAATCTTCTAATCAAAGCGATATTCAGTGTCCACTGACATAACAATATATTAGAGAAGGCACTTCTGCTTTTGATTGAGTCGAGTTTAGCTAAAGTCCCGAGAGAAAAATAAAACTAACACACGCCCTAAGAGGCCATGTGGTTTTTTTTCTCCTGATCTCAACATAAGTTGTTTTCTTGTGATCTCTGAGTAAGTGAGTAAGTGACGTGACGTGACATGTGGCCAAGTATGGTGACCCATACTCGGAATTAGTGCTCTGCATTTACCCATCCAAAGTGCACACACAGCAGTGAACACACACACACCGTGAACACACACCCGGAGCAGTGGGCAGCCATTTATGCTGCGGCACCCGGGGAGCAGTTGGGGGTTCGGTGCCTTGCTCAAGGGCACCTCAGTCGTGGTACTGAAGGTGGGAGAGAGCGCTGTACATTCACTCCCCCCACCTACAATCCCTGCCGGTACGAGACTCGAACCCACAACCTTTGGATTACGAGTCCGACTCTCTAACCATTAGGCCACGACTTCCCCTGTGTAATCTTCTTTTTGTTTTCAAAGCTGTTACAGCCCGTTTCCTCTGCATGTGATGTCATAACTCTGTTACTCTCACTCTCTGGGTCGGATTGTTTATTTCGGCCCTTTTGCACCTGTATCTCATTGCATGCAGCACTTGATTGAGTATAAGATGGAAGCGGAAGCAGAGCGAGCTCGTGAGAGATGAGATACTCATGAGCAGTTTGGTTCACTTCAAACTGCTCTTTTATAAGAGATTGTTGAAAAAGATATAATGAATTTAAATGCATTTACAAGACATGCAGAAACACAGGGCCCTGGCTGCAGTGTGTTCGATGTCAAACTCCAAAATTAGTTTACTTTTAATTTCTTAAAATAAAACACAATTATATTATTTAAAAAAAGTGAATCATTTTATTTTATTGACACACTATTTCAGTTTGTCTTGTATTTTGTAGTTTGTCTCATTTCTTTAATTAGATCAGATGTTCCCCTCAGATGTTACAATGTGACCCACCTATGGGGCATCCCTTACCAAAAAGTAGTATACTTCAAGTTTATTTTAGTAATAAACAACATTTTGAACAAAAAGCGTAAAAAAACTCTATGAATTGGATTCAGATTGATAATCAAAACGTAGATAGAGTTGATCAACACCCCAAAGCTTGACAGTCATTATTACCTCTTCATTGGTCGACATTTTATTCCATAATGTTACATAGTTTTGATACTGTTTTATGTCTGATGATCGTGTTAGATTACATGTGGAAGCATCTGTTGTTTCGGTTTCTTCTTCACTTGTGTTTTTTGGAAATTCTGTACAGAAGATGTGTACTAGCGCCCCCTACAGTATAACAATGAAAACACGGATTCTAAGAACACAAGTATAGCTCAAATATATTTAGACTTTTTCTAAGTGTAAGTCAAGTATACTTAAATGTCATTTTAAGTATATTTCTGAGAAGTACATAAAGCCCATTTCTGAGAAGTACATAAAAAGTAGACTAAAAGTATACTTTCCTATTTTTAGTTTAAAAGAAGAATACTAATAGCACACTTGAATAAACTTCTTTTTCGTAAGGGATGTTGTCACATTTCACTTCCATTCTTTAGGGGCTAAAGAAAAAAAAAAGGTATACACTGTAATTATGAAACAAAATCACGTTTCCCTGTTCCAGAGCAGATTAACTGTGTACCAAAATTACAGTGGTGATGAACACCGATAATAAAACAGTCCACCATCAAGAGCTAAGAAAAACAGGTATTCCAGAAAGCAGGTTATGTGACATACCTCGGTAAGTTTACAGATAAGTTAACAGATAACTTAAACTTTCAGTTCCAAAAACAGAGATAACTTTCAGGATATGTAAGTAGCCATAGCAAATTATGCTCTGGACATATCTCTTAATATATTTATATATTTCTTAAATTCTTAAAAAAAAAAAAAAGCACTATTATAAAATAAAACATTCTTCATTTTACTGGGATTTATTTATTGTATTTTTTATCTCACACATTGGGGATCTGCATTCAAATGTTTTCTGCCACGGATGTTTTCTATATAATGTATCGCATATGTATTTTTATTATAGAAATATATCTCACCTTATAACAAATGCAAGCAAAATAGCTAAACATAAAAAATAAACTTATGCAGCCATATTGTCATACAAGCACAGACTGTTTAGTAATAAAAACGTATAAAAAAGATTAAACTATAAGATTAAAAAATTATTGCACAACCACCAATTAGGTGATGATATGCACTAAGAATTAAACAAAAGAATAAGAAAAAGAAGTATGGAATGCTTGTGTCTTGTGTGTCCACCGTGAACATACTCTAGGTTGATTGAATTTACTCCCAGACATGGTTTTGGAACTGGCATGCCTCGAGTAAGAAAGTTTGAGGTTAATCAACCAAGAGTTCAGGCTATATGTGACAGTAAGTTAACCTTGCTTTCTGTAACACGCCACAGATTTTGCATAAACTAAACTCAGGCCAGGGTAGCCACTGATTCTGGCTTTGTGTAACAGGCCTCAGTCTTTGGGTTGAGTTCACAAGAAAATAATAATAAAGTATGGCCTCTTAGGGCTTCCGTAGTAAACTTCATAACAAAAAGGAATTATGTCAGTAAAAAACAAAAAATCAGCACCCATATGAAAAGATTGAACATTAGATGTAATGTAGCATAATGCTATTTGCTAACTGAGGATTTTTATTTGCATTTCTAATAAACATTTTCAAGTTTTACACACTTTTATACTTCATCTCCGAGCAACACACCTCCATCCCAGGCTGAAAAAAAGTGCACTTCCATAATGTACTTAAATTGCTCTATTTTCACACACTAATTTTGTACTTAATATACTAAAAATTATTCTTTAGTACTTCTTAAGATAATCTTAAGAACACATAAGTGTACTCAAATGTGCTACGTTGGGACACCATGAATATGAACTAAAATTGGATTTTAACATACTATCTTTGTATTTAAAAAAACAAAAATGTATTTAGTTACCACTTGTAGTGAACTTGAACCCACTAGTGTATGAAAGATGGGTTCAAGTGTACTACAAGTGGTAACTAAATAAAATATTTTAAATACAGAAAACATTACCTTGTCATAATAATATATAGTATATATAATACTATCTATTACATATAGATAGATAATTGTCACAACTTGGTTGTTTAATAATAATATGCTAAATTGCTGCTCAGGAAACATTACTTATCATTATCAATGTTGAAAACACTGTGATGCTCAGGTTTAATAATAAATGTTACTTGAGCACCAAATCAGCATAATAGGATGATTTCTGAAGGATCATGTGACATTGAAGACTGGAAACTGCAAAAAATTCAGCTTTGCCATCACAGGAATAAATTATATTTTAAAATGTTTTCATATAAATAATAATACAAATATATAATAAGTATGCTAGAGTAGAAATAGCAAACAAACCTAACAAACAGAGCAGCTAAGTAATTTGGGAACCATCTGGTGCTAACTGACTAGCAAATCCCACACTAAATGTAAAATGAGTATTAAAAAGGGAAGTGTACGGGCGGGCAGTTGGGCTAAGTGTTGAAATCTTGTACATTTTGAGAGGAAGTTTTACATTTTGCATGATCATGGGAACTTGTATATAAAAATAAAAATGAAAGGAGTATAAATGTTGAACTGATCAATTTATTGAATGGATAGAGTCAGAAAGATAATGGGGTTTCACAACCAGATCCTTTAAAAAAAACTGATAACATTTTATATTTAATTCCCAAACATAAGGAAGGAAGGAAGGAAGAAAATAAAGAAAGAAAGAAAGACTTCAGCAAGGTCTATTAAAGGGGGTCATATGATGTGAAGTTTTCCTTTCTCTTTGGAGTGTTACAAGCTGTTTGTGAATAGATAAGATCCCTGAAGTTGCAAAGACTAAAGTCTCAAACCCAAAGAGATATACTTTATAAAAGTTAAGACTCGTCCACGCCCTCCTAAAACGCCTCGTTTAAACACGCCCCCACATGTCTACGTCACTGTGTGGGACGATTTGCATAACACCGCCCAAATGTATACGCAAAGAAAGAAGGCGTAACTTTGATTCTCGCTGTAGTATTGTTGCCACCGCCATGTTGTGGAGACGCTGTGTGTTTCATTGCGAAACGAAACTACTTTGTTTTGTCTTCCAAAAGAGGATAGACATCAGTGGTTAAGTTGTATTTACAACACTGTTCCAGAACAGTTCAAACCAAATATTCAGATGTGTGCAGCACATTTTACGGAGGACAAGGACTGTTTCCTGATCCTGGGAGAGTAGCCTACGATGCCGGTGTTCTGACAAATAATGCTGACTCACAGCCTGTAAGTACGCTTTCATATTTAAAGGATTTGCCACTGACTATTCAAACGCGAGTTTTGAGCAGTGTAGAGCAGTGCTAGTTGTTTGTCATTTCTCCGATCACAAATGAAGACAAGGTTTTATGTTTACACGGCGCGATGCAAAGCAACGCGTAAAAAGACAGTAGGCTATAGGTCATTATAATCAGTAATAATGTCCCCACTGGATGCTACAAATGCCTCGTTTATAATGGGTTTTATTGGTTTTGTCTCGTCACACTGGAGCACGGCATCACAGTATGGTAAGGGGCGTAACATTTCCGTCACACGCTTGAGGAATTCGGCCAGTCACAACGCACTAGATAACTGGCCAATTAGAGCACACCTCGCTTTTCAGAACGAAAAGAAAAGTCCGCGCTTTTTTTCAACGGTCCCACTTGCAACTTCCAGAGAAACAGAGACGTGCATCATGTAAGTTACAGACAGAATAGGCTATAATAATAATTCTACGAGTTAGAGGTTTGTTGCAGCAAAACTGAAATAGGTGCTTTTTGGAACAACAAGGTTTTGGTGAGTTTTATTTAGTTTTTGTCGAATTAGAATGAAGTGTGTCCGCTACTGCCTACTGGCGCGGACGAGCCGTGGGGCCGCCATCTTATGGTGCGTTCACACCAGACGCGAATAGAGCGTCTGGCGCGAGTGATTTCAATGTTAAGTCAATGCAAAGACGCGTTACGCGCGTCAGAAGTCTACCAAAGCAAACAATTTGTGTGCAACCAATGTCCACTATTCAACTGAGTAAATCCAATGAATTATTTTTTTCAGTGTGGAAAATAATGTGTTTTTTTAACCTTTAACCGCATAAACACATTTCATTACACCAAATACACAAAATAATGTTCTTTTTTAGCAACGTCATATATCCCCTTTAAATTGATATAAAGGGACAGAGAAGACATGTATAATGTTACAAAATTTATTTTTTATCAGAGATAGACAGGCGAGTGATAGGGGCTGGCAGCAAACAGAGTACACAACAGTCCAAAAAACAGGGCACGAGAGTCAAAAGGCAGGCAACGGAGAATCCAAAAACAAGAGAAACAGTCCAAGGTCAAACACAGTAATCCAATAGAGAATATGATGACGCTCAGAAATGTCAGCCGGAGCAAAAACAAGACTTCGCGAAGAGTGAGTGTGAGACAGAGGCTTAAGTAGTCCCATAAACAAGCATCAGGTGAGCTCAAAGTCATCAAATTCAGGTACGGGGTGATGGGAAATGGAGTTTGAGGGGAAAAGTCAATACTCGGGTGATGGCGACCTCTGGTGATGATAAGGGGAACCACAGAGGCTGGATTCGTTACAGATCCCCCTCCCTGCGAGCATCTCCTGATGTGAGAAGGCAAACGACGCCGGGGTCTTCCGCGAGGACGAGGGGCCGGTTTATCCGGATGGGTCCTGTGGAAGTCAGTGGTAAGCGATGGGTCAAGAATGTCCTTGGCTTCTACCCAGGACCTCTCCTCTGGTTCATACCCCTCCCAGTCCACGAGATATTGCAGAACTCCTCCGCCGAGAGTCTAGGATCTCCTGAACCTGATATGCCTCCTCACCGTCGATGATGAGGGGAGGGGGCCCCTGGTTCCGGGCCTCATCTAGGTCATCCGCCCTTCTCGGAGCACCAGCGGCCTTGAGCAAAGAGACATGAAAGGTGGGTGAGATATGATATTGAGGAGGTAAAGCTAAACGGTAAGAAACGGGTTATTTGTTTAATGACTTTGAATGTACCCACGTACCTGGGAATTAGTTTACGGCAGGGTAGGCGGAGCCGAAGATCTCGAGTGGAGAGCCAGACCCATGATCCCGGGACATATTCAGGGTTGGGACGTCGGTGACGATCTGCTTTTTCCTTCTGTCTCCTGACGGCACGCTGGAGATGTGTATGAGCCTAGTTCCAGGTAGTTTCACTCCTCCTGAGCCAGTCATTAACTGCAGGTAAGTCTGTGGGTTCCCTGGACCAGGGAAAGAGAGGTGGTTGGAATCCAAGTACGTATTGGAAGGGTGTGAGTCCTGTAGATGTTTGCGCAGGGAATTTTGTGCATATTCTGCCCAGAAGAGGTATCTGCTCCAATCAGCCTGATTGCAGTGACAGTAAGACCTTAGGAAGCAAGTGATTTCTTGATTGAGGCATTCAGTTTGCCCGTTGGATTCAGGATGGTAGCCAGAAGTAAGACTGATGTTGACGTTGAGGAATTTGAAAAAAGCTGCCCGTACCCGAGAGGTGAACTGAGGGCCTCTGTCTGAGACAATATCATTGGGAAGTCCATAGAAGCGGAATACATAACTGCATAAAACCTCTGCTGTTTCTAGGGGTGTGGGTAATTTGGGTAATGGTATCAGACGACAGGACTTGGATAAGCGATCAATGACAGTGAGAATGGTGGTATTGCCTTTGGAGTTGGGGAGGTCAGTGATAAAATCTATGGCAATGTGGGACCAGGGTCTCTGAGAAATGGGTAGTGGTTGTAGCAAACCCGCAGGCATCAGCTTAGAGGATTTGGAAGTGTTGCAGGTTACACAATTCTTAATGAATGCAATGATGTCAGTGCAAAGTGAGGGCCACCAGAATTTATTGGAGAGAAGTTGGATAGATGCAGTTATTCCCAGATATCCGGAGCTGGGAAGATCATGAACTTGTTGAATGACTCGGTTCCTCAAGGAAGGAGGTACAAAGGTCCTGTTGGGTGAACATTCAGCAGGTATAGGATCTGTGCCCTGCATCTCCGCAATCTCAGTCATGACATCCCACTGCACAGGTGCTATGATGAGAGTGGTAGGTAAGATGGGTTCAGATGAAAGGGGCTGATATGCTGACTCAAATTGACGAGAGAGTGCATCTGCTTTGGTGTTTTTGGAACCTGGACGATAAGTTACTGTGAACTGAAACCGTGTGAAGAAAAGAGCCCACCTGGCCTGTCTGTGATTGAGTCTTTTTGCACTGCGGAGATATTCCAGATTGCGATGGTCAGTGAGAACTGAGAAGGAAAATTTGGATCCCTCAAGCCAGTGTCGCCACTCCTCAAAAGCCGCCTTCATTGCCAATAGCTCACGGTTTCCCACATCATAATTCTGTTCTGCTTGATTTAGCTTGCGTGAGAAGGCACAGGGGAAAAGTTTGGGTGGACTGCCATGACGTTGCGAAAGAACTGCCCCTACACCTGTGCTGGAGGCATCTATCTCTACCACAAACTCACGATCAGGATCAGGGTGATGCAATATGGGTGCAGTGGAGAAACGTTCTTTGAGGTGGTTAAAGGCTTTGTCAGCTGCTGGTGACCAGGATAAGCGACTTCCCCTCCTCTTAATCATTGACGTTAGAGGGGCTGCAATGGAGCTGAAGTCTCTAATGAACTGTCTGTAAAAGTTAACAAAGCCAAGGAATCTCTGCATCTCTTTGACAGTCGTAGGTCAGGCCAGTTCAAGATAGCTTGCACTTTATGGTCATCCATTGCCACTCCCTCAGGGCTGACTACATATCCCAGGAACGTGGTAGAAGTCTGGTGAAACTCACATTTCTCTGCCTTGGCGTATAACTGATGGGAGATTAAACGTTGTAGAACAGCTCGGACATGGCTAATGAGTGCAAGGGATATATTTTGACGGTGGCTGCTTCAAGTGCCATTGGTTCCAGAATCTGAAGACACTGTGTGAAACACTTAGCTGACCAGTGAGTGATTTGACCCTCAGTCCATGAGATCTGTGGTTCGTGTAGCTGAAGCCAGGGGAGTCCAAGTACAACTGGGTTGTTGGGAGCTTGTATGATGTAGAAACAAATGATTTCTGAATGCATGACGCCAGTAGTCAGGCAGATGTCATTGGTGGTGTATTGGACCTGACCGGCGCCCAGAGGTCTCCCGTCTAGCGCTGCCACTGCCAAGTGAGATTTACAGGGTATGAGAGGGAGGTCATGAATTTTGGCAAAGTCAGCATCAATAAAATTTCCTGCTGCTCCAGAATCGATTCAAGTCATTGTCTCTATCACACTATCATTAACGGCTAGTTTAACAGGCACTTTGACACACTTTGAAGTACAAGATGACTGACTCACCGCAGAGGAAGCGTGCTGCTTTGGTTTTGTAGGGCAGGAGACTTTCACATGACCAGCTTGGCCGCAGTAGAGACAGAGGTTTTGGCGATACGACGATCTCTTTCCTCTGGAGAGATGCGTGTGTCCCACTTACATAGCTTCTTGTTCAGGAACAACCGGAGGGCTTGGTGAACGGAACGTTGAAACCCTGCTGGGTCTCCTAGAGCGAATCAGATTGTCGATGCGAATGGCTAGAGATCAATCAGTTGATCCAAAGTTTTTCCCTCGTCTCGACAAGCGAGTTCAGCCTGTAACTCCAGATTCAGTCCCTTGCGAAAATGCAGCTTTAAGGGATCAGACCATCCAGTTTGTGCAGCCAGTGTGCGAAATATCAGGGCAAACTCTGCTGCCGTATTTTCCCCCTGTCGCAACTTGAGAATCTGTTCACCCGCTCAATCTCCTCCCACAGAGAAATCAAACACCTCTCGAAAGCACCGCAAAAAAACTCTCAAACAAGGGAAAGGCTGGTCGATTGAAATTCCACATGGCGGTGGCCCAGTCTAATGCTTTGCCAGTCAAGAGAGAGCATACAAAAGCAATGCGACCTTCTTCTGTGGGGTATAACACAGGTTGTTGCGAGACAAACAAGGAGCACTGTAGCAAAAATCCCTTACATTTAGCTGGTGTGCCGTCGAATTTCTCCGGGTAAGCCAAGCGGGGACTGGCCGTGGAATGACTCGGAGGAGGAGCTTGGGTCTAATGGCGGCGAGTCAGACTCAGATGAAGGTAGCCGTGTCTCTTGCAAAGTCTTTACTAACTCCTCTGTGAGAGACGTGAGGCGTGCTAGCTGTTGTTGATGAGCGGCCAGCACTTTGGCCTGGGCAGAGACTTCGGTAGTGAGTCTGTAGATCGCTGCTGGATCGAGTTCTGGTGAAGTCTTCTGTAATGATGAGTCAACGGAGTGAGGATCCAATTGCAGCTTTTAATAAAAGTAGACAGTCGTACAGGCAATGATCGATAAACAGTAACAGGGTCATGAGAGATGAGACAAAGGCAGAGGAACAAGACAGGCGAGTGATCGGGGCTGGCAGCAAGCAGAGTAAACAACAGTCCAAAAAACAGGGCAAGAGAGTCAAAAGGCAGGCAGCGGAGAATCCAAAAACGAGAGAAACAGTCCAAGGTCAAACACAGTAATCCAATAGAGAATATGATAACAGCCGGAGCAAAAACAAGACTTTGCGAAGAGTGAGTGTGAGACAGAGGCTTAAGTAGTCCCATAAACAAGCATCAGGTGAGCTTGTAATCAAAGTAAGGTACGGGGTGATGGGAAATGGAGTTTGAGGGGAAAAGTCAATACTCGGGTGATGGCGACCTCTGGTGACGATAAGGGGGAACCACAGAGGCCGGATTCGTTACAGTTAAAGTTAACCTGTTTGCTGTATGCAGTGGTGGAAGCTATGATTGAGACATCATTCAAGCTCTGATTTCCTCCTCTTTGGATTAAATGTATAAATGCAGCAGAAAAATCAGAAATAAAGTTTGCACTTGATGCTAACAGAGTTGTACTCTGCAGGTCCTGAACATGAGGTTGTGTGACAGACTGACAACTGCAAGACAGTAACCATGGAAACAAAAGGTTTAATATACCACAATCATATGTCCCTATAGAGTTAAATAAAAATAAAAACAAAACCACAATCTACATTAAAAAAGTGAAGTGAAAGTGTAGGAAGTTGGTGTGGTTTTGAAATATATGTTTTTGTTCCAAATGTTACATAATCAGTGAACGGGAACCTCAGTTTAAAAATATCCTGTTTGCAAATATTGTATCAGAGCTGGGAAATTTTTAATTTAGAAATCATTTTAATGCAATCTTCTCATCTCCCTTGGCATAAATACAAAATAAAGTTTTGATCAAACTTTACTTGCTAGGACATTTTAATCAACCCAGGAATCTTATGATGCAAACATACATATCAAATACCAATAGTATCAAATACTATTTAACATCAAAGCAAAATATGCAACCAGTAATACAACTATCATGTTACAATGACCTACATACTTATGCATACATACATACATATATGTGCATACAGTCATATGATTTTAATCATGTTTTCCAACAGTAATTAAACAGGTGAATATTTTCAAGCTGCAAATAATAAACAGTGTACAATAAAAATGCATATGACTTTTGAAACAATGATTTAAGAAAAAAAAAATTTGAGTTCCAAGCACATTCCGTAGCATGTTCTCAATAATACAATAAAAACAATTTAAAAGTATCCCTCTGTTTGTAAAAAGAAACATATAGGGCAATAAGTTCTGGGTGGTTTAAGATGGCTTCGGTGGAGTTGGGGGCCACAGTGGAGTGGGGAGCCAAGGCGAATCCAGCAGGGAACCAAGATGCTGCCAGCAGAAATGACCTCCAGGGTGGAGCAGAAAACAGATTCCTTCAGATTTATATGTAGCAGCAGGTAATACAAAAGTTTGGCACCTGTAAGATTTATATATATATATATATATATATATATATATATACACACATATATACATGTGACCCTGGACCACAAAACCAGTCATAAGGGTAATTTTTTTGCAATTGAGATTTATACATCTGAATAAATAAGCTTTCCATTGATGTATGGTTTGTTTGGATAGGACAATATTTGGCCGAGATCTGGAATCTGGAATCTGAGGGTGCAAAAAAATCAAAATATTGAGAAAATCGCCTTTAAAGTTGTCCAAATGAAGTTCTTAGCAATGCATATTGCTAATCAAAAATTACGTTTTAATATATTTACAGTAGGAAATTTACAAAATATCTTCATGGAACATGATCTTTACTTAATATCCTAAGGATTTTTGGCATAAAAGAAAAATCAATAATTTTGACACATACAATGTATTTTTGGCTATTGCTACAAATATACCCCAGCGACTTAAGACTAGTTTTGTGGTCCAGGGTCACACAC
Organism: Sinocyclocheilus anshuiensis; assembly: GCF_001515605.1. Taxonomy (NCBI): domain Eukaryota; kingdom Metazoa; phylum Chordata; class Actinopteri; order Cypriniformes; family Cyprinidae; genus Sinocyclocheilus; species Sinocyclocheilus anshuiensis. Next base: position 1,496,112 of record NW_015537969.1, read on the forward strand.
ACACACACACACACACACACACATACATATATGTGTGTGTGTGTGTGTGTGTGTGTGTATATAATGCTTTTTTTTTATTTAATAATTTTATTCACCAAGGACACCACAATTGATCAGTAAAATGACTAGAATGATTTGTGAAGAATCATGTGACACTGAAGACTGGAGTAATGACAGGAAAATTCTGGAATAAACACAGGAATAAAGTACATTTTTAAAATACATCAAACAGTTATTTAATTACAATAATATATTTTGTAACTGATTAATTATTTTTAATTACTAATAACAAATACATTTTAAATATATGCCTTGGGTGCGAGGAAGTGATCTTCTCACTACCTCTGTAAGGTTCTGCCTTATTCTCATGCCTGTTCTTTCATTTCCTATTACATCATGATCATGCAGATACTTTTATATATGTTCAGAAACTCATGAAGTGGTATCTAAATGTCCGGGTTAAAATGTGACTGAACAGGTTTCCTGTTTTTACAGTAGGAGGAGCCATGTGTATAAATATAAGAGGTACAGTAAGAACATCACAGGACAGCACAGCCAGCAGCAAAACAATCCACACCAGAGGAGATACAGTCCCAGCCAGCAAGGTAAATGTTCTTATTCTCAAAAAAGAAAAAAAGAAAGATAGCAATAAAAAGCTATAATATAATATAATAATAATTTTTTCATTTCATGTTTTCAGATGGTTCCAGTGTTGGTGTTACTCATGGCAGCTCTTGTAGCTGCAGATGAGCCAATGACGGCTCTGTCAGAGCCAGCAGAGTCTGTTTCTGTGGTTCACTGTGATGCTTCTACTATATGTCCTGATGGAACAACGTGCTGTCTGAGTCCTTATGGCGTGTGGTACTGCTGCCCATTCTCAATGGTCAGTGAGTCACAGTAAAATGTGTAACTGTTTTATTACACTCTATTAAGTTATAGGTTTCATGTTTAACCTTTGCTCATTCTTCCCACTCTTTCAGGGTCAGTGCTGCAGAGATGGAATTCATTGCTGTCGTCATGGTTATCACTGCGATTCGACATCGACCCACTGTTTGAGGGGGTGGTTGAGACTGCCATCTTCTCCCAAGCCGGCCACCAAAGCTATCCAGAAACCTCAGGTGAGTCAGCACTGCGTACTGTATATGACGCCAAAGTAATGCAAACTATGCAACCAGTAACTCAAAATATGCAACTAGTAATGCAACCCAAGCGACCTATCGTGAAAACAGTGGTTTTCAATCCTGGTCCTGGGGACTCATTGCTCTGCACATTTTGTATGTATATCTTATCTGACACATTCAGTGCCGTTTATGGAGCTCTCATCTAATGAGCTGATGATCCAAATCAGGTGAGGTAAATAAGGGTGACACACAAAATGTGCAGAGTGGTGGGTTCCCAGGACCGGATTGAAAACCACTGCGTCACAATGACCTATATGCATGACAGTCATGTGACTTTTAATCACCATTTCCGGCAGTAATAAAACGTGGTTAAATATTTTCAAGCTGCAAATAATGAACAGTATACAATAAAAAAGCATGTGATTTTTGAAGCAGTTGAAGAAATTGTTAGGGTTCAAAACACGTTCTGTAGCACGTTCTCAATAAACAGGCACTTCAATTTCAGCATTCATTTATAAAATGAAACAATAGGGCAATGACTTCTGGGTGGTTTAAAGCAGATATTGTATTATATTATATTATATTATATTATTCAGACATATTTGAATAAAAATGTTTGAATAATAAAGCTGTAAAAAATGTAAATGGTTATTTTCTAAGCAGGTGAACCTCTGGTTCTTTTTTTTTTTTTTTTGCAGTCTGTGCCGTTTGACCAGGCTCTCAATTGGCAGAGCCAGACTGAGAAGGTTCATTGTGATGGAAATATCTACTGCCCAACTGAGCAGTTCTGCTGCAAGTCAGCAGCTGGCCAGTGGGGGTGCTGCAGCGGTAAAACTAAATTTATGTTGCTGTATTAATCATGCCTAATAATGACACTCAAATAAATGTTGATGAACATAGGTTTTAATATAACCCATAAATATAATATAAACTCATGCAGTGTGAAGTTTTGTGTTTGCTCATGTTATATTTCTTTCTTTTCCAGAGATGGTGTTGTAAGTAAATATCCCACGTGACCTGGGTGCAGCTCTTATCAAAGACTGTCAAAGTGCAAGAGGCTTTCAAATGTCAGTTACTGTTGAAGAAAAGCAATAATATACATCTAAACTCAAACAATGCAAAATAAAAATAAAAAAAAATTGTCAAATGTCATTGTCATTTAATAAATAAATTGTTTTTGAGAGTGTTTTTATTTGTTTGTATTTTTTATGATCCATTCCATAGGCTATGTGATATTTTGTTCTTGAATGAATCTTATGAATGATTCTTTTAAGGGAACAAATTGAACATAATAATATATCAACAACACTAGAGTGGAATGAGCTCATGTGATCAAACACTTGATGTTTGTGATACATTTTTGGTGATTTAATGACTTGTTAACACACACCACTCTCACTGGTCGCCACCAACTGACTTATCTAAAAAAAGGGTCACTGAATCAGCTTTCAACAAATCTGAAGGTGATTCAATATATTCAAGTCACGGGGATGAATCAAAATCCCCACAATTTCCATGCAGGACAATAACCATAGACATCACGGGAGACCCACCCCCCTCAATTGTTAGATATGGTGAAATTGTCCCCCCATTAGTTAACATTTTTGATTCTGCTCTGCTGCACTCCATTATGTGGTGATTTGTTTTATCAGCATGAAAACAGTTTAAAATGTAAAATTTATAGGGTGCATAAACTGCATCCATCCATCATAACAAAGTGCTCCACATGGGTTAATTAAGGCCTCCTGAAGTGAATCGATGCATTATTGTAAGAAAAATATCCATATTTAAATCCATAATCTCTTTACCCGAGACGATAAGCCATGCTGTTTCCCCATCCTTTTCCCCCGATGACTCAGCTATGTGTTCACAAACAGTGAATGTATGTACTAATAGTAAAGTCAAGGCATGCAAGTTCAAATTTTCTTTGTTTTGACATTAAATAACTTACTTGTGGTGGGGAAATATTAAGTAGGTTGAGTTTTCCCAAAGAAGTCACGACACGGAGTAAATAACAGATGGTTGGTCTGTGTTGTAATGCGAGTTAAAATAATCTGCACCCAAAAATAAATCTTGTCAGTTACTTGTCTGAGTAAAAACTTACTTGTCCAGGTTTGTTTAATTGTGGTAATTTATTCTGAAGCAATATCCTCATCAGTGTTATTTGTGACATTTGCCCCTTAAATTGATTTCCAGGGCAGTTTTTTTAAAGGGGTCATATGATGCGATTTCAATTTTTCCTTTCTCTTTGGAGTGTTACAAGCTCTTGGTGCATA
>NW_015537969.1:1503010-1504201 GCF_001515605.1 Sinocyclocheilus anshuiensis
CACACACACATATATACACACACACACAAAGAAAAACAAGTAGATAGAATAGAAAAAATAGAAAGCTAGTTTGTTAGTTTTTTTTTTTATAAAAAATAAAACAAAAAAGATAAATATACATAAAGTAGAATTAAAATAGAATAGAAAGTGCTAGAGTTAGAGGGTCAAATAAAGGTGGAACAGATGTGTTTTTAGTCGTTTCTTGAAGATGGTTAAGGACTCAGCTGCTTGAGCAGGTCATTCCACCAGGAGGGAACAGTTAATGAAAAAGTCAGTGAAAGTGATTTTGTGACTCTTTGGGATGGCACGATAAAGCGCCGTTCACTTGCAGAATGCAAGCTTCTAGAGGGCACATAACTCTGAAGTAATGAATTTAGGTAAATGGGTGCAGAGCCAGTGGTGGTTTTGTAGGCAAACATTAATGCCTTGAATTTAATGCGAGCAGCTACTGGTAGCCAGTGCAAACTGATAAACAGAGGTGTGACATCCATTGTATGCATGTGACATTGTACCATTGTTTACCAAATACACCAATCTTTTTTTTCAGGATTATGACCATGATGGGAAAATTTCTTATTCTGCTTTTGAGAAGACAAAGTCAAAGATGAAAACCTTTTACTAGAAGCTTTTGGCAACTGCCTCCCAGATGCAAAGGTAGAAATCACAAGCAACTATTTTTGCATGTAAAATGTATTGTCATTTTAAAGGACAGGCTCTTAAATTGTTCTTTTTATTTGTTTGGCAGAGCATACTGGCATTCGAGCAACATGCATTCCAGGAACCACATGGACATTGAAAAGAACCACTCAATTTTTTATGGAAAAAAAAAATTAGAGAAAAGATATTTGTGGCTGAAACTGAAATAAATATCTAAAATATTGCTCAATGTGAGACCATGATTCTTTTTAAATTCTTCTGCGTGGCTTTGCTGTAGGGGTCTTCACTTGTGCAGGTTTGATCTCTGGAACAGATGTAACCTAAAAAAAGAAAAAATATATTGTAACAACAATGCAAATACCATCATGAAAAATGACAATGTACTTAACATTTTATTTTAGTATCATTTAGATATGAGTTTTTATTACTCTTTGGAATCAGTTTTTTATATTTCCATTTTAATTTCAGTTAAAATTCTAGAAATGTTGTAATGTTATTGTCATTTTCAGTTTTTGTATATTATATGTCTGTGTG
>NW_015537969.1:1504287-1520171 GCF_001515605.1 Sinocyclocheilus anshuiensis
TAAAATGAGAAATGTTGCCTTGGCAACTAGCTGAAATAAGTTTTTTTATATATATTTTATTTCAGTTAATATTTCATTTCAAGTAACAAACATTTTTTAATGTTTTTAATTTTAGTTTTCGTTAACTATAATTACTGGTACACAATGTACTTATGTAAATTACATAATATTTACAGCAGGAATGAGAGACAAACTAACCTTGCTCATTGTTTGACGGATCAAATTGGCGGTTACATTTAATGAATGATCCTCCATGTCTACCTTGGGCCGCTCTGGTAATTTAGGACCAATCAGAGTCTCAGTTTCAGCTGCTTCATTCAAAAAGAACGCTTGTCCCTCCAACTTTCTTTTTCTACTTTCTAAATGTGTAGTCCTTGGCATAAATCTAACAGATGGTGACAGGTTCTTCTGCCTTTCAATCAAATCTCTCTCTTTTTTATAAGATGCAGAGGATGCACACTGCTTTGAAGTTTCTGTGACGGGAGGGATGGCATTATGTAGAGAGCCCATCTTATCCTCTCTAGGTAATGTTGTATCAGTGGTCCACTGCAACTGTAATGGCTGTGCAAAACCGTGAAGTCTATAAGAAACATCCTCCGCTGGTGGCAATGTCAGCACAGGAAAGCCCATGTCGTCAGAGTTCACATTCTCCATTCTGGCCTTTTCAGAGCCTTTCTGGATCTCAGGTGCTGCAGCTGTTTGTGTGTCCGTGCTTGATGACTCTGTGCTTTCTTCTAATTGCTGATCGTGTTGTTTTGCTAAAAAAAAAAAAAAAAAAATCACATAAGTTATATAGATTTTCCAACAGATGTAACCTATTGGGAGACAATTACAATACCTGTATTATACAATACCAAATACAATACCTGTATTTTGGCTTGCTCTGTTAACATATCTTCTCCTGTCCTGTAACTTTTGCCTCGTCTCTTCCACAGCTTCATACTCGGGGGCATAGCAGACGTGCAACTGACCCCCAAAGAAGCTCTTTTCATCAGTGTGCCGTTTAGCTACCCTGACAATTTCCACATTGTAACATACGCATGTCATTTCATGAGAAAAGAGCCTTTGGAGTCCCTCATGAACATATAGGTATAAAAAATAACTTAATAAAAATCTGTTTTATTACAGACATTAAAAAGTTCAATAAATCATCACATTTTTAATAGAATTTTTAGATTTAAGTTAATCATATTTAGATAAATATTAACATTAAATTCTTTATAATATTCAGCTTGCAGTGTCATGACCTTGAGAAAATGTTAAAAGATTAAATTACACATAAAAAAAAACTAATTTGCATTTGTGCATTTGCATTTCTCCTTTTATAGCTTGTTGCCAAAAAAGCCTCACATTGTATATTATGAATATTGTTGGCTCCTTGACTAATTGTTTTTGAATTGCTTTTAGAAGTTGCTTTGAATACAAAGTCTGCTGAAAGCGTAAATGTAAAATACTTTTATTTAGAAAGGACACTTAACATTTACAATATTACAAACAAATTCTATTTCTACTTTCTGTTCATCTAAAAACTCTGAAAGTGTGTAAGTTTTCACAAAAATATTAAGCAGAACAAGTGTTTACACCATATTAATAAGAAACGTAACTGCAAATCAGCATATTGAAATGATTTCTGAAGGATCATGTGACAATGAAAACTGGAGTAATGGCTGCTGAAAATTCAGCTTTGCCATCACAGGAATAAATTATATTTTGAACTATATTAAAATAGAAAATAGTTTTATTTTAAAGTATAATAAAGTCACAATTTTACAGTTTAACTGTATATATATATATATATATTTTTTTTTTATGAAATAAATGCAGCCTTGCCTTGATGAGCATAAGAGACATTTAAAAATATCCAGTGTGGCACATGTTCACTTTAAACATGTTTTAGTCTGTCTTTACCTTGCACTCGTCAGTTTCTGGAATTGAAACAAGTAGACTTCAGTGAACTGCTCTGCTGGGTATTCATCCAGCGCCCTGTACTCCTCGATCACTCCATAGAGAGCAAAGAGCTGCACCAGCTCTGGCATCACTCCAATAGCGGGTACTCCTTGAACTAACAGGAACCGAGACTCCAAGTTGATGGTATATACCTGAAATCAGTGATACAGTCACAAATATTATTTGCAGTGGCTCAAAACCTAGTGAGGTGACTACATCTTTGTGCATTCGGTGCATACTGATACAAGCTAAAATACGGAGCTCACATAAACTAAAACAATTTATAAAATAAACCCACCTTAACAGCTTTGAGGCGCCTTCCCTCTCTGTATTTTGGGCGTGTTTGGGCAACATTTCGTTGCTCATGGTGTTTATACACTTTTTGTGTGTCCCACACAGAAGGATTAGCGACCGAACTGTCCATTTGTGTGGTGAAGTCAGCGACCAAGGTAAACGATTCATCAGGTTTCAAAATAAAAGTCTGTTTTTAAACGAACACCCTATGTTATCGTAGTGCAATTGCATAGTTAATTTGACATATTAATTCATAATTAAACATGGTATGCACCAATTAAATTAATGCAATTTATTGAACATTTAATAAAGGTCATTACAATGTCATATTTAAATGTAATTTAAAACGTATTCACTCGCGTGTTCTTTATCGAGTAATTTTTCAGCGGATTAACTTGCACGGCTTAATTGTTCACATCAAGACTAGCAATGTGCGCGAATAAAGTAAATAAAGTCCATTTTGATTTCATGCGGACTTTAACCCTCTGGCATTGTTCAAGTCACACTTGTGTTGTTTGCGGTCATTGGAAATGAATGGGAAATACAAAGAACAATTCCCAAATGAACAATACCTAAGGGTTAATTTAATACATATTCCACCGATTTTACAGAGAAGGCTTAAGCCTATGGAGGACAAAACCTGCAAAAACAATAAATAAATAAATACACAAATAAATAAAAAATATGCAAATAAATGTGTGTATAAATACACAAATTCTTGCTTAAATACATATAGAAATAATTAAACGTGATTAAAGTAGGCAAATAAATAAAATAAATTGGTGGGAAAATGGAAAATGTTTAAGGAAATGCTAAACTCATCCTATTTATTTTCCTTTGATCACTCATTTATTTCTGAATGTAGTTCCACATTTATTTTTCCTCTGCGCAACATGCTAATGAGAGGGTGTCAACCATGGACTTGGTCGGGGTCATGTCATAGCTGGGGGCGCGGCTTGGGGAAAACAATCCTTTCCCGCTGACAGGAGATGCATGGTGTAAATCCAGTATGGCCTACGTAAAGTCACCTTTTCCGTTCAACAGAGCAAGATACATAAAAAACTGAGCTGTATTGTCCGTACAGTATCTGTGACTTTACAAACAACCCAACGAAATGGCCAGTGTCGTTTCCTGATGTCATTTGTTGTAACCCGATTGAGTCTCCAGTTACAGACAACTGTAATATCAGTATCCCGTGGTCATCGTGAGATTATTCACTTTATCCGTGGAATAAGGGCTCGTTCTTTTGATGGCAGCTAGTGTTTATTAGGACGACTTTAAGCCCTGTCTATGAAACCAGGCCTTAGCCTATGAATATATATTGAGCAGTGTTCTGAAGTATTACATTTATACTGTATTTCATTTGATTATTTTAAACCTAAACATAAGATGATTCCAAAAAGGACCATCAAGTTCCTCTTTTCATTAACTTCTCATAATTTGATGATACAAGCATTGAGAAGCATCCTTTCTGAATCAAAGACTGAGAAAAATGTCTGAGGACGTTGTATACTCTGAGGTCGTATTTGTGAAAAGTCGACAAGGATGATTCAGATGAGTGTCATTTAGGTGAGTTTTCAGTAAGAGGTGTTTAACGCGCATAACTGCACTTTTGCAAATGTACTGTTGCAAGCGAAGAGTATGAATACAGTCTGATGAACAAGCAAATGTTTGCAGTAAAACATTTTGAGTTTTGAGGTTCTAATTATGTTGTATGATTTAGGTAAAAGCGGTATCATGTTAGCATGTTAAATGTTTATGTTCAAGATAAATTAAAGTGAAATATGGCATATTCTCAGAAATGTTTTTCTGCAAAATGTAGGGTTACCTAAAGTTACAACCTAATATGCACCATTTAGGGGTAAAGAAGGTACAAAGAGGGTACTTCTCCAGTGACAAGCCGTTATATATTCAAAAGACATGTCAGAATAACACGGTGTGTTTGCATGTGAATAAGCACGATCTTTTGGATAAGATTGAGGTTACAGTAGATGACAAACAGGGAAGCTGGGTCCAAGAGTCATGTTGTTTGTTTTAATAGCCAAACTTAACCATGGGCATTGGGCAAGACTGAGTGGTTGCAAGGGGTGAAAGAACTTTTCCTGTTTTCTGTTTAATAACAAAGACCATATTGCAAACTCTTAGTGACCTTCCTATTGGGAAATTCATGGCAGGATGTTGTGATGTTCTTATGAAATCATGGTAACATCAGGACATTACTAAAAGGGTACTGCCCACATGCAGTGTTGAGTGTAATGCATTACAAAACATTTAATTACTCTTCTCTTGAAAAAGTAAAGTAAGGGATTACCCTTATTTTTGTAATTATAGTTCTGATGTAATTGCGTTAAATACTGTATAGACTACAGAACAACTCTATATAAAACAATAGTGGATTTAACTATCTAATGCTAAAATGTATGTTTTTTAGGTAACATTCTCCCTTTACATAGTTAAAGAATAATTTATGCAATTATATATTATTTATTTGAAAGAATTAAAGCAGTTTCATGTCTATCCTTGTACTGTTGAACTAGTCGAGGTCGATATGGGATTTAGAAAGTAATCACATCAGTAATGCAAAACTTTTTAGAGAAAGTAATTAGTAACCTAATTACACTGTTGAAGATGCAATTAGTAGCCTAGCTAGTAACTTTGCTCATCTTGTGCTTGTTCAAACTATTTAATCCGTATATATGATTGATTAAAACATTAAATATGTTGTGATTTAGCATATTAAAACACTCTATCCTATCAATTCTTGTAGGTGATTTGTCTCAAGCTCCGCAAAAGGCCAAACAGTGTTGTGACTGTGTTCGACTGATACTGCTGCTTCTCTGTATTCTCCTCATGGCTGTGCTGATCATGCTCAGCTTCCAGTGTACGCATGTGCTCTTTTTAGTCCACACTTGATCTTTATCCTATCCAAAGTACTTTGTTAGATCTATATATTTTATGAATTCATCTTGGATCGGAGTTTGATGACTAATATTATGGGTCATATATTTCAATACACAATATAAACACATCTAATCATAACCTACTTTAGATGTATATACAGAGAAAAAGCTTGAAGATCTTCAACAGGTCCACAATGCGCTAAATGAGAATTTAACAGGTAAGACTCTTAAACGAAACAGTTCAAAACGATAGATGAAATCACACATTATGAATGTGCTCATTTTCAAACAGCATTTTTAGCGGCGCTTCAACACATGCATCATTGGACACTAAATCTGTCCAAAGCTCTAAATGACAGTGGTAAGTGGTTAATATACACAATTTTCATCCCCATTAAAAATGATAGCTCATCTCAAATGCAATCAACTTTTAGCGTGTCCAAAGAACTGGGAGTATCATGCAGGAAAATGTTACCTTTTCTCCACAAACTAACTGAACTGGACTGATAGTCGAGATGCCTGCATCTCAGATGGCGGTCATCTGGTGATTATAAACAGCAGAGACGAACAGGTTTGTCCATGTACATACAAAAAAAAACGACTGTTTGAAATGAATATGAAATATTGCAGTGCAAGTAACAAGCCTACGCTTTGTCCTGTACGGAGTTCCTTATAAAAACCGAAGAGTCCTTCTGGATCGGCCTCACAGATGAGAAGATAGAGGATCAATGGCTATGGGTAGACAACACAAATCTTTGTAAAGATAAAGGTATTTCTTCATTTACAGTTCTTTCAATTCTAAACCCTAAATATTATACCCTTTTGACAAATTTTGAGATAATGCTCTCAATGAAACAAATAATTTCTTTCAGTTATTGGACTAGAAAGGAACCAGATAACTGGAAAGGATTTGGGGGAGAGTACCCCAGCGGAGAGGACTGTGCTCACATACATAAAAACTCCATCCAGGATCTTAAGAGCTGGTTTGATGCAGTCTGTAATAAAGCACTCAGAAGAATATGTGAGACCAGATCCTCCAGACAAACATAGTGACCATGTTAAGTAATGGGTGTCATCAGAAGCAGATTATTTGGAAACAGAAATGTGGCTTAAGACAAGGGAACATGATCATCAGTCCTGTATATTTACTTTATGGCCTAGCATCAGTGTCGCATAAGTTAATAAGCCCGCATAAGCCCGTTGCTTTTGTTCTAACATCTTTTCCCTCTGGATGGGGGTCTGTGGAACCTCAAAGAACTTTGGTAATAAGATGTAATTGGAAAGGACTGAATAAACAGTTTTGCTGTCGCTTCTGCTAGTAAGCTTTGAGGCCATGAGTTCAGCGAAGTAACTGATTTGAATCTCCACTCTAAATTGGCCATAAATGATAAGTGGATCCTGTTGCAAAATTATTTTTAAAAATCCTTCAGGCCTTTGCTTGGGCTGATAGGTATTTAGTGTCTTTTAATATTTAGCCCTGTGTTATGATTTTAACTTTGCTTACTATGTGAGTGCCTGGATGTGGATTTTTTATTTTTTTTGTATGTTGCAACAGTATCAATTATCATTTTTGACATTTTGTTCCCTCTCTGGAGCACCCATAGTTTTGCCTGCGAGTCCCTGATTCGCCCCATGTCAAGATTTTTTCATTGATTATTATCCAATTTGATTTTGAAAAGAGATTTCACTGCTTTTATTCAATTTTTTTTGTCCAATCTTCACCAAAGTTGGCTGAAAAAGATCCTGTGGCTAAACCATGCAAAAGTTATTAACTTATTATATTTAAAACGTAGCAAACCACTTCTTTTCAATCAGATGTTTGTCAAAGACTTGAAAATATTTGTAATGCTCCAAACAAACCATTTTTCTCTTAACTGAAATTATTTGTGAAACGCACTAGCAATTTTAAGTGAAAACTGTTTCAAAGTAAATCCTACAACAATTGTTTTCAGTGTGGATATATTTGCTGCAGCATAAAATCAATTTTGCCTGCCATGCAGAAAATTAATTTGCAACAAACAGTAAAAAAATGCTCATTTCTTTTCTCATGTCATCTCTTGATCACAGGCAGCTTTATCTTTTCAGTCTTTTCTAAATATATGAACACTGTTATAAGTAAATTCAATTATTTCTAAAATCACCACCAGGGTGACATGACAAACAAAAAGAGTGTGGGTTTAGGCATCAAGTGTTTCTGTGCAAGTAAAAAGGTGATTTTTGTACCTCTTTTCAGACAATAAAGATAAAAGATGTGCAGAATCAGTTTCACAGTCTTCTTTTATCCATAAAAAAGGCATCAAGAGTCAATTTCAGGAACATTCCATCTATTTAAACCAACATGGCTTGCAATGAAAAACTATTTCAAAATCTGGTTTTGGAATGATGCTTTCAATGCCTTTAGTGTTTAAATGTAATACAAAGGTGGCGACTTACAATAATCCCACTGTAACTGTGTACGTCCTTATAACTAAAAGAAGATTGAAAATGCAAACGAAATGATAAACCACTTGCTTTCCAGCATTCAGAACAACAGTCAAAATCCCAGAGGTTTTCTCAATATTGTGGTACTAAATCGGTGTGAAGTCCGAGTCACTGTCTGAATCAGTCTCATTGGGTGATTTGTCTCTCTCCAGGTGCAGCTCTCTGACAGTAAGGATACGTGTGAGCATGCTGTCCAGAACCTCATCACTCAGAGAGGAGGTCGAGAACCACGTGGGACTGCTGGGTACACAGGAGCGCTCGGGGCTCAGGTAAAACTGGGTTGTGTCTTGTCTTATGCCGGGCGAGCTGGAAGAAACGACATTGTATGACAACCAAATACACCATGACTCGTTTTAATACACAAAATGCCGACGTACCATTTTGAGAGATAGAACTCGTAAAGTCTGACAGGACAGCGAAGAGGATTGTCTGAATTCTGCCGTATTTTTAGCACCCTTTGCCGTTCACCTTCCTTCTTCTTCTTCTTTACAGGGACACCGTCTAAATTGGACAAAATTATTAAGTTGAAACATAATTAACAAAAAACGCACTATTACATAGTACGACTGACCACTGACCCGTGCTTCCGTCCTCTTTCGGGGGATAGAAACGCAGGAAAGACACTTTGTTGTTGGCTTGTCCTCGAGAGTAGCGTTTGATGTGGCCAAACGAGAGGCGGCGGTGCTGCTCCACTGTCCTGTAGTTGAAGTACTTGGTGAAGAAGTAGAGTAGCGTGTTGAGCAGCACACCGGGTGAAAACGCCCCCAGCTGCTTACAGTTCCACAGATACTCCTCCTCCACACGAGAATGAACATAACCTGAACACACACGGAGACGTGTTTACAGAGCAGCAGCACAACAAACTAGTCACACATTCCTGTTTTAAAGGGGTCCTATTATGCTCTTTTATAAAGTCTTGATTTTGTTTTGGGGGTGTACTAGAACAGGCTCTCATACTAGGTTGTTCGAAAAACACATTATTTTTCACATATTTTACATTATTTCACACCTTCACACCTTTAACACCTCTCTCCCCAGTCTGGCATGAACGACTCAAATAGTTCCTGAATCAAATGAAGGCATACTGAATACTTCTGAAATACGAAATGTGCTGTGATTGGTTAGCTGGGCCAGTGTGTGTTGTGATTGGCAGCACTCAGCGCCTGGCGGCGAAATGTCATGCCCCTTACCATAGCCGCCTGCTGTGAGCTTCAGTGTAAATATTGCGTCAAAATCAAATCAGTTTGAGCGCGATTTAAACCCGGATGATTGTAACCACTCTAAGTTCGTCTGCCTTGGGAAAGCTAGCGTGTCTCCGACATAGTGATAACACTCGTTGCCTTCTCTAGTGCAGCTCAACCAGGTCTCGTCCCATTCGTCGATATTTGTGATATCACAAATCCCGGAAAATATGCGTTGTAGTCCAAACGAGTCGTTCGTTGTAGTTTTTGAAAAGTTTCTGTTAAATAAAATATCTCCTTTTGAAGTGGACTTTGAGCTTTGTAACTTTGCAAATCTTTTTTATGCTCAAACAGCAACATTACAGACTAACTAAAGTTGAAAAAGTGAAAAAGCATAATAGGACCCCTTTAAATTACTCACCACTTGGCAAAATAGTTGGCTTCCACTGTCTGAGTATGTTGCTCATTTCATGGCAGAATTTGGCGTAGAAGACGTCAGCGAATATGTTCTCCATCCGATTGTTCTCAAAGAGGTACTGCAAACATGAACGACAAAAGCTAAATCAAATAAATTATATAATATAACATGTGTTTTTTTTGTTCATGATTTACCTGCTGGATTCCCAAGCAGAGATAAAAGATGCTGTCAGGGCTGTATTTCTCTCCACTGGGACGACGAACCTCAGAAATGAACTTGCAGAGGCCGTAGCTTAGTTCAGCAGTGCAACATTTCAACAAATCCTCCTTTAGTGTCATACTGCGAGCTATTGATGAAGAAGTGTTTAATGCCATAAAATCTCTCACCATGTCTCCCATATGTAAAAATGACTAATTAATCAAAATTTTCATTGTTGATTTAATTATTCCCAAGTTAATGTGGTCCAGTATTGCTTCTGAATAAAATATGAATAAACTTGTTTTTGGGATGAAATGCTGTATAAAAACAGGCTTACAGCCAAATTTGAGAGTCTCCATGCTGGGTTGGGTGTTCCTCCAGCACACCCACTTATTCCAGGCTTCGACTCCGTACTCATGTTGCAGTTTGGAGAGGCTGTTTGGAGGTGCTGATGCACACTTACTGCCCTACATTCCGACAAAACACATAATAATCTGATACTCAGTTTTCCTTAATGTGATACGTTGGAGTTTTGTTGGTGGTCAGGAATAATTCTGCTTTAGTTTTTCTTACCCATTTCTTCTCAGGGAAGCCATCATGTCCTCTCTTGCGTGATCTCTGTTTGCCATTGATCTCCTTTTGCATTTGCTTTCTAAAACGTTCAATGCTCTCTGAAACGTGAAAGGATAAAGATCATGGAAAAGGAATGGAAGACGATAAAAAAAAAAAAACTTGTTGGTGTGTTTTGACCTTAAATCACAGCAGAAGCTCTTACCGATTGGGAAATCGGCCTCCAAGTCCATCTGTGGCTCTTCTGCTGCGGTGGAGACGGGGGTCAGTGTAGCCGATCTGGATGGAGGAGGCCTCTCAGGCTCAGGGGTTTGATCCTATGTCTGGGCAGAAGACACAGAGTCCTCCTCCCAACTCAGATTGCTAGATAAGGCTTCCAGATCAAGGTCCTCCAGTACGTTACCAGTCTGATCTGAGCAATAAAACAGGTGTCTTTAAAGATATGTATGTGACCGAAACAATTAAATGTGCATTTGCGGATATATTATACAGCCTAAACACCATAACCCTCAATAATTATTTCCATCATTTACCACTACAGATGATTTGTTTCTCCTTCTCTGCATCCTCAGCCACCATCTCTGCCATCATGATGAGGTCGGCCTCCAGAGGGTCATCAGGGATCTTCTCTTTGATTTCCTGAATGGTCTTCACAATGTGCTCAGCATTGTCCAGAGTTGTAGGGAAGAACAAGGGCACCGGAACCTGCATAGAAGCCATATTTAATTCATAGACTACAAAACTACATTAGCCAAGAGTGGCAACTGTCTACATATCTACTTTTAAAGGACATATCTACTTTTATCCAAGTTTAAAGGAATATTCAAGGCTAAATACACTTCTGTGATATGTTGTTAATACAGAAAATAATTCCGACTCAGAAGTTGAGGATGAGGAAGGGTACAGAGTAGATGTACCGGAAGTGGAAGCCCCACAGACTGTGGAATGTATTGAGTGTAGAGATGCATGGGAACTGGCACATACACTGGCACTGGCACAGGCAGCACTATCACCTTAGGAGTTCCATCTGCAGGATAAAAAGTGTCAACATATGCATTGGAAGGTGTTTACTGAAGAGAAAAACAAATGGGGAAGAATTTCCAGAATAAGGATGCTAAAAGGTGATTGTCATTGTTGCGCAGGAACTGATTAGTACCTATTTGTGTTTCAGCATCACAAGTGTGAGGTTTACAGGATGTGGCTTTGTTTTTGCTTATGGATTTATATGGCAAATCCTTGTCTTTCTGGGTTTGGGATGAAGAGACAGGAGCTTTCACAGCACACTTCTGTGAGCAGAGCAAAGAACAAGAGATTTGTTTACAGCAAACCAGAATGATCCAAACAAGCACTCCTAAAGCTAAAAGAAAATGGACAAATTAGACAATCTGAATCCCAATTTTGCTCTCAGTAAGTAAAGTAAGTTACTGAAAATCTAGGATAAATAGGAGTATAGATACAGGTCTTTCCTGAACTCACATTTCCTGTGACTTTTACAGGAACACAGCCTGAGGAAACAAAGGGTTATATATGAATGACTTAAGCAAACAATGCATCTCAGTCTTTAATCATATGGATTATGTAAAAGTGCTCCATCCAGGTTGACATGAGTGTTTAGATAGTTAATGCATCTGAGGTTAATCACCTTTTGGATCTGCGTTTCCCAAAACACCTGGCTGGTCGTTGGATGCACTTGAAAGCGAGACGACATTGGCAATGACCGGTGTGCCCTCTTTAGTACTTTGAGGAACTGCAGAGGATACTGGGGTCACACCTGTGGAGACAGTGACAGCACAGGACTCCAGACTAAAGAAAATGAAACATTTAGGATGTAATAACTTTAGCTAGCCAATTACAGAATCTACAGATGTAATGAACAAACACTGGATGGGATAAAAGCAGACCAATACACCCAAATATCTGTAAGAGGACATACCTTGTGTGGCTAGAGAATTTTTTGCAACAACTCCA
This sequence comes from Sinocyclocheilus anshuiensis, assembly GCF_001515605.1. Classification (NCBI taxonomy): domain Eukaryota; kingdom Metazoa; phylum Chordata; class Actinopteri; order Cypriniformes; family Cyprinidae; genus Sinocyclocheilus; species Sinocyclocheilus anshuiensis. The sequence continues at coordinate 1,516,245 of NW_015537969.1, forward strand.
GTGATGCCCTGCAGACTGCAGAAGAACATCAGGCACCGCAGGCTGCAGAAATGCTTCATCTCACCCAGCCATTTCACAGTCTCAGTTACCTTCTTGGACTGCCTGCACATTGAGCACTTTATTTCCTGTCAAAATTGTGCAGCAGCAACATTTACTGTTACTTTCAGAAGCAACATCTTATATCAATATCTTAAGCAATATCCTAAGTCTAATGATGCAGCACAAAGGTACTTTGAAACGATATAGGGAATTTTGCACCACGTAGCTCTAGGCACTCAGTTCTAGGAACTAGCCAGCAGGGTGGTTCCTAGAGAACCAATTTCCTCCTTGGGCCATTTTCCTGGTTGCATTAGCACCGGCAGCAGGAACTCTGAAGTGGCCAACAGCTACGTCTTTATGCGCGCCATTTACAGACGTCAACAACCAGTGAATGGAGGATGCCGTGATCAGAGCTGTTTTTGTTGTGTGTCGTGGGCTTCATGATAACGGAAATGGAATGTTTGTGTTTTCCATGTTTGTGGAGTAAATATTTTTACATGGCTTTTTAAAAATACTGGGTAGCTTGTGTTTTGTATGCATTTGGCCAATCAGTGTACACCAGTGGTCGCCAACCCGTCGATCGCGATCGACTGGTAGATCTTTATCACTGTCCCAGTAGATCCCGAAAAAAAAAACAGTAAAATAAGTACAAAAATGCATTACATTTATGGGGTTATATTAATGTATCACTGAAGGGAACTGTCTTGAGAAAAGTGTCGATGGCAATGGCATTTTCTTCTCCGTATAAAGCGCAGCTCTTCTTTGTTTACAGCAGTAACCAAGGAAACGCTATAGTGCGGTCGGTTCATAAGCAGTGTTGCCCGCAGTTTTCTTTTCCAGCGGGGCTACTTTAACACTGTTGCCGCGGGTTGTTGTTCATGTCCGCGGGTTGAAGCGACCCCAATAACGTGATATTTAGTCCCTGGAATGTGAATTCCATAGAAGCTACCACTGGTGTACACTTATGTCACTGGTAGCTTCTATGGAAGTGTTTTAGACCCTACTCTGAAGTAGGAGCTAATTTAGTTTCCCGAAACAGAGTTCTTAGAACTAAATACGTTCCTAGTTCCTGTGATGTGAACTAGGAAAAGGTTCCTTCGGCGTGAAAGCCCCTTATGTGACCTCTCCATTGTCTTTTTCTTACTAAATTCATCACTAAATAAGTAAAAAATTGATTGAATAACTATCCAAGTAACTATATAACTGCATAACTAACTAAACAAGTAGTAAATAACTAAGTAAATAAACTAAACAACTACAGCTAAAACTACTAAGTCTGTTTAGCTAGTAAAATATATACATGTATAATAAATATGTAACCAAGTAAATTAGATAACCAAATAAATAACTACATAACTAAACAGTTAAACAAACAACTCAACTGCATAAGTAAACAAAATAAAATATTACCTGACGCATCAGTGAATTATGTTTTAACAAGCAATCGTTCCCACAGAACTCCTCTTGCTTCCCATCAAACACATCAGTCACTACAGTCTTGGAAGTGCTGTTACAGTAAAAGCAGTTGCAACAGTGTTTCTTTCCCCAGCGTTTGAACAGGCTATGCTCAAAGAGTGTCTTGCATCCTGTAGAGAAAGGAAAACCACAAGCACAAGGTCACATATACAAATTGATAAGGTTAATAATCTAATATTAAAATATTGCCAAACAATAAAATAATAACAAGGTCTGAATTATCCTCATAGCTTACTCTCACTGCAGAAAGAACGGTCAACCTTGTTTATCCTTCTCACTATTTTTACAATTTTATCAAGCTTGCAGTGTTCACAGCGAGCCTCCATGCGGTAAATCCTTCTGAACTCATCAATACAAGTGCTACTGCAGAAAGCATACATTTTCCTCTGAAAGATCAGATAAAAAAATGTATAAATGTTACAAGCATGTACTCAACCAGGGCCTCAGGCAACTATTAACATATTTTGGTTGGTCTTTTTGTTATATTAAGAAGTAAATCAATCAAATAATTAATAAACAGACATGTAGGTCATTTCCACACAGTCCTAGTTATCCTAATATGAAAATACTTTGAATTACTTTTAAATGAGCAAAATTAAAGTTATAACACAGCTGTATAATTGCGGTTGAAAATAATACTGTAGGTTGGTTGATAGTAAAAAAAAGAAGAAAAAAAAAGAAGAGGAACAAAAAAAAAAACATTTTAAAACAAAGTAATTGGCCTAATAAAAACAAGTAGGTCTAGTGAACAGGAGTACCCTAAACTCCAGCAGCTCTGGTCTGTGGAAGAAGAAGTTCAGACACTGAAAGCAGGGGATCTTGGTGACTGTCTGCGTTGGACCACTGGAAGTACTGGTCTTAACTGATGAGCTGGACTCTGAGGGAGCAGGTTTGGGGGCAGCAGGTTTTGGGGTAGATGTGTTGTTGCTTGTAGAGGTTACTGTATTTACCGGCATGTTAGGTTTCGTCTTATTGAAGGACTCCTGATCCAAGCAAAACAAAAACCAACATAAACTGACATCATTCAAAACAATCAATATGTATGAGTACTATAATATTTTAAAGAAGATCAGTGCCAGACATGACAGAAATGTACCTGATATGCTAGTACACAGGAATAAGAGCAGAAGTTCTGAACGGATCCATCAAACGTGGATATGTGGTACTGAGGCACTAGTTTCAGCTTGCAGTTGCTGCATTCCACTGCAACCGCTTGTTTGCATGCAGACAATAAAGACATTCAAGTATCATTTTTTAAAAAGTATCATTAAACAGTTGTAAATGTCAAATTGAATAAATGCAAGGTAACACTTTAGGGACCAAGTCTCACTATTTACAAGTTGCTTATTAGCACGCATATTACTGGCATATTTGCTGTTTTTTTAAACCACATTTTAATGACATATTCTACATGACATATTCTACATCCCTTAATTCTACCCCATACCTACACTTAACTACTTACTAATTATTAATAAGCAGCGAATTAAGTTTACGGAGGCAAAATTTCATAGTTAATAGTTCCATAATGGTATCCAATAATTGGTATCCAAACTAAAGTGTGACCAAATGCATAAATGAATAATGCATTCAATTTTAATTTATGAAACGAACTAAATAAATAATACAATTCAATTTTTTTATATTTATAAAATATAAAAATAATAAAAATTAGTTTGATCAACCAAATGCAATGCCGTCTTGCTTTAAAAGTTGTAGTGTTGACAAATAATTAAAGGGGTCATATGATGTTGCTAAAAAGAACATTATTTGGTGTAATGAAATGTGTTTATGCAGTTTAAGGTTCAAAAAACACATTATTTTCCACATACAGTACATTATTGTTTCTCCTCTATGCCCCGCCTTTCTGAAACGCGTACATTTTTACAAAGCTCATCGGTCTGAAAAGCGAGGTGTGCTCTGATTGGCCAGCTATCCAGTGCGTTGTGATTGGCCGAATACCTCAAGCGTGTGACGGAAATGTTATGCCCCTCACCATACTGTGATGCCATGTCCCGGAGCGACGAGATAAAAACATTAAAACTAGTGGTCGACCGATATTGATTTTTTGACAGCCGATGCTGATGCCGTTATCTTGGAAAGCAGGGTGGCCGATATAAAGCCAATATAATTTTATTTATTTTAAATAATATTTAAGAAATTTGAAATAATTTGAAAATTGATAAAAAAATAAATGTGTTAAATAAACATATACTTTAGATGACAAAGTATTTTTCACAAATAAATAAATATTTAATAAAAATATAATTAAAAAGGAAGTAAACACTGTAACCAACAGGGCACTCAGTATTCTGGGAAGTTTGTGTGCATTAATCATTTTTTTCAAATAAAGCCAAGGTAACACTCATTTTACATACAGCACACAGTGAAAATGACATGAATATGACATTG
>NW_015537969.1:1521040-1521628 GCF_001515605.1 Sinocyclocheilus anshuiensis
TTTCAAATAAAGCCAAGGTAACACTCATTTTACATACAGCACACAGTAAAAATGACATGAATATGGCAGTGGGCAAAAGCATGAAGCGCAGCATAATTTGAAATCACGAGTTTAATGTTTGTCGATTGCGCATCTCAATGAAGCTGAACTCTCCTCCTGTCCGTATTCAGTTCGCATGGACCGACCGTCATGCAGAGAACACGCGATCATGCAGGATACAAATGCACACTTCACAAGATCTCACAACTGGATCCGACTAAGTCTGCAAGGTTTTTGAAATTAGATGTTTATTAGACATTCAAAGATTTGTTTAAATTATATAAATGCTGACGGCAAAGAAAGTATTATAATGTTTGCCTTTCTATTACTAATAATATAAAAGCAATCGTAATAAGACTTTTTGTATACATTTTAATTCCTTTGTTTTACCGTTCTATCTGATTATTAGACAAACGTCTATCCGTATTTAGACAGAACTGTTAACGACGACAGCGAACAAGGAGAATGAGAGCACTGTGTGTCAAAATAAAAGTCCCGCCTCGAACGCATCGGCCAAACAGAAAAACTTATCAGCCGATGCCGATATTT
>NW_015537969.1:1521890-1544137 GCF_001515605.1 Sinocyclocheilus anshuiensis
GAAAACTTGAAATCGCATCATATGACCCCTTTAATTCAGTGGATTTTATGATGCCTGGGTGACTATCTATACTATCATGTATTTAGCAATGTTTTTAAAATAATTGTTCCTAAAAAAAATGAAACTTTTGTCACAATTTACACAAAATCACAATTTACTCACCCCCAAGTCGTTCCAAACCTGTATGACTTTCTTTTTTTCTGTGGAACACAAAAGAAAGTATTTTGAAAAATGTGTAAGTGTTGTTTGTTTATACAATTAAAGTTAATGGGGTCAAATATCTTCTGTTGTGTTCCACAGGAAAAAAAAAAAAAAAAACAGGTTTGGAACAACATTTGGAATACATTTTCTTTTTAAGTTAACATTTTATTGTAATGATATATATATATTACTATTCAAAATGCTGGGGTTAGTATGACTTGCTGGAAAAAAAATCTGCAAAGATGCATTAAGTTGATTAAAAGTAAGACAAAAAACATTTCTTTTGAACTTTCTGGTCATCAAAAAAAATCCACAGCATTAAATTACTTTTTAGCATAGAGAACAGTTATTTTAAATAATAATAATATTTATGTGATGTGACATGTGGCCAAGTATGGTGACCCATACTCGGAATTAGTGCTCTGCATTTATCCCATCCAAAGTGCACACACACAGCAGTGAACACACACACACCGTGAACACACACCTGGAGCAGTGGGCAGCCATTTTTTGCTGCGGCGCCCGGGGAGCAGTTGGGGGTTCGGTGCCTTGCTCAAGGGCACCTCAGTCGTGGTATTGAAGGTGGGAGAAAGCGCTGTACATTCACTCCCCCCACCTACAATCCCTGCCGGTACGAGACTCGAACCCACAACCTTTGGGTTACGAGTCCGACTCTCTAACCATTAGGCCACGACTTCCCCCTTTCACAATATTACTGTTTTTTTATTACTTTTTTTATTGAATAAATGTAGCCTTGGTGAGCATAAGAGACTTCTTTCAAAAACGTAAAAAAAAAAAAAAACCTTCCCGAACACAAACTTTTGGATGGTAGTTAGTATTGGAACTCGTACTCTGACTCTAAAACTTGTATCTGTGCTTCAAAACAGTTAAATTCACTGGGTTGTGTTGCAAATGTGATGACGGTACCTGACGAATTGCCAGTCTGGACTTTACTTGCCATGACACAGGAAGTGGAGCAGAAAAGTTCCCTGATGCCCTCTGAGTTTGGACCGTCGACCGCATCTGCAGCTGGGCGCAGGGCATGACACATTTTGCAGGTGACAAGTTTCAGACTCCTCTATAAATAAAGATGAGTTTATCCAATGTATAATTCACCCTAAAAATTATACTTCAACAAAATGAACGAAAGCTTAATGAGTATTATTACTATTGACGTGCTGTCACCTTTTTGTAGGCTGTGAGGCAGTTTTGGCTGCAGAACTTCATAACTCTGTCCTCCATCCGTAGAGATGGACACTGACTGTCTGTGCCATAGCAATATCCTCCACAGTTCACACAGCTGTTCATGTTCAGATTATTGGAGGAGCGGAACTGGTTGAAGCAGCTGTCGCTACACAGCTTATGGATGGAGCCCATGTAATTCACCTCATGACTATGAGTCTAAGAGAAACAACAATTTCGGATCTTAAAGGTCCCATGGCATGAAAATTTCACTTTATGAGGTTTTTTAACATTAATATGAGTTCCCCTAGCCTGCCTATGGTCCCCCAGTGGCTAGAAATGGCGATAGGTGTAAACCGAGCCCTGGGATCCAAAAAGCAGCATGTCATGGGACCTTTAAAATACTCGATTACAACAATAAAAAAATATGCATTTTTAATTTCTGACTGAGCACACAAGAATATTCTTCAGCACAGATTGAAATGTCTACTCACCACTCCTGTCTTCTCACACACACTGCACTTCAAGTTTAAAGCGCTGCGGCATTTCTGACTACAGAACTCCTTCACAGTCCCTGACATGTCTACCAGGGTAATTTTGATATTCTCATCATGAATTTCTCTGAAAAGAAAAAGCACACATTAAGTCAAATCATTCCAATCGCATACAATTATAGCTGAATGAAATGTCGCAAGCGTACTTAAGGCAGCAGTGACATGTTTTCTTCTTAGAGTTGCAGAGACATTGAGGCGAGCAGTAGAGTTTAGAAGAGCCACTACGCTGAAATGCTGTGTGTCCCTTCAGCATGACCTTATTACAGGCTGTGCACAAAACACCATGTCTTTTTAAAGGTTGAATGGATTTTGCTGGGATTGATGGTGCCTTTTCTGGGACGCCTACTGGAGCTTCTGTGACATGAAGAAGGCAATGTAAAAATGCAAAAACTGATTTCAGACCCTTAAAGCTCACCCAAAAAGGTGTTTTTAATCCAGTTTGAAGGATGGTTACTATGCACTAAATGACAGAAAGTCATATAGGTTTGGAACAAATATAATGCTACCTAATGCTCATATGTGGCATTTACTCCAACAGAAAACGCACCTTGTATCTTGATATCATCCGGTGCTTGGTCAAAATCCTGAAAGCATCAACATATTGGGGATAATCCATAATCATTCATTTACAAAAAAAGTGTGTAATCATCAGTAATGGATAATAGGGGGTTGACATTGAAGAATAAATATGGAAAATCAAATTTATTGGCTAGAAATGTCATATATGCTTTGTCACATCTTCTATAATACATACACTATGATTCAAATGTTAGTGGTTGGCAAGATTTGTTTTAAATGTTTTTGAAAGAAGTCTTAAAATGTAATTTATTCCTGTGATGGCAAAGCTGAATTTTCAGCAGCCATTAGTACTCCAGACTTCAGTGTCACATGATCCTTCAGAAATCACGCAAATATGCTGATTTGCTGCTCAGCCATGATACATTTTTTAGGATCATCTGATGAATAGAAATTTCAAAAGGGGGAAATAAACAACTTACTGACTCAAACCATCTGAACAGTAGTTTATGTTGTACATATTATGTAATTTACTGACCAAAAAAAAAAAAAAAAGTACTTTAACTTATAATTTGGATCATTTAAATTTCAGTATAATTCGGTAACGTCTCGAGAAGAGCACCTCATCATCCTTAATGTTTCCCATCGGGGAATGTGGTGCGTTTTTCCATTCCTCATCCATCGGTTCATCCTTGATCTTCAAAAGCATTATGACAGAGGGCTGGGTTGCTTTAACTTCTTTGTCATCAGCCTGAATAGAAGAAAGAGATATTCTTTTTACAAGTGTATTGCTCCATGGGTTAGCAAACAAACTCAAACTCGTTTGCCTGTAGTGGTGAGCATAAAATGGTGCTGTGCTCACCATTTCAGCAGATGATTCCATAGTTCCTTTGGCTCTCTGTGTTTCTGTTAAACAGGAAAAGTACAAATCATGTTCAAAAAATACAACAAAACAAACATTATCACACTTATTGTGAATTTACTAGAGTGGTAAGGACATTGTTTTATTAAAACAAGAAGATTGGTTCAATTACCTGAATCTTCTGATCCATCCACTTCCGTCATCCCATTGTAATCCTCATTCTGGTCCAGTGCCATTTCATTAGTGTCCTCAACTTTAGTGATCACAAGCTCTTCTGAACACTGGGCCATGTCCTCCCCCTGGCACATGTCTGGATGTCCTTTAAAATCCTCACTGGCCATAAAGACACCTGCTGCAGACGGAGAGCCCAGCCCAGAGTTCTCATCTGAAAGTGGGAAATGATGACATTTATTCCATTTCAAATATGAAATTTAGGTTACCAGACACAGAAAAATTAGTTGCGCTCTAAAAAATAATTTCTAAACTCATATTTAAATATAAAACAGATAATTTACATAGAAACACTGTCGTGGTACAATCCCAGCACTCTTTGCAGGATGGCAGCTAATTTGGAGAAGCTAAACTCACAGAAACAAAACTAAGACCGTTCTTGCCTTCTGAATAAGCAACAGAATCCATGTTGGAGTTTACATCATAACATTCTTCCATATGTAGCCCAGCCTCAGCAGGATCATCCTGTCAGAAAACAGTTAGTGGATCAACATAACAGTTATGGTTTAGAAGTAAAACAGCACAACCTGTTCATTTTCAAATTGTGTGACAAAATATTTGAGGACTTGCCATTTGGTAGTGCCATGTGGGTGGAAGAGCATAGTAGGACCCAAAAGTAGATAGAGATGCAGATGGCTCTGTAGGTGGATTTGTAACATTCAAAATGAGTTTACCACGTTGTTCAGGGCAGGTTCTGGGGTTCTTTTGCTTTCCTGAAGTTGACTCAAAATCATCTGCATAATACACCTCATTATCTTCCTCTGTATCCCAACTGTTGTCTGCTGACAGGGCGTCTGGTTCAATCACAGTCTCCTAAAACAGCAGCAGATAGTGTTAAAGGAAACAGTTCACCAAAAAATGAAAACTTGCTGAAAATGTATCTCCTCTCAGGCCATCTGAGAGGTAGACGCGTTTGTTTCATCGTCAGAACAGATTACGAGAAATTAAGCATTACATCACTTGCTTACCAGTTGATCCTCTGCAGTGAATGGGTGCCGTCAGAATGGGAGTTCAAACAGCTGATAAAAACATTACAACCAGTCAATTAAAATGTGTGAAGTGAAGAGCTGTGTTTGTAATAAACAAATTCAACATTAGGATTAAGATTGATCTTTTTTTATTTTCAAACATTGCTTTTTGATATGACAACAATATTGCTTTCTCCACTGAAAAAAAATCATCTTCATCTCAAACAGGACAGGAGAGAAATATGCACAGATCAAGCACCGTTTATAAGCGAAAACAGCCCAAAATAGTTCTAAACTAATATGTTGATTAAAAAAAGTGTTTTCACTGGAGGAAGCATTATTATGGATTATGTACTGGTATTTTGGCCAGAAGCAGTGTTTTAATTAGTGCTGTCAACCGATTAATCACATCCAAAATAAAGGTTTTTGTTTACATATGTGTCCTGTGTATATTTATTATCTATATATAAATACACACACATGCATGTATACATTTCAGAAAATAGGTTATGTTTATATAATAAATATATTTATTTATAATATAAATTATATGAATATAGACATGTAAATATTTTCAAAATATATACTGCATGTGTGTATTTATATATACACATAATAAATATACACAGAACACATATTATGCAAACAAAAACTTTTATTTTGTATGCGATTAATCGTTTGACAGCACTAGTTTTAATGTTGCTTAATGATGGTTTCACAAGACACTTCACAAGACATTGATCTTTTACTTGGGTTATTGTGAGATTTTTATCAGCTGTTTGGCCTCTCATTCTGATGGCACCCATTCACTGCAGACAATCCATTGGTGAGAAAATGATGCTAAATTTATCCAAATCTGTTCCTACATCTTGGATACCCTGGGGGTGAGTAAATGTTACACTTTGGGTGAACTATTCCTTAAAAAAAAAAAAGTTAATCTAAATAAAAAATTATTTCATTATTTTCACACTCTCATGCCGTTTCAAAACTGTATGCATTTATTAAAGCCACAACAGAAAATAATAATTTCTTTTTCATACAGTGACAGTTCATGGTGACCAGTCTGTCAAACGCTAATAATGACGGAACAAAGTAAGTAGTCCATATGGCGTATGCGTGGTATATAATCATTGTCAGATTTTTTTTAAATTGCGAACATCAAAGGGAGACTGTAATAAATCATTGTTAAAGGGACGATTCATCCAAAAATTAATCTCATCTTTTTCTCCGCAAGCCTTATTGTTCGAACATTCGCCTAACTATTAGCAACACACACACACACACACACACACACACACCTCAGTTTGTTGCCTAGGCACCGCAGATGAATTCAGATATCTTCGAGTTGGCCCTGTGAGATCGCCCGGCGAAAAATGGTCACTGCACACTCTCAACGCCCGGATATTTTCAATGGGTGAATTTATATCCCGTTTGAGAGCGAGCAGCCACAGCTTCAGCCTCTCTGGATCATGCAACGGTAATGTGTGGAAAGTCATACTTTCCTCCTGAGATGATGCCACTGGACGGAGTCGTATCGCTTTCTCTCGGTTGAAACATCCAGGAAACGCACACACGCGCACCATTGCGAAAACAACAAATCAAATCCCGATTTGCAGGGACTCACTGTTATGCAAACGTAAAGTAGCCATGTTTGAACGTGCAGAAGCGGAACGAGACTTGATAGCTATGGCATGACACAAAATAACCATCAAAAAACCCTCTATTCCATAGAGCTGCCTTGTCGAAGGCTTTAGGACGGACGAGTCACGTGGGCTGTTATGGTACTTTCTGCAGCTTGACAGCTGCTCTCTCCATCCACTCACAAATGGAAAAAGGAGCAGAATCGAGTGCTTCTTGTGGTTGTTTACAAACAACATATAGTGCATTTGCGCCACCTACTGGGCTGGTGCCACATCGTTAGCTCATTGGCTTTCAACCGTCAACATTTAAAGGTTTAGTTCACCCAAAAATGAAAATTCAGTCATTAATTACTCACACTCATATGGTTCCAAACCCTTAAGACCTTCGTTCATCTTGGGAACACAAATTAAGATAGTTTTGATGAAATCTAAGAGCTTTCTTCTGACCCTCCATAAACATTAACGCAACTAACACGTCCAAGGCCCAGAAACGTAGTGAGGACATCTTTAAATAATCCATGTTAAATCAGAGGTTCAACCGTAATTTGATTAAGCCACGAGCATACTTGTTTAGTGCACAAAGAAAACTAAAATAATCACTTCATTCAACGTCTTCTGTTCCATGTCATGTCCCATGAATGTGGTGCAGCACCTTGTTTACTGTTGTGACTTGGATGCAATTTAGTTTCATGCAAAGCATAATAAAATTCTAAAAATATTTTTAAAGTCACATAAAAGTCAAGCCATATGAATTGTATCGTAGCTTTATCACCCTCATCTCCCCATGCCACTTCCACTCATACCTCTTTGTTTTGTAAAAACAGGCTTGGCACAGCTGTTGATTTCAATAATCGTCGTATCTTTCCTTGACCCGTTTTGAAGTCGTCTGGTAAAAAATGTTCACTGCACAACCTCATTTGACTCACGTATCGAAGCGGAAAATCAACATCCCGCTGAACAGCCAGCAGCCATCGCCTCAGTCGCTTTGGATCGTTGACTGGGAAAGTGTGAAAGGTAAGTCTGTCATCTGTCGGCGTTGGTAATGCACTTTTACGTACTTTCGCTGGTTTCTCACGATTCGGGCATCCAGGACATGCACACTTCAGCACCATTTCAACGACTACACATTAGCTTGCATACGCGTGTTCCTCTGCAAGGCAGCAGGGTTGCCAGGTTTTCACAACAAAACCCGCCCAATTGCTATTCAAAACTAGCTCAATCGCGTTTCGAGGGGGGTTCTCGGTAAAAAAAAACGCGTCCTGGGGGGTAAAATACACTTATTTTTTTTATGGCGGGGTTCTCCTGGAAAAAAAACGCATTCCAGGGTCTAAAGATCACGTTATTGTGGTCGCTTCACAGTGAACGCGCGTCAAAATTTGTGATGCGAGTCATGTTACATTTGAACCGAGGCATCTAAGCTTGTGTCTAGAATAAATGGTCGTGCCAAATGAAACCTTGATTCTAGGCTTGTGTTGTTAAACGGATAGTTCACCCAAAAATGAAAATTCTGTCATTAATTACTTGCCCTCATGTCGTTCCAAACCGTGAGACTTCCATTCATCTTCGGAACACAAATTAAGATATTTTTGATGAAATCTGAGAGCTCTCTGACCCTGCATAGACAGCAACGCAACTGAAATGTTTCCAGACTCAGAAATGTAGCAATGACATTGATGAAACAGTCCATGTGACATCAGTGGCTCAGCTTCAATTTTTCGAAGCTACGATAATACTTTTTGTGTGCAAAGAAAACAAAAATGACTTTATTCTTTATAGAATTGTTGAATAAAGTTGTTATTTTTGTTTTCTTTGTGCACAAAAAGTATTCTTGTAGCTTCACAAAATTGAAGTTGAGCCACTGATGTCACATGGACTGTTTTACCGATGTCCTTGCTACATGTCTGGGTCTGGGAACATTTCAGTTACGTTGCTGTCTATGGGAGGGTAAGCCAGCTCTCGGATGTCATCAAAAATATCTTAATTTGTGTTCCGATGATGCACAGAGGTCGTATGGGTTTAAAACACGAGGGTGAGTAATTAATGACAATTTTCATTTTGGGGTGAACTAACCCTTATTACTACTACTACTAGTAGTAGTATGGTTCAGTACTGTTTTTTTTTTAATGAAGCACTATTTTAGTTTTTGTTCAGTATCCATTTTAAAAACTATCGGTTAATTAATCGGTATCGGCCAGTGTGGTCCATCCTAGCTATCGGTATCTATCGGCAAAATCCACTATCGGTGGACCTCTACCCTTTAATGTAAAAAGCACTTGACCAATGACAAAAAAAAGCCTCACTTTCTGTCCAATCAGGTGCGCGATTCACTTTGCGTGTAGGAATGTTTGAACCCCAGATCCTACTTTACAAGTAAAGTTTTCATTCAGACTTACTCAATTACAATGTTTAAATACCCAGTCATAAAATTAATATAAAGAATGCTAATTATTTTACGAAAATAAAATATCTGCCATCTGCAATTCAAATATCTGTACATTATTCTTCAATTCGATCATATTAATATTCACACTGGCATTTAATGCCACAGTTTAATGGGTAAATGAACTTATCAGAGAGAGAAATTCAACAAACACACACACAAACACTCCAGCCTTTTATTTGTGGACGTAACATGAATCGATCTTTGGAATGTGTGAGTGCTTTGTCGAGATGGTCTTCAATGCAGAACACAAGATCCACGGGGCGAGGTTGGATCCAGATCCAACTCCTCCCACCTTACCCTAAACCTACCTGTTTCCACCCCCTGATCCCTGAACCTACCCATTTCCACCCCTGGAAATGGGTAACCTCGCCACCTGGATCTTGTGCACTGCAGTGAAGCCGCCTTTCCACTGCACACGACATTCGGACACGACTGTTGCATTTCTCCCCCTAGTGGTAGTCGCACAGAACTTTCAAACTGGTCGTGCAGCAACCTTTAAGCCGCCTTTCCACTATCTCCGACAAACTACAGACCGGAAGTCATTCATTTCCAATGGAGAGTAGTGCGGGAGCTGCGTGGAGTTCCGATCATATGCGTATGCGGAAAATTCGGATCCGATTTGAGCTATGGATACGTTAAAATATTTGAACTTCTGCGGCTAGACCATATGCGACCGGCCAACCGGATGTGAATTACCAATATTTTGTTCACTTTACCATTATTCTTTAAATACTATTTCTGTAAAATGGTGCTTTAAAATAATTATGGCAGAAATAATTATTTTATAATTATTAAATCATTATTTACAATGATTAGCCCCATAGAACCTACTGTTTTTATTTTAGGGGTCATTTGTGAAGATACATTCATACATTAATCATTCAAATCATTCATTTTACCATGGTGAATATGCCGAGGTAACGGTTGCTGCACAACCAGTTTGAAAGTACTGTGCAACTGCCACTAGGGGGAGAAATGCGACAGTTGTGTCCGAATGTTGTGTTCAGTGGAAAGGCGGCTTTACCTCGGCATATTCACCATGGTAAAATGAATCATTTTAATGAATAATTAATGTATGAAAATGCAGTCACAAATCAAATGACCCCCCCAAAATAAAAACAGTAGGTTTTATGGGGCTAATCAACGTAAATAATGATTTAATAGTTATAAAATAATTATTTCTGCCATAATTATTCTAAAGCACCATTTCACAGAAACAGTGTTTAAAGAATAATGTTAAAGTGAACAAAATATTGGTAATTCTGACCTCGCGCCGATAGTTTTGATTAGAATACCTCACATCCGGTCGGCCGGTCGCATACGGTCTAGCCGCAGAAGTTCAAATATTTTAACGCATCCGAAGCTCAAATTGGATCCGAAATTTCCGCCTACACATATGATCGGAACTCCACGCAGCTCCCACACTACTCTCCACTGGAAACGAATGACTTCCGGTCTGTCGCTTGTCGTTCGTCGGAGACAGTGGAAAGGCGGCTTGAGGGGCTACTGGCTCTGTCCGGTGGAGCTTCTTTCACAGGCTTTTGGCTGCTTTATTTTTTACTAACCACCAGATGGCACTGTTTCTGACACTCTCGGAGCTTTGAATCTTTTCCTGGAACAGTCAGACGAAAACATCAATGCTTCATGAGGCTTCATTTGCCCACCACTAAAAATTGTTGAATAAAGTCATTATTTTTGTTTTCTTTATGCACAAAAAAGTATTCTCGTAGCTTGATAAAATTAGGTTGAACCACTTGTCACATGGAGTATTTAAACAATGTCCTTACTAGTTTCTGGGCCTTGAACGTGGTAGTTGTGTTGCTGTCTATGGAGGGTCAGAAAGATCTGATTTCATCAAAAATATCTTAATTTGTGTTCCGAAGATCTTATGGGTTTGGAACGACATGAGGGTGAGAAATTAACAGGATTTTTCATTTTTGGGTGAACTATCCCTTTACAATCATTTTAAATGAAACAAAATGCAAAATAAAATAAGCCAAAACAACTAAAAAAAAGACAGTTCTTATTTAATTCATCCCTTTTTTTAATCTTTGAAGAACCAGTGTTTCTACTGCCCTGAAAAACCTATTTTAGTGAGTGTAATTTCTAGACCTGGAAAATTAATAAAAAATTCTTACAACCCCATTTTATGAATATACTTTTCCCGATTGTTTTTCTTCTAAAAATCGTAGTTGTGTTCACCTTCATAAAGAAACTCATACATCTTGGATGGCATGAGAATGTGCAAATGATGATCTTTCATTTTTAGGTGAACCATCAAAATAATTTAACAATTCAATATATACTCTTGATTGCCTTGTTAGTTGAAGGAATAGTTCACCCAAAATTAAAATTTTCTGTAATTTTCACTTTCACAAGAGTCTGCAGCTCAAGCTTTCTGTCGCATGATGACGTATGCGCGGAAGCAAAATCACGCGTGAACTGACGCCATTGTTCTAATCCAGCTGCTGGTGAGCTGTCAGTTTTAGGGTGCTTTCCCACTTGGTTCGATTGCTTGGTCCGAACCAGAGTTCGATTGCTCCCCCCTCCCCCTCCCCACGCTCATCTGCCTTACGAATGTACTGCAAATGCTCTAAAGAAATCTGAAGGTGAACAGAATTGAGATATACAGCTCTCTGCTTGCAGCGCGTCAGTCACGCTCGTCAAGAAAGTGAGTGAAACACACACAAACACACATTTTTATCAAATAATACGTCATTAATGACGGTTCACTTCCATGATTTGGTACGATTGCGTTCACATCAGCAGCGAACCGTACCGAGTTCACTTGAACCGTACCCCAGACCACCCTTTTTAAGAGTGCTTTCACACTAGCACTTTTGGTGCGCACCCGGGTTCGATTGACGTCAGAGTTCGGTATGTTTGGATGATGTGAACGCGGTCTTCCGAACTCGGGCGCGCACCCGCGAACTGTACCCGAGTCCGCTTAAGGGTGCTTTCCCACTTGGTTCGATTGCTTGGTCCGAACCAGAGTTCGATTGCTCCCCCCTCCCCCTGTCCCACGCTGGACTGTGTTCACATTATATTATTTTGGTCCGAACCGCGGTTCGTTTGCGTCATCAAGCCAGCAGCTGTTTACCCCGTTGCTTAGTAACGATGGAGCAGGAGAAGACAGCAAAATGCGTAGCATTGCTTTCTTCAATTTTATATTTATGTTTTTGAACCGTTGGTTTTGTTTCCAAAGCTTCAGTACATAACGGCACTTACGTCTGCCTTATGCAAATGCTCTAAAGAACTCTGAAGGCGAACAGAAATGAGATATACAGCTCTCTGCTTGCAGCGCGTCAGTCACGCTCGTCAAGAAAGTGAGTGAAACACACACAAACACACATTTTTATCAAATAATACGTCATTAATAGCGGTTCACTTCTGTGATTTGGTACGATTGCGTTCACATCAGCAGCGAACCGTACCATCACAGTCTGCAATACCAACAACTTGTGCTTCCCTTTTAGCAATCCATCCAAAGCTTTTAATATTTTTGTTTCCATGCTCCCAGCATTATTCAGTCACACCCTTTACTGGATGACTCTCTTTATGTCCTTTTAAATTAACCCAATAATTCATTTTTAATTTATACCTATGAAGGAATAAAGGAGCTTCCCCAACTTCTACCTGCATGGCTGCAATGGGAGATGTTTTGAACGCACCACAACATATTCTAAGAGCTTGATTCTGTATAGTTTCAATCTTTTTGAGTGTGGTTTTAGATGCAAATCCGTAAATAATACTTCCATAATCTAAACGTACGTTACTAAGCAATGGGGTAAACAGCTGCTGGCTTGATGACGTAAACGAACCGCAGTTCGGACCCAAATAATATAATGTGAACACAGTCCAGCGTGGGACAGGGGGAGGGGGGAGCAATCGAACTCTGGTTCGGACCAAGCAATCGAACCAAGTGTGAAAGCACCCTTAAGCGGACTCGGGTACAGTTCGCGGGTGCGCGCCCGAGTTCGGAAAACAGCGTTCACATCATCCAAACGTACCGAACTGACGTCAATCGAACCCGGGTGCGCACCAAAAGTGCTAGTGTGAAAGCACCCTTACATACCTCGGTTCGTTGTGAAACAAACATAGGCACCACTGATGATTTGAGTAAAACTTGATTCCCACTGATGGCTTTGAAGTCATCAGGGGAAAAATTATCACTGCAGACCCTCCATACTTTGGTTAACCTCTTAGGCGTGTTAATATCCATCTGAAGAGCAAGTAACCATAAATGCAATCGATCCGGCTCAAACGTTGGGAATCGGTGAAAAGTCAATTTTCCCGTTTGAGTTGACGCACGTAATCTCACGCTTTTAAATAGGTTTCGGCAGCCAGGATAAGCACATGTAAGCACCATTCTGAGGAACAATACGATTCGAGTATAAATATATTGCTAAAAACAAGCAACCTTCTGCACAAGCGTCCTCCTCCCTTCTCTGTAAACAACAATGGCGTCAGTTCACGCGAGATTTTGCTTCCACACATACGACATCATGCGACAGAAAACCCGAGCTCTATTGTGAAACCAAACTTTTGTAAAAGATAGCAATTTGAAATTTATTTTCTGCAAAGAGAGAAATGAGAGTATTCTGAATTCTTTATCCACAAATGTAAATGGGCATCGAAAAAGAAACTAATTTTGCTGTAGATACATTAAAAGAAATGAGAAATGTTTTTTTTAACCTTACATTAATTATTTTAATGATTTACAATGTCACCAAATGTATAATACTAGATTATATATATATATTAAATAATCTTTTTAAATTTTTCTTTTGTAGTATTTTTTATATTACTGTATTTGTTTTGTTGTGGACAGCACATTCCAGGGCCCAGTTTATGGCGGGGGCCCTCTTCTGACCACAATAGTGGACAAAGGTTTGCTAAATTTTTATTAGATCTTGGTGGACTAATATAAGTGAACATAACTATTTAACGCCATCAGATAAAGATGCTAGGACAACAGCTAGACACCTCTTAAAGGGCAAGAAGACCTTTGGGACCAAGCCTGGGAAGGACAGGGCTTCTCATTGGTCAAAATGCAGTTTCTGCCCTTCACCCACCTTGAGACTGATTCCTAAGGTTTGGCCTGTGACCGCCATAACAATTCCTAAGGATCTCCAGACGCAGCAGCAGTAGATGAAACAAAGAGAGATCACAGAGATCCATCCAAATCCATTCATAACTATGTTTTCAAACCTTAAAACTGATGCAACCCACAACACATCCATCTTATACTTATTCTGAGAAATAAGTATTCTCATTGACAGCATGCATGACAGTTCAATCTTTTTCCATCATGTTTGGACTTAATGTGTTTGTAACATTGCCAAATGCATTCTGGTTGTGGTTTGGTAAGTGAAAAATGCATTGGTAAAACTTGATATGCGTTACCCCTAACACGGAGGTTCTCGCATATAGAACTTTGGATGTGATGTGGCTTCACTGGGGTTGACTGGGGAGCACCAGCTAAATATGCAGTCGAAAATAATTCCTGTGTTCCCACCTTTCTCAGTTACTAATGGGAGCTGACTGGTAAGAGGTGGACCTGCTGACTGAGGGTCCACCTGAGAACCTCCGTGGTGTACATTCTGACTGGGGGTCCTGATTTAGCTGGGTAATTCAGAGTCTCCTAAAACATTTCATTTTACTGTTGTGAACTTGGATGTAATTTACAGTTTCACGTAAAACATTACACAAAGTTGTAACAATTTATTTAAAAGAAATAAAGTCAAGTCATATGAATAAATTACTGTATCGTACCGTTAACTGTAACACCCTCAACGATCTCACTCATACCTCTTTGTTTTTTAAAAACAGGCTTGGCACAGCTGTCGATTTCAGAAATCGTCGTATCTTTCCTTGACCCGGTTTGAAGTCGTCTGGTAAAAAATGTTCACTGCACAACCTCATTTGACTCACGTATCGAAGCGGAAAATCAACATCCCGCTGAACAGCCAGCAGCCCCTCTTCTGACCACAATAGTGGACAAAGGTTTGCTAAATTTTTATTAGATCTTGGTGGACTAATATAAGTGAACATAACTATTTAACGCCATCAGATAAAGATGCTAGGACAACAGCTAGACACCTCTTAAAGGGCAAGAAGACCTTTGGGACCAAGCCTGGGAAGGACAGGGCTTCTCATTGGTCAAAATGCAGTTTCTGCCCTTCACCCACCTTGAGACTGATTCCTAAGGTTTGGCCTGTGACCGCCATAACAATTCCTAAGGATCTCCAGACGCAGCAGCAGTAGATGAAACAAAGAGAGATCACAGAGATCCATCCAAATCCATTCATAACTATGTTTTCAAACCTTAAAACTGATGCAAACCACAACACACACATCTTATATTATTTCAGATAATAATTCATTCTCAGTGACCGTGATGTGTAGTGCAACATTTTACGCAAACTCAGATGTTAATGGACAAATGAATGCATGCATGGCAGTCCAATCTTTTTCAATCATGTTTGGAAATGCAACCCACAACACATCCATCTTATACTTATTCTGAGAAATAAGTATTCTCATTGACAGCATGCATGACAGTTCAATCTTTTTCCATCATGTTTGGACTTAATGTGTTTGTAACATTGCCAAATGCATTCTGGTTGTGGTTTGGTAAGTGAAAAATGCATTGGTAAAACTTGATATGCGTTACCCCTAACACGGAGGTTCTCGCATATAGAACTTTGGATGTGATGTGGCTTCACTGGGGTTGACTGGGGAGCACCAGCTAAATATGCAGTCGAAAATAATTCCTGTGTTCCCACCTTTCTCAGTTACTAATGGGAGCTGACTGGTAAGAGGTGGACCTGCTGACTGAGGGTCCACCTGAGAACCTCCGTGGTGTACATTCTGACTGGGGGTCCTGATTTAGCTGGGTAATTCAGAGTCTCCTAAAACATTTCATTTTACTGTTGTGAACTTGGATGTAATTTACAGTTTCACGTAAAACATTACACAAAGTTGTAACAATTTATTTAAAAGAAATAAAGTCAAGTCATATGAATAAATTACTGTATCGTACCGTTAACTGTAACACCCTCAACGATCTCACTCATACCTCTTTGTTTTTTAAAAACAGGCTTGGCACAGCTGTCGATTTCAGAAATCGTCGTATCTTTCCTTGACCCGGTTTGAAGTCGTCTGGTAAAAAATGTTCACTGCACAACCTCATTTGACTCACGTATCGAAGCGGAAAATCAACATCCCGCTGAACAGCCAGCAGCCATCGCCTCAGTCGCTTTGGATCGTTGACTGGGAAAGTGTGAAAGGTAAGTCTGTCATCTGTCGGCGTTGGTAATGTACTTTTACGTAATCTCACTGGTTTCTGACGATTCGGGCATCCAGGACATGCACACTTCAGCACCATTTTAAAGACTACACCAAGACCAAAACACAATCAATGTAGAATTCACTAGCTTGCATTCTTCTTCTAATAACGTTTTATGGCGGATGGCAAACCAACTTCTGGTGCATTTACCGCCACCAACTGGACTGGAGTGTGAAGCACTAATAAGCAACTAATATATACACACACACACATATATATATATATATACACACAAAAAAACAAACAAAAAATTCCTAAATTCTCCTGATTAATCCTATTTCTTTAATGTATTTAACAATTGCACCATATATTTTACCTTGTTCTGCATGCTCTTTCAAAAGGCTTGACAAATTATCGGATGCGAGAAATAATTGGATCTTCTTTCCTATTCCTAAAAACACTTCTTCCATTTACTTGCTGCTGAATATTATACATTTGTCTGCCCTTGCCATCACAGTTCCATACTTCTTTAATTTTCCCTTTAACCTAATTTTTGCAAAGGGTCACTTGAATATCTATTTCTGAGTGTTTAAGAGCTTGCTTATCTAGTTTATCAACCACTTCATTAGCCTCCACTCCCACATGAGCGGGAACCCACAAAAATGTTATTAAGCTTATATTACTTATTCTTAATAAACTTGCAAGAATCTCATAAATAATGTCTTGCCTTGATGTTTTTACTCCACTTGCAAGGCTCAATATTGCTGCATAAGAGTCAGAACATATTACTACTAACCTTGGTTTTACATCCTCTACCCACTGGAGTGCTACCACCATGGCAATTAATTCTGCTGTATACACGGATACATGATCAGTTATTCTTTTCTTAATACTAGTTTGAAACTGTGGAATAAATACTGCAGCAGCTGTTCTGCCAGAGATAGGGTCTTTAGATCCATCAGTATATATATGTAACCACGATGGATAAGTCTGATCTAAATACTGCTGTGCAATAATGTTCTTAGGGGTTTCTTTCTCATTCTTAATTTTTATTTGTATTTGAAAATCGACTATTGGCATAGGAAACATCCACGGTGGTATACTGGACAATATCACAGTAGGGCTAACATCACAGTCTGCAATACCAACAACTTGTGCTTCCCTTTTAGCAATCCATCCAAAGCTTTTAATATTTTTGTTTCCATGCTCCCAGCATTCTTCAATCACACCCTTTACTGGATGAATCTCTTTATGTCCTTTTAAATTAACCCAATAATTCATTTTTAATTTATACCTACGAAGGAATAAAGGAGCTTCCCCAACTTCTACCTGCATGGCTGCAATGGGAGATGTTTTGAACGCACCACAACATATTCTAAGAGCTTGATTCTGTATAGTTTCAATCTTTTTGAGTGTGGTTTTAGATGCAAATCCGTAAATAATACTTCCATAATCTAAACTTGGTCTGATTAATGTACAATAAATTATTTTCAATGACAATCTACAAGCTCCCCATTCTACCCCAGATAGACATCGTAAGATATTTACTCCTGTTTTACATTTCTTAATCAGTTTTTTAATGTGCATTGCAAATGTCAATCTAGATTCCATCCAAACACCGAGATATTTAACTACTGAGACTTGCTCCAGCTCCTGTTTGTACAACTTCAACTTAACCTTTGGTACATTTTTCCCTTTTGTGAAACATATAACTTGAGTTTTAGCCACAGATAATCTGAAACTCCAATTATTTGCCCATACCTCCACTTTATCTACTGCTTTTCGTAATCTTTGAGACACACATGCAATATTATGTCCTCTTTTCCATATTGCCCCATCATCAGCAAATAATGCCCTTCCAATATCAACTTTAAAATTACTAAAAATATCATTAATCATAATATAAAAAAATATTGGGCTACATACACTTCCTTGAGGAGTTCCATTGTCTATTGTGTATGTCTCAGAATACTCTACTCCTACCCTAACCTGTATTGTTCTTTCAAGAAGGAAATCCATAATCCAATTATATAACTGTCCTCCAATTCCCACACATATAAGTTTTATTAAAAGTCCCTCTTTCCAAAGCATATCATAGGCTTTCTCAATATCAAATAAAACCCCCACCAATACTTCTTTATTTGTCTGAGCTTTCCTGATATCTGCTTCTAGGCTTAAAACAACATCCATTGTATTCCGACCAGCCCTAAATCCACTCTGATATGGCGATATAAGACCTTTTATTTCCAATATATAATTTAGTCCATGTATGATCATTTTTTCCCATCAGTTTACATAAATTAGAAGTTAATGCAATTGGCCTATAATTAATTGGATTGGATTTGTCCTTTCCAGGTTTGCCTACTGGTACTATTATTCCATGTTTCCACGAAGAAGGAATCTTTCCTGCATTCCATATCTTGTTAAAAAGATTTAAAATAATTTGATAAATTCTGATAAATGTTAAATCATTACATAACATATATCATCTCTTCCAGGAGATGTATACTAGCTTGCATTCTTCCTCAGAATATATTATAAACAAAGCGCGGCGCACCGGGTTATACGTCAGCAGCGCCACACGCATGCGTTGTGGTGCTCTCGTGATTCGTGAACGCGCCTCCAAAACTGACGCGAAAGAGAAGAAAATGTCGAATAAAGTCGTTTTTTTTTTTATTATTAATTTTATTTTTTTGCACAAAAAGTACTCTCGTAGCCTCATAAAATTCCGGTTGAACCACTTATGTCACATGGAATAGTTTATCGATGCTTTTGGTACCTTTCTGGGCCTTGAACGTGTTCAAGGCCCAGAACGTGTTGAACGTGGGCCTTGAACGTGTTAGGACCATAGACTGTATAAAAACATGGATGTAGTGTCCGTGACGTCACCCGTAGGTTTCCAAAGAGCGTTTTTGACGCTCAAAGTGGGCGGAGGTGGCCGTCGCCATCTTGGCAGTGCGTCACCGTGCGTCACTCCCGGATAATCGAAAATGGGCAAAGAGGCGGGAGCTGGTTGCTGAAACCACACCCACCTAGCTCGACGGTGGTGACAGCAGTAGCAATTCACCTGTCACTCAAGTGGCCACGCCCTTAATTATGCAGAACTTTAAGGCTTAATATATTTTAAACGGATGAGTTATAAAAAAAATTCACCCCCCCTCACAGTTGTCATGAAGGGCAAAATTAGCTATATAGACCAAAATAATTTTTTGAACCAGGCTGTAAACATGTTTTTTTCTGCTGTAAATTTGGGCATTTTAACATGGGGAGTTTATGGGATTGACTCCCTTTTGCAGCCAGCCTCTAGCGGCCAGTTGACGAATTACAGTTTAAGTCACTTCCGTGTGGGCTTCACGAGAGAGAGCGGGAGGTTGCCGCTTGGTTAGGACCCTTGCTGTCTATGGAGAATCAGAAAGCTCTCCGATTTTTATCAAACAATATCTTAATATGTTTTCCGAAGATGAATGAAGGTCTTACAGGTTTGGAAGGACACGAGGGAGAGTAATTAATGACAGAATTTTCATTTTTGGGTACACCATTTTCAAACGCTCTCATGTCCAGGTCGTAAACATAACATTGGGGGTGGGACTAACAGAAACTGACGAATCATCAATTTGACAAGCGAGGGAAAATTAAGAAACTGCCCGTAATTGACCATGAAAACAAAAGTTAAATATTTTTAAAATAAATATATAATGCTATAGTGAAATAAGTCGTATTATTATTATTGTTTAACCAATTACATCCATTTGGAAAATTACCAACTTCTCATTGGGTGGGCCATAGCTGAAAGTGATGTTCAACCATAATTTTATGAAGCTACGAGAATACTTTTTGTTCACAAAGAAAACAAAAATAACTTTTATTCAGCAATTTGAATAAAACTTTTATTCAAGCTTTATTCAACAATTCTTCTTCTCCTCAACCCGTCTGCAGTGGTGCATTGCCATAGAGTGGTGGAACTATGATGTCACTGGCAAAAACCCGGAAGTGAGTTAGCATTTTAGCACTTCCGGTTCTATCATCCCAGAGTCAATGGGTTATTTGAATGGGAGTTTGGTTAAATCCCCTAAAATAAGGTCCGTGGTTCACACAAGCTCAAGATACTTTTATTCTACGACATAAAACACCCCAGTTACACCCCACTCGTGATTTTTTAAAACTGTTACGTTTCTTAAAAAAGACGGTTGCTAACAAGTTGCTAAATGGGACTACAAGCGCTGTCTGAGACATTAAACATCATCACGGCGAACAGTTTATCAATTTACAGTATATTCCAATTGCAGTACCCATCCTAACAAAACGATAGCTGAAATGTGGTACTTTACTATAAAATGGTGCAAATCAAAAGATCCGTCAGACCTGAGTATGTATCAGTCTTTGCTTTCATCTTTCTCGGCTGAAGTCCATACTGCCAAATCTTCATACTTCCACAACAAGATCAACACAATTTTCAAGCGACAGCTGAAAACTCATCTCTTTCGAAGCAACTTGACTTCATCATCATCATTATAAAAAAAAAAAAAAAATCTCTCTTTATTTATTCCTTCTTTCTAGCTTGTACTTATTTGAACAATGTCTAGAAACTTGGTATTACAAGCACTTCCTGTATCTGTTTGAGAAGTTTCCTCTTCCTATTCCTCTTTAAGAAGAATCGCTTTATGTATCCCCAAATTGTAAGTCGCTTTGGATAAAAGCGTCTGCAAAATGACTAAATGTAAAAATGTAAATGTTTATTCACTAAAATAAGTTTAATCTTACCATATCCAAAAACTCGCTCACTCTGCTGTTATTTAATAGATTAAATGCACTAGAATCGTATTGAATAGTACGTGGAGACACGTTTTTAATTAAAATATTCATATTAAGATTTTTTCACTTTTAACACACCTTATTTCGAAATTTTCAGAAATACGTGCTTTCATATGTCCTTTAGTTATGATTATTTCATTTATTCACTATACTATTTATTACTAATGTCTCATTTCAGTTTTAGTTTGGCTCTAGTTTTGTATTTATTCCAGTTTATATGAAAAGGTTAATGTAGCGTGGATTAAAATTCATATACAGAGTAAATCCTTTTCACTGAACATGTTAAAAATAAGTTTGAAAAAGTTGTGGGAAGCATGGTGGTGGTGACGTTAAAGGCAAGCGACCGTGGTGCTGTAGTTCGTTTATAGCCTAAGTTTAGCTTTTAAGTTCTGGCGCTTTTATTTTGGCTTCAAAATTCATATATTGAAAATTATATTATTTTGTGAAGATTATCTTGAGGGACAAAACGTGTAAGTTTCATGAACTATGGTTGAACACAGAGCTTATTTTTTTGCGATAATCCAGAAAAATCCTATTGGCTTTTTGTCGAAGAAACCAGTGTGTTGCTAACAACCGATCAGTCTACAAAGTGACATCATAGTTCCCCCACTCAATTGTGAAGAGTATCACGATGCATGCGCTTGCTTCCGGTTCATGTAAACAACGCATGCGCATGGCGCTGCTGCTTACGTAATATGCACATAGGCCTGGGTGATAAAACGGTATCGATATTTATTGACGGTACACCTTCCTCGATAACTAGGGTTGGGTACCGAACTCGGTACTTTTAAGGGTACCGACCGAATTGCGTTGGTACTACAGAGTACCGATTCACGTTAAATCAATCAGTGCTAAATTTCGGTAACTGAGAACGCATCTGGGTGCATACGCTACAGAGAGAGATAGAGAGACCCTGTGACGTGAGGTCACCCCTGCAACTCGTTCAAACATGGGATCGTGGAGTCCATTCATAAAAACATAATTCACTCTATAGCGCGGAATGCCACGGAATTCGACAATTTTGGACGAATAAATCTAAAGTAGGTCTGCCACTTAATTCGAATCGTGATATGAACTAGTGTCTGTGAATATTAAAATGCAAAAAGACGGTTTAAATATGAGTCCTGCATGTTCCGCTTGCCTCTGTATGTATGAATGGCGGAAACGCGGTTTTGTTTACTACACAAATACTGAAGCACGCGCGGTGATTTTCTGCCTCTGCATCTTACCGTATGACGGCATGAACACAAAAACTTAATCTCCAGAGCTGCTGTGAGAAACAAATAAATATTTTTGTAATTACACTGAGACTAAAGTACCGAAAAAAGGTACCGTTGGGTAACGGCACCGAAATTCAGGTACCGATACCGGTACCGTACCGGTTAAAATGTGAATGGTACCCAACCCTAACGAATAGTTAGTAGTTGTTAAGTTTTGGTATGGGGATCTAGAATATGCTCATGCAGAATACGGCATTTATATGTGCTTTATAAGTACTAATAAACAGCCAATATGCTAGTAATATGCATGCTAATAAGCAACTAATT
>NW_015537969.1:1544992-1560725 GCF_001515605.1 Sinocyclocheilus anshuiensis
GATTAATTTTTATTTGATTTAAAATAAATGTTTAATGCCTTCATTTGATTTTCAGAAAAATGTAAACAAATAAATATTTTTGTAATTACACTGAGACTAAAGTACCGAAAAAAGGTACCGTTGGGTAACGGCACCGAAATTCAGGTACCGATACCGGTACCGTACCGGTTAAAATGTGAATGGTACCCAACCCTATCGATAACGATATAAAAAAATTTTTCAATATAGCACACGATATAGGCACGGGCTATGAATGACGCAGAAAGCACACACAAACACGAACACATGTTGAATTGAGTGCTGTGCCTGCCTGTGATGAGGAGATTGTGAATAAAAAAATTAATATTAGTCGAATTTAAAATAAACATTTGCATTAGAAGGCTAAAATATTACAATGAATGTTAGGTGTGCATCAGGGAGCGTCACACAAGAGATGTATAGAAAGCCATGCAAAGTTAAAATGGTTTAAACTTTTAGAAAACACGTCGTGAATTTGTGGAGTTTTATTCCTTTTCACTGCGTCTCTTATGGTTTTAAATGCAATCTGCATGATGGGCGATTCGGTTCTTTGTATTAAGCAATGCATAAATACATGATGCTGTTTTGTTCATAATTGTTTATGCAATTTACGAAATTATATTTGATTTATATGAGTTAATTTAGACGTAATGCAGGTTTTTTTATAGACATTTATTTCCTTGCGTTGACAATTTAAATGTGCTGCATTATTTTGCTCATTGCACCCTCCTGTGGCCTCGGGAGACAAGCCAAAAGATTCCTTGAGACCCATTTAATCTGCATATAAAACATTAGAAATTAGAGTTGTTTAATTTTTATTGTGTCTGACTGTTAAAACTAAAAATATTTGTTGTTTGTCTCAATAAATTGGGTTAATTTAAAAATACAGTGGTTAAATTTAATTTTTT
Organism: Sinocyclocheilus anshuiensis; assembly: GCF_001515605.1. Lineage (NCBI taxonomy): Eukaryota > Metazoa > Chordata > Actinopteri > Cypriniformes > Cyprinidae > Sinocyclocheilus > Sinocyclocheilus anshuiensis. Next base: position 1,545,919 of record NW_015537969.1, read on the forward strand.
TCTATTGCTCTTTGTTTTTAAAAAGGTTATAACAAATTTCAATAATTATCGATACCGAACGATATGAAACATTATATCGTTGATACATTTTTTTAGCTATATCGCCCAGCCCTATATGCACATGCGTCATTTACATGAAGCAGAAGCAAGCGCATGCGTCCTGTTACTCTTTCCACAATGGTGGAGCACCGCTGCAGACGGGATGAGAAGAAATGTTCAATAAAGCCGTTATTTTTGTTTTCTTTGCACACAAAACGTATTCTCGTAGCTTCATAAAATTAGTCCGAGAGCTCTCGGATTTAATAAAAAAATATCTTAATTTGTGTTCCGAAGATGAATGAAGGTCTTACGGGTTTGGAACGACATGAGGGTGAATAATTACATTTACATTTAGCAGACGCTTTTATCCAAAGCGACTTACAAATGAGGACAATGGGAGCAATCAAAATCAACAAAAGAGCAATGATATACAAGTGCTGTAACAAGTCTCAGTTAGCTTAACGCAGTACATGTAGCAAGGGTTTTTAAAATAATATAATAAATAAAAATAAAACAGATAGAATAGAAAAAGAATAGAGCAAGCTAGTGTTAAGAGGTCTTTTTTGCTTTTGTTAATTGTATAAAAAATGAAAAGATAACGGATAGAATACAAAAAGATTAGAAAGCAAGATTAAAGAGCAATTTTAGATTGTAATGTTTTAATGTTCTACTAATAACCATAAAAGGTACAGCTGACTGTAAGAATAGAATTAGAATAGAGAGTGCTAGAGTTAGAGGGTCAAATAAAGATGGAAGAGATGTGTTTTTAGCCGATTCTTGAAGATGGCTAGGACTCAGCTGCTCGGATTGAGTTGAGCAGGTCATTCCACCAGGAGGGAACATTTAATTTAAAAGTCCGTGAAAGTGATTTTGTGCTTCTTTGGGATGGCACAATAAAGCAACGTTCACTTGCAGAACGCAATTAATAATTAATGACAGAATTTTAATTTTTGGGTGAACTATCCCTTTAAGTCTGACGTCACGCACCACCGCTTCCGGGTCCAAACGCTCTATGACGACTCCAAAGGAATTTTCTCTGCAATTAATTCTGGTATAGTCTCTATGTAGAGCTATGATATCGGTTTATATGCCCATAAATAATTAATCTAACTGATACAATATGTGGTAAAAATTTGTTTTTCACAGTCCAAAAACAACAAATCTATTCATTCCCTATTTCTAAAGGAAGTTGCGACCAAGTCTTGCTCTATTGCTGGTCCAAATTTGTTAATAATCTTAAGTGGGAAAGTGTTTGGTTATTGCCTCAAGTTTTTTTTGTTACAAACAATGTAAAAGAAATCTTTCAAAAACAATTAATACATTCTATCCGGTTAAACATTTTCTCAGGAAGTTTAAGAAGGATATTGATGTTAGTTGCTCTTTGCACCTGGAAACAGTCCCCCACATTTTCTGGCTTTGTAGCTGTGAGAAAAAGTTATGGTATGATGTCTCTTTGTTTATCAAAGAAAAGGTACTTTTTCCATTTTAATTTGCATTATGAAAATGTAAATTTTTTTTATTTTAATTTAGATAATTTGAATAACTAAGCTTTTGTCATTCATCTGTTTATTTTGTCAAGTTTCACATTCATAAGTGTAGGTTTTCTAACAAAAAGCCCTGTTTTACAGTGGTTTATAAAGAATTGGAAAACTATTTTTGCACTATTCAACATAGTACAAATAGAAAGGCAATTAAAACTGTCCACTTGTGTTCTATCTTCAAAATCTTTGAATGATATAAAGGTCCTGCATGTCTGTGATTGTAATTTCTTTTTTCCTTTTCTTTTTCTTTCTGTCCCCCTGGCTTCATAATGTTTGATGTACTGTTCTGTTTTTGTCATTTAAAGCATAATAATACAAACAAAAACGCATTAATGCCACGAGAAAACAACAAACGGTGCTAATATACACTCACAATGTGATATACTACTACTTAAAACAAGCCACCCTATTGTTTTAAATGTTAAATTGCATTGCAAAATAATGAAAAACTTTTACAACAGTTACATGAGCGATTACTAAAAACGTAATATAACAATCACAGCATAGTTGAGCCAACGTATACCTCTTTTGGCTGTAACAACAGCGCAGGCACAGCTGATTTCAGAAGTCGTCTCGACTTTCCCATTTTTCCTCGGGAAAGGAAGTAATCCTCCGAGCTGAAATGTTCACTGCACAGCACGCGTCTGTTGACTTTTTCCAGGGGTGTATTTACATCCCAGCGAACAGCGAGCAGCCATAGCTTCAATCGCTCAGGATCATTTACAGGGAATGTGTGAAATGTTAAAGGTGCATCGCCCTTTGATGTCCGCGCGCGTAATCTTGAAGGTTTAGCTATGTTGAAGCATCCAGGATATACACACGAAAACACCATTTTTAGGACTAATAAAATGTAGAGTATAGCTAAAACAATTCACTTCTTCACGTGGTTTTCCTTTGCCGTGAACCAGAGCCGTTGGGAGAGGGAGAGAGAGCGCGAGCGCCAACGGAAATTCAAAATGCTTGGAAAAAAAGAGAAAAGAAAAATTACCCCGGGATTTACTCTCCCTCAAGCCATCCTAGGTGTATATGGTTTTCTTCAGACGAATTCAATCGGAGTTATATTAAAAAAGGGCGAGGTACCCTGGGGATACTAACATTTGAGAGGCTGAGGGGAGAGAGACAGGGAAAGTGTAGGTCTCGTTTCGTGTTGAAAGGGTGCTTGTTGTGAATATTTAGATCAGGGGGCTGTTTCATAAAATACGCTAAGAAAAGCGGGGATTAAAGTCCAAAACCTGACTTGAAATAACCTAACAAATCAATCGGGACTAAAGCGGTTTCATACACGACAATTTAAGTTCTCACTAATTCGATCCAGGTTCAATGAGTCAGGATCATTTGATGTGCTCGCTTATTCTTAAGCAGCCCTTAATGTCGATAATGGCTCAAATCGATCCACAATGGCAAACAGCGAATATTTGTGCTGTTTAATGCATTTGAGATATTGTGTTTTCCTCAGTGCATAACTGACACGTCACAGGTATATTTTTCATCTGTAAATGTTAGAAAGTCATGCAAATATATCAATTTTGCTGTCAGGAGTGGGCGAGGTTTACGTGAGTGAATGAGCGCCGCTGCGCGCATGCGCGCTAAACAGATGGACGGCAATAGAATAATAGCGTAATAATTCTGAATAAAATATGCATTCTGCTAAAATATTGTTGTTGGACATTAAATGTGACACATGTAGAATGTTAACATGACACATGTTAATCCTATATATAAGTGTATTTTTTTTTATCATAGCAGTAACTGTAAATCCAATGTAAGCTGGCTAATACAGCCCTACTATCTCAAATGAGGTAAATGTGTGTTCCTCTTATCAGTTCAAATGTAGTGATTTCTATTATTTATTTAAATGTTTAATTTAGTGTTTTTAATGCTTTTAAAGAGCAATTTTAGATTGTAATGTTTTAATGTTCTACTGATAACCATAAAAGGTACAGTTGTCATAAAACCAGAGAGAAAGGCTGCATGGCTAGAAACTGCTGATCAACTGAATGTGCAAGTAGCAACTATGTTAAAATGTTTTCATATATCTTCAAAAAAAAAGGTCATTACATTTTGGGCACAATACATTAAAAACAGTTGGTTGTAGCCTATTTTTTATTTATTTGATTATTTATGTTGCATTTTCTGTATACTTTTATTCTTGGACTAATAATAAAGTCAACTAATTGTATGTGAGAGAGTCAGTGGTAATATCAATGCGTTCCTATTGGTCAGTGTTAGAGGAGCTCAGCTTAGCCTGACAGTTAGCCTGCTCCTGACCAGGTTAGTTTCCCAGCACAAGTTGCCACAGTGACTGAGCTTGAGCTATGGAAATTTTGCTTTCGGAAACCAAATCAAGTGCCAATAAGTCAGAATAACTGAAATAAGCCTGGCTTATTTTGTAAACTAGTTTTATGAAACAGCCCCCTGGTTAGTTTCCCAGCATAAGTTGCCAGAGTGACTGAGCTTGAGCTATGGTAAATTTGCTTTATGAAACCAAATCAAGTGACAATAAGTCAGACTAACTGAAATAAGCCTGGCTTATTTGGTAAACTTGTGTTATGAAACAGCCCCCTGGTCACTTCGTCCATACATTGTTTGTTTAGCTCACGGACAGCATTTAAAAAACAACATGACAACCTGTAGTGGTTGATATCAATATCAATATCAAAGGGGACTTACAAGTTTAAAAACTTGGCAAGTGTTTATGTCACGAATCTGGTCTATAAACTTCCGCTCACTCACCACCAGAGGTCACCTGCTCTCCACATGGACTCTCACACTACACAGACTGTTACACATCACCCTGGACTACATTTCCCATGCTCCATTGCACTAATCACAAGCTCACCTGAAACCAATCACACACAGCTGCTACCAATAACACACACTATATAAATCTCTCACACCACCATTCAACGCTGAGTATTGTTTAGCGTGTATCACTGCTATAGCTGACAGCTACCTTACGGAGCCTGCTTTAAATTTCCTAGTCTTAGTTTAGTCTTGCCTTGTCTGTATTTTCTCGTGTTCTGATCATTGCCTGTGTACTTTGGATTACCTCTCGTCTTGCCCTGTTCGGATACTGTTTGCCCCTGCCTGGACCTTTGCCTTGTACCTGGATTATCCCTCTAGTCTCGCCCTGTTGGATTACGTTCACCGCCGACTGACCCTCGCTTGTTTACCTGATTGCTCTTGCCTTGTCTTCTACATACCAGTTTGCCATTGTCTGACCCATGCCAGTTTCTGACCACGTCTCCTAAATAAAGCTTGCAAATGGATCCACACGTCTCACGTCTCGTTCGTCCCGTAACAGATAGTTTATTACGTTTGTAGAAATGTTATGAATTAGATTTTTACATCTTTCGTAATCTGTCTGTAAATGTTTGTATCATCCAGGACGTCGTCCCTTTGGGGGTATAAATGACCTGAAATTAGGGATGCACCGAATTTTCGGCAGCCGAAAATATAGGCTACATATAATAATATATATGGCATGGCACGCCCCGCCCGACAGAGTTCAGCACGCAGGTTCCACTCCTCATCACTGCGTGGTTTGACGCTCCGCTCAATATTCCGATCTATGAATTAGTGATGTCCGGTTCGCGAACGAATCCTTCGATTTAACGGGTTCTTCTTAGTGAACCGGTTGAACCAGTTCACCAAATCGGACTGAATCGTTGAAAAGTGTAAGCATTAATCCACAAATTACTTAAGTTATTCACTTTTTAAACGTGGCTGACACTCCCTCTGATTCGAAATAAACCAATATCCCGGAGTAATTAATTTACTCAAACAGTACACTGACTGAAACCGGTTCGCGGAAAAGAACCGGACTTCCCATCACTACTATGCGTTCAGCTCGTGTACCGCTCATGCTCACCGGAAAAGCAAAGTCCGCTCAAATAACGCGTTGACAGGAAATTTCTATGCAGTATACTTGTTCCTGTTTGCAGTAGCGCTACTGTGCTGTAACATGCTGAAGGCTAGTTCAGCTGTACTGGGCAACGCTGCTAAAATAATGCTTCTTTCAGTGACGCTCTGCTCATATGCTCTGATAATAATAGCTTTGTAGGACTATACATTATTTGGATAATTAGTAAAAAAAACAAGCAAAACAACTTATATCTGATTCTGTTACATAGAAGTGAATAAAAATAATATATTGATATTTAATATTAAGGTAACACTTTACAATAAGGTTCCATTAGTTAATGTATTAACTATCATGAACGAACAATGAACAATACATTACAGTATTTATTAATCTTTCTTAATGTTAGTTAATGAGAATACAGTTGTTCACTGTTAGTTCATGTTAATTCAGAGTGCATTTGCCATTAACTGTTAACAAGCACAACTGTTGATTATAATAATGCATTAGTAAATGTTAATTTAACATGAACTAGTAAGAGTAATAAATGCTGAAGAACTATTGTTCATTCTTAGTTCGTTGACTAAAGTAGTTAACTAATGTTAAAAAATGAACCTTATTGTAAAGTGTTACCAATATTAATATAAATTCTGTCCAGTTTTATTGTAATACTTTCAGTAAAAGTGTGGTTATTTTATTGGCTTGTGTTTTTTTTTTTAATTCAGTATCATTAAAATTGAGTTATTGAGTATTTAAAAAGTCTTACAAAATTACTTTATATTATTTAATAAAATAATAATCATTACAAAGCAGTTTCGTTTTCGGCCAAGTGCATCCAGAATTTTCATTTTTGGCCCAGAATTTTCATTTCGGTGCATCTCTACCTGAAATAAGAACGCTTGTTTGGCAATGTGTGTAACAACATTTTAGCCAGGACATTTTTTTTTTTTTATTTTTTTTTAATATATATATATATATATATATATATATATTCTTTTATAACTAAAAATTATTTGTAAAATTCTTTTGAACAATAAGTATAATGCCAATTTATGAATATATTAGCACACTGTATCATATTTATTATGCACATTTCTTGGGCCTATAAATTATCAATATGACCAAAACTGATCAAAAACCTGTTGTACACAATTTACTTAATGCCTTCTGTCTTCTGATTGATAGTTTATACTTTTTTATCAAGTAAACTCTTTTTTGCTCATAAATCTTTAATGATTTTTATAAAGTTAATGTAAGATTAACATTTACTGGACTGAAGCAACTTGGGTTTACTTGATTATTCATTCATACATCATTTTTTTAATGTTAAATTAATTTATTCTTTTTTTTTTTTTACATTTATTCATGTTAATGTAAATGTCAAATATGTCCATCTCTCAATTCTCATAGATTTGCAATGAATTGCACATATGAGCCATAAAAGCCTGATGTGTGTGTACATAGTTTTGTTTATTAAATATAATTTTAATAATTTATGTACTAAATATATTTATAATATACTAAATTATATTTAATTTGCGTATTAAATATAATTTAGTATACAGGCTATTTTCATTAATAGGCATACTTATTGTTCAACAGAATTTTACAAATAATGTTTAGTTTAAGTTATGAGAGGATAAATGTTTTGTTATTTTTTTCAGATAATTTATATCCTCAAAGGGGCGACGTATCCTGGGGGATACAAACATTAAAATCAAAAATAAGTTGATAAAAAAAAATGTTAAAAAAAAAAAAAAATAAATCATGAAATTGTATTATTTGTGCCCTAAAAATGGAAAATAGCATTAAATAATTTTTTTGATTTTTCTTTATGGTCTTGCCCTTTTTAGGGTTAAAAAATGTCCTGGCTCTTCCTAGCTTTATAATGGCAGTGAATGGAGGTTGATATTCAATAGTACAATATAAGTCCAATACAGTGCATCCATCCATCCTTAAAAAGTGCTCCACACAGCTCCGGGGGGTTAATAAATACCTCCTGAAGTGAATCGGTGTGAAAAATATCCATATTTAAAACTTTATAAATCATAATCTCTAGCTTCAGAAGGCCTTTATTAACACCCCCTCCCCCCCCATCCATTTTTATGACGGATGGATGCACTTTATTGCACTTCTCTTGGGCTACTGAATATCAACCCCCATTCACTGCCATTATAAAGCTTGGAAGAGCCAGGACATTTTTGAATAGAACTCCAATTGGATTCGTCTGAAAGAAGAAAATCATATACACCTAGGATGGCTTGAGAATGAGTAAATCATGGGGTAATTTTCATCCCTTTAATTTATCTTCAGTTTAAGACAGTTACCCTTTTTGGGTGAACTGTTCCTTAAAGTTGTATCTGTGAATTTTATTGTGAGAAATATGATTTATTTTGACCATGTTTGGCTTTATGTAAAAACCATGTACAGTACCTATTACTGTTTAACACATTACTAACATGAAATCAGTCTATTTTATTTGCAAGTTAATCATTTTTACAAATATTTTATACTGTAACCCTTTATACCCTACAAATGTCTGATTTGTACAGTACATTTATTGAAAAAAATATATATCAACTTCTTTTCTCTTACCAAGTATACTTGTTCTGACTTAAGTTTATTTTTGTGGTTTCGTAATACATATAAACAAAATATTGTGTCCATAACTATTTGTTATATGTTAATTAATTTTTTAGATCTTTTAAAATGAGACTGCATGCACAAAATAATTTTTCTGTGCAAAATGCATGTAATTTTAACTGATTGTTTATTTGATGTCAACTTTTAATATACAACTTAGCAGTATATGTTGAAAAACAAAAAAAAGACTCACAGACAGTTTCATTGTCTTTTTATCCAAAGAATTGCAGCCTTGACCATACGAGAATTAAGAAATCCTGAATTGGTTAGGTTGCAAAAAGAAAAAAAAACCCCTCAGTATTAATTTTAGGGGTAGATATACCAGCCACTGTTTTTAATGACTGTTGTACAAAGATGCTGTCAATGTCTTTAGTGTTTCAATATGATACAAAGAATGTGCAGAAACCCCATTAAATACTACTTATGTGTAATGTGGCATTGCATAAAACTCAGCATTGTCCTCTAAACGAAATCCATACAACCATATGCACCTTTTGAAATGTTTTTTTTTTGTTGACATCAGCTGCTTTTGTCAATTATAGTTTTTCATACACTTGATCACAAAAAACATTGTATAGCCTCATAACTACTATCCAATTAAACATGGAAAATACAATGACAAAACACTTGCTTTCCATCCATTGGAATCTATCAATATCATAAAGGCCCATTTAATGGCATCCAGATTTTGTCAGCTTTGTAGCAATACTCAGAGAACCATCTAGGAGAAACTCGAGATAAATTTGGTGTGCGCTTATGCCGTGCATCTGATTTCTAAGTCAGGGCCTGAAGTCTGATTCACTGTCTGAATCAGTCTCATTGGGTGATTTGTCTCTCTCCAGGTGCAGCTCTCTGACAGTAAGGATACGTGTGAGCATGCCGTCCAGAACCTCATCACTCAGAGAGGAGGTCGAGAACCACATGGGACTGTTGGGTACACAGGAGCGCTCGGGGCTCAGGTAAAAGTCAGTTGTGCGTTGCCTCACGCTGGGTGAGCTGGATGGAAATTAAGACACTATTTAATAGGGCTGCATAATTATGATAAACTTGATATAATAGAAGAATACATTTATTCAGCAAGAATGCATTAAAATAGATGAATAGTGACGGTATTAATAAAGTTAAAATTTTAGTTTCAAATAAATGCTGTTCAATGGAAGTTCAAACAAACGTACCATTTTGAGAGATAGAACTCATACAGCCTGACAGGACAGCGAAGAGGATTGTCTGCATTCTCTTTTATCTCATATACAGTGTCATTTTCATCCTCCTCTTCCTTCCTTTTCTTCGCAGGGACGCCAACTGAATTAAAACAAACAAGTGATACAACAAGAACTCAAACACACAGTCAAGCTAGGACTGTATAACTGACCACTGACCTGTGCTTGTGTCCTCTTTGGGGGGATAGAAACGCAAACAGGCCACTTTTGTGTTGCCCTTGCTCCGAGAGCAGCGCACAATGTGGCCAAAAGAGAGGCGGCGGTGCTGCTCCACTGTCCTGTAGTTGAAGTACTTGGTGAAGAAGTAGAGTAGCGTGTTGAGCAGCACACCGGGTGAAAACGCCCCCAGCTGCTTACAGTCCCACAGATACTCCTCCTCCACACGAGAATGAACATAACCTGAACACACACACACACACACACACACAGTCATGTTAGAAGAGCAACAGCGAAACAAGCTAGTCACACGTTCCTGTCTTAAATTACTCACCACTGGGCAAAATAGTTGGTTTCCACTGTCTGAGTATGTTGGTCAGTTCATGGCAGAATTTTGAGTAGAAGACGTCAGCGAAGATGTTCTCCATCCGATTGTTCTCAAACAGGTACTGCAAACATGAACGACAAGAGCTAAATCAATTAAACTATTATAATATGGCTGTGTTCAGTTTGTGTTGTTTCTTCTCAATTTACCTTCTGGATTCCCAAGCAGAGATAAAAGATGCTGTCAGGGCTGTATTTCTCTCCGTTGGGTCGACGAACCTCAGAAATGAACTTGCAGAGGCCGTAGCTTATTTCAGCAGTGCAACATTTCAACAAATCCTCCTTTAGTGTCATACTACGAGCTATTGATGAAGAGGAAGTGTTTAGTGCTTAAATGGCATGTTGAAGATTCTGTAGTTTAACTAGTACAGCATGATGCAAACATAAGGCTAAGGCTCAATTCCCTGTGAATGCATATACTCAAAAAACCTTCAACCTTCAAACACATTAAAGGAATAGTTTACCCCAAACTGAAAATATGCTGAAAATGTACTCAACCTTGGCCATTCAAGATGTAGATGAGTGTTTCTTCATCAGAACAGATTTGGAAAAATTTAGCATTGCTTCAACTTGCTCATACATGGCTCCTCTATAGTGAGAATGAGAGCCCAAACAGCTGATATAAACATCACAATAATCCACAAGCAATTTGTTTGTAATAAACAAAAGGATTAAATCATCATTAATTCATAACATTGCTTTGTCTAGTGAAAAAAGTCTTGTCTGATTCAAAAGAGAAATATATGCACAGACCACATATATGCACCGTTTACAAGTGAAAATGGTCTGAAGGAAGGATTTTTTCAGTGGAGGAACCATTATTATGGATCATGGACTTGTATTTTGGCCAGAAGTGATGGTTTAAAATATCTTGATGGATTTGTTTCTCACAAACATGCAGCTTTTCACTTCACAATATATTAATTGATGGACAGGAGTCATGTGGATTACTTGTGGATTATTGTGATGTTTTTATCAGCTGTTTGGACTCTCATTCTGACGGCACCCATTCACTGCAGAGCATCCATTGGTGAGCAAGTGTAATAGTGCATTTTTCCAAATCTGTTTCAATGAGATGGTTAATTTTATAATTGTATGTATAATTGTGGAACTTTCTTTTGTGACGAAATGCTGGATAAAAAGACTTACAGCCAAATTTGGGAGTCTCCATGTTGGGTTGGGCGTTCCTCCAGCGTACCCATTCCTTCCAAGCATTTACAGCATACTCGTGTTGCAGTTTTGAGAGGCTAGAGAGGTTGTCTAGCGCTGATTTGACTGGAACAACAGCTGCACTCTTACGGCCCTAAACACCAACAAAAAAACAATCCACAAAAATATAAAGCAGCACAACTGTTTTCAACATGATGATAATAATGCTGCTTATTGAACAACAAATCAGCATATTACAATAACTTCTGATGGAACATGTCAAACTTGAGTCAAGAGTAATGGCTGCTAAATGCTTTGCCATCACAGGATGAAACTACATTTTAAGAATATATTCAAACCCAAAATAGTTACTATATTTTTGATCAAACAAAGCCTTGGTGGATGAGACTTTCCAAAAATATCTTACTTTTGAACAGTAGTGTACATTTAATCTGTATAATGTTGAAAATGTTAGTATATCCCTGCACTTATAAATATACCCTTTTCAGGCACAACACATTGAAGAATCAAGTACAAATCGTCAGAACAACATTAAAGATGGAAGCCACAGCTTATAAACCTCAATAAAGTGGTCTGGTTTACTTTACCCATTTTCATCTCGTCATAATGGTAGCATGTGCAATCACTGATAAAACTGGATTCAGCTTTATTTTGTTTTAGGCTGATTTAATCACAGTCACATTCAATTTTAAATTAAAATATAATACACTATATGTTTGAGCTTATGTATCACAATATTAACAGTTTGAATAATTGAGTCTCTAAAGGGTTTCTAATGAAAGACAAAATCAGGTTTTCGAACTAAGCACTTAATCTATTAAATCAAAATATTTAGATGTTGTCTCCGGCATTTGTCTTATGTAAAAGCTTGTGGCCAACATTGTTTCTTGGTGAGCGCAAGAACTCATTGACTCCGTCTTTGATGCGTTTTTGATCACTGTTGGTTATGCAGGGAACCTCTGGGAAACAGTCTTAATGATAAAGTGGCGTAGGTTCACAGGCAATGCAAATTTGCCCCTCGCACCATCCCAGTTGGTATTGGACGCCTACTCCTTATACTTCTTCTGGGGTAAAACAGCACGGAACAACAAGCAACCATAGCGATCCGGCCGCCTCCGACTCTGCGTGAACAGAAGCTCCAGCTTCTTCTTCGAGGGAGGAAGAATCTCCAGATCAGGATGGCAACATGGCTCTATTTGCTGACTGTCTGCATCGCTACTCTGGGCAACAGCATCCTCGCTCTTAAGAGTCCACCACTGGGCTTTGTGCAGAGTCAAGTTTGCTCCCCAACATCTGTGTTGCCACCTGTGCCTCTCCCAGCTGCAACACAACAGCCTTTTGGGCCTCGATGAGCCCCTAGTGAGTGCCTTTCAAATCTGCTAGAGCAGCCTTGGTAACGTCATAAACTTCCTTGCAGTGACGCAGCTCCCGCTTTAGCCCTTCAATCATGGCGTCCCTTTTTGCCAGCTCAGGATTGAAGTCCTCCACCACATTCTGTCACTGTTGTCCGGAGCTTGAAACTTGAAGACTTGACAACTCCACAGATACGAATGCGCATGTGGGCGAAACAGCCTTGGAAAAATAGGGCTGTCAATCACGATTAATACAATATTTTTTTTTTTGTGTTGAACGCAATAAGGTAATCAGTTCCTTTTTAAGGAATGACAAAATGATGTGTTAGAACTATGTAAATCTGCGACAAGTAATGCACCCCTTTATGGACTTAATGTAAATCTAAAGTTAAAGCCACAAGTTAACTGCATTAAAAAACAAAATTAATGGCTATAAACATTTAATAGCTCTTTTATTGCAGCTGCGTGAACAAACACCAACAAAAATGCAAAGCTTGCAAAGATTTTTAGTATGAAAAGGCCCTAATTATTCCAAAATTATTAGTATTTACTAATTTATAGCGACGTAATGGTACACAAAAATGACAGTTCAGTACGTACCTCAATCTTGATGTCATTATGTTTCCATCACCCTATTTTAATGCGCATTTTGAAGTATCGCATGAGAAACGAGTGATGGAAATGTCTAATTTCGAGTAAAAATCCCTTAATTCGCAAAAAAGTTTTTACGCTCGCTTGAGGTGGTTTTTGACTTGTGCAAAAAAGGGTTGATGCGAATAATGGGAGATGGAAATACATTTTGGGAATAAATTCCTCCAAGCGCATCAAAAAAGTCATGTGAATGCGCTATGGGACGGCAAAACCTGACTAACCAGCGGACCGATCTCATTCCACAGCATCTGAAATGTTGTTATGGTCATTTGGAAATGCACAAGCAAAGTCTGTCATCAATGTATTTCTGTATAATAGCCTCCCAAAAATGTCTTTCACGACTGCGTTCCCAAACAGCAGCATCCACCTCCGAAAGCAATGACCACATTCATTGTGTTTCGTCTGCTCGCTCTGAGGCGCAAGTAATTTATTATACATGAAAATTATTATATTCTCCTACTTTTCTTAGTGATTTATAGTGCCAGTTTATCAGGAAGTGACGATTTTGTTCACTTTGACTTGTTGGATGGGATTGTTCGCAAATGTTTTATGCGATATTCCAGTATTGCGCACAAGTTAAATTCACAACTTTGGATGGAAACCCGGCTATTGTTTGGCATGTGTTCTGTACAGCGAATTAAACTGTAGATTACTGAAAAAACTATGCCTATCTTTTAAAAAAAAGTGTCAATATTGTGTACCATGTCAACAAGCAACACCATGCAGTTTCTGGTGCCGTTATTGGAGAAAGAGCTTACATTTGAAGTGCTTACACTTTGGGATACAAAATACATAAGCAAAATATTTTAGTCAGAAACCTCACACTTGCATTCTAATCCACTGTCTATTTGACGTGTAGGTTGTGCGGCGGCAGTTGTTCATGGAAGACTAGCTGCCAGGATAATCCTTTATACAAATTGGAAATACTTGAGTGATTTTGTATTTATAGGCAAGTACACAACTGTAAGAAGTTACGCTCTTAAGAAAATGTGACTCAAATTCATTAAACAACACATGCATCTGATAGGAGGGCAAATTATATCGTCCCTAGAGGGGAAATTGAGTTTGAAATTATGTTCTAAACGGAGAAAAATTCTGTACGCAAAGTCATTAAAACGGTATTGATTTTTTTTGGAATACGTGTACCATTACACCACTACTAATAATTTTAATTAATTAATTTTTTTAAAACGACAACAAATTTTCTTTGTTTCTGAAACTGTAGTACAACCCCACCAGGTATATTTTTGACCAATGTAATATGTTGCATGCAACCTTCCTCGGCACGACAAAATCTTGTCAGTGGCTGCGGTTCATCCAGGGATTAATTAATAATATCTGAGATAATTTGCTCAGTTTTAAATTGCTTCCCTTTCCATGCATCTTTTGACAGCAGCAGAACAAGTGCCATAATGAAGGCTTGATTAAGGGGGAGGGGCTTAGAAGAGTGTCAGTTCTACAACACTTATTTGTAACAAGTGCCTCCTTTTATTTTCTCCTTTGTGATGTTTGATGGACACCTGTTGCTGCTCCACCTTCATTCTCCACCTGTCCTCTGAAAATGACATTGTGGCTAAATACAAACATTCCTACCATGTAGTGACATTTTGCATAACGATAGAAACGCTTTCAAAATAAAGCCGTAGAAAAAATAAACTGGTATATATCACAAAACCCTAATATGATGTTTTCCTGTTTCCAAAAGTTAGTGTTATATAGTGGAAATTAGGGATGCACCGATACCACTTTTTCCAGTACTCGCCCGATACCGATACTTTTATTTTTGGTA
>NW_015537969.1:1560735-1568831 GCF_001515605.1 Sinocyclocheilus anshuiensis
ATCCTTCGGTTATTTTCACACTTAATTATGCCCATTAAAATGTATTTTACAAGTTTTTGTTACTTTCACTGTTCATTTCTTGCTCTATGGTACATCATCTTTAATTTAATTGCATTAGAGCTACTCCATTACAGTGGCTTAGTTCTGTAATCACACGCTTTGCTGTAATAATGCAGGGAACCACTTGTTATAAATCTCCTAACTGTAGCTCGCGCACATCAGCTATACAGACGTTAATACTGAAAGTTTAACATTATATGCATTGCATACATATACTTCGTAGACATCCTTAATCTCTTATAACTCCATTCTGCTGTCTGTTGTTCTGTTGTCGGTGTTTCTTTGTCTGAATATGGCACTGATCACATGCTGTGTGGTATCGGCGTTTGGTATCGGGGCATTTTAACGAGTATGAGTACGAGTACAAGAGCTCAGTATCGGGCCCAATACCGATACCAGTATCGTATCGGTGCATCCCTAGTGGAAATTATGGTGGCAAGTCAAGAAAATTTCTGCTTTAGCTGTTCTTACCCTTTTCTTCTGAGGGAAGCCGTCATGTTTTCTCTTGCGAGATCTCCGTTTGCCAGAATCTGTTGTCTCCGTTTGTGTTGGCTCTCTGAAAAGTTCAATGCTCTCTGAAATATGAAAAGATAAAGATGCATGAAATATGAATGGAAGATAATAAAAAATGGAATTGTGCTTGTATGTTTACAACTCTTAACCACAGCAGAAGCTCTTACCGATTGGGAAATCGGCCTCCAAGTCCATCTGTGGCTCTTCTGCTGCGGTGGAGACGGGGGTCAGTGTGGCAGATCTGGATGGAGGAGGCCTCTCAGGCTCAGGGGTTTGATCCCATGTCTGGGCAGAAGACACAGAGTCCTCCTCCCAACTCAGATTGCTAGATAAGGCTTCCAGATCAAGGTCGTCCATTATGTTACTAGTCTGATCTGAATAACAAAACAGGAGGCTTGTGAACAAAAATAAGTGTGTGTGTGCACCTGCAATATCTTTTTTACATCTCTTAAAGTTTAAAGCCTGTGCAGTGCCCAAACAACCCAAGTTTTGTTCGAACAGTGTGTGTGTTTGTTTATTTTCTTCTTAACGTTATTCCAGCATCTATGGCTATGGCTATATTCATGGCGAGAACCAGTTAATTGATCAAGTCGATCAGTGTGTTAACTAAAAATATCAGAAGTTGTAGGAACATTAAAAACCTTCCAACTGTCCCTAATTTACCAGTAACAATCATGTTTTTCTCCTTCTCTGCATCCTCAGCCACCATCTCTGCCATCATGATGAGGACGGCCTCCAGAGGGTCATCAGGGATCTTCTCTTTGATTTCCTGAATGGTCTTCACAATGCGCTCAGCACTGTCCAGAGTAGTGGGGAAGAACAAGGGCACCGGAACCTGCATAAACAGACAAGAGACACATGACGACTCAAGTACATACTAATGGTGTAATTTGGAGAGTCTTTGGGATGCCTGTGAATCTAATTTATGATCTGCAATTAATTTGAAATGATTACATTGATTCGAGATTATAATACTTTATCCTTAAACATGTAGTGTTTATTTTTTATTTATTAATTTTGTCTTGTTTTCATTAGGATTCACTACTATTTCCTTTACTTAGTTTTCTAGTTTCAGATTTCAGTTTTTGTTTTAATGAGCCATCATTTAAAAATGTATAACAGGGTTAAATTTCTCAGTCATCTATTGTTATTTTAGTCACAATACTATTATTTAAAATTGAGTGATACATTTTTGTTTAGAGTTCCATGTTAGTTTTTTATTTCACAAATATTTTTATTTAGTTTTCATTAACAATGAAAATATTGTAACACTCATTAATAGATTAACATACTGATTCTGGTAGCAAATATGCATACAGCTTTAATCGTTTTAATATCCAAAGATGAGTATAAGGACAAAAGAGGTAGAGATACACACCGGAAGCGGAAGCCCCACAGACTTCGGAGTGTATTGGGTGTAGAGATTCATGGGAAGTGGAACATAGACTGGCACTGGCACAGGCAGCACTATCACGGAAGGTCCATCTAGAGGACAAAAGGCAAGCATGACATTTATAACAAGTGCCTCCTCTCATTTTCACCTTTGTTATGTTCACTGTCAAGAGACACATGATGATGCATATGCCGACACATGGGAGTGTCAGCATACATAATGCCCAAAAGAAACATGTCTGCAACAGTGCTTCCTAGTACCTGTTTGTGTATTCATGTCGCAGACATTGGGTTTGCAAGATGTGCCTTTGTTCTGACTTAATGGTTTACAAAGCAAGGCTTTGTTCTTTAGGATTCGAGGTGCTGGCGCAGAAGCCTTCGCACCGTCTGTCTGTGTGCTGGCCGCCTGACAACACAGAGAACGATTGATAATTGGTTGATTTTCATTCACATTTCAAAAGGAACTTCAGCTGGATTATTGATATTGTGAAAAACTCACATTTCCTGAACTTTTTGCTGTAGCAGCTGGAACAGAGGCTGAGGAAACAAAAAGGTAAACGTGAGAGATGCGTCACAGAAAATAGTTGATTCATTCCTCAGTTCGCCAAAAAAACTATTAAAGAAAAAAGCGTTGACAACAGATGTCATAATTATGTAACTAGCAACGTGTTGTTTAGGCACTGATAATAAAATTCTGACAGATCTGATTAGCTCATAATTACTTTAATTTTATGGCTGATAAAATTCAACATGATGTTATCCAAATACACACACAAAAATTTAAGTAATCACAATATTACAGTATGAACAAAATAAATATTCATTTTGAGATTTGCTAAAGATTCCATTTATTTATAGGTTCTAGTTAGTTTATTTATAGTTATCACATGACTGCTAGACAATGGCAAAAGTAATACAAATGTAAAGAGAGAAATGAGCATGCACAGAATCCATTATAACTTGATAGTAGATATATCCAATAAAATCAATTTCTAAAATAATAATAATAATAAAGAAACTAATACAAATAATATACATTCATACTTTAATAAAATAAATATAATAAATCTTCATAAAATATGGTATACACTGTAGGGTTGTGATGATAGACGATAGTATTGTGTATCGATGAGCCTGTTGCTGATGCCTTTGACGATAACAAGACTATTATTATTATCCATCAAAAATGGACTAGGCACCTATCTTTAGCGATGCAGCGTGGAGAGCTGCTAGTGCTAATGGAATGCTTCATAAACGTGCCGCAGCGCACCTGGTATAAAAACGAGCATTGAAAGAGTGGCCGCGATCAGCTCCGGTGGACGTGTCAGAGCCATAAAGCGCCACAGATGTGTGCAGTGCAAGAGATTTATTCATCATACAGTGTAGATAGTGATCACTGATTATAACGGGAGTGTTTTTAAAAGAGCATACTTGCATTAGATGATGCTCTTTGGTAATGTAAATGTTCTTTGCTCGCTTTCTGTAGCTGCTTTTTGAATAACTGAGGAAACGTAAAAGCATTATAATTAGTAACTTGCTATGTTTGTATTAAAATGTTATCATGTTAAATACAAATTCAGTCATATTAAAAACATTAGGCTGCTTTTAGCCTTATGCTGGTGTTGGTTCACTTTCCGGTAATTAAACTAAGTAACTAATTAAATAAATTAGCATCATAGTATTGTGTATTGGCGACTTCACAGGCTGACGATAGGACGATATGACAATAGAGTGTGTGTATGACAATAAACACTAATACAGTGTGCATCCCTCAATATACAGAGATGATTAAGAAGTAAAAAGAGGTTAGTCACCTTGCAGAACACTGTTCCCCAAAACACCTGGCTGTCCATTGGACACACCTGAGAGTGATATAATACTGGCAATGACCGGTGTGGCCTCTTTAGTTACCAGTGGTGTGTGATTAACTGTAGTTTGAGGGCCTGGAGATGGTGCTGGGCTTGTCCCTGAGGAAAACAATCACCCAAAGATTAACAGTCATAAGATACAGAGACAAAAGGGACAAATATCCTCATAAATCTACAGGAAGACATACCTTGTGTGGACAAAGTCTTGTTTGCAGGTCTGACTGCCCCAGTGGTTCCCTGCAGACTGCAAAAGAACATCAAGCATTGCAAGCTGCAGAAATGCTTGATCTCACCCAGCCATTTCACAGTCTCCGTCATCATCTTCTTGGCCTGCCTGCACATTGAGCACTTTATTTCCTGTCAAAAATATACTTGCTGTGAGTTGAAAGCCAAATCCACGGCATAATGTCTTAAAAGTAACGCTGCAGCAAAAAACAGCCTCGCAAATTGTTTCTCAGAATAAACCAAGAGATAAAATATTACCTTACGCATCAGTAAGGTGTGTTGTGATAAGCATATGTTCCCACAGAACTCATGCTCTACGTTATCAATAACTTCAGTCACCAGAGCCTGAGCGGATCCACTACAGTAAAAGCAGTTGCGACAGTGTTTTTTCCCCCAGCGCTTGACCAGGTCATGCTTATACAGTAACTTGCATCCTGTACAGGGATGAACAAACAAGTAATTGTGATGTCATAACCCACAACTTGATCAAGACATGCATGTCTGAAGCAAAAAGAAAAACTACCAGCTAATAGTATCTTTATTTTGCTCTTAGTACTTACCCTCACTGCAGAAAGAGCGGTCAATCTTGTTTATCCTTTTCACCTCCTTGACAACTTTATCAATCTTACAGTATTCACAGCGAGCCATGACATTGTTGATCTGTTTAAACTCCTCAATACAACTATTATTGCAGAAAGCGTACATTTTCCTCTGAAAGGTCAAGAAAACATGCAACCAGTTAGGTTTAAGGTCAACTGCTCAATCGCTGACAAATACAAACTACTGTTTAGATTATTAAACTGTAAGAATGTTAATTATAAACGCTACAATACAAATATAAATGTGTGATATATCAGGAGTCCTATCAATTTTGCCCAAATTATTAGACCATGTTAAAGTTGTTGATACTGGTCTAATTAGTCAAATATGCTAATATATTTAAGACTCATAATTAATAAGTAACATCTCACTTTATTTCTAGCGGTTAAACAAAAAATATGGAATAAAACTAATATTTTCTTCAAGATTTTTGTCCATAGCAAAAACATCTTATTAAACATCATAATTAATAAGTAACATCTCACTTTATTTCTAGCTGGTCTAGCGGTTAAACAAAAAATAAATATGGAATAAAACTAATATTTTCTTCAAGATTTTTGTCCATAGCAAAAACATCTTATTAAACATCATAATTAATAAGTAACATCTCACTTTATTTCTAGCTGGTCTAGCGGTTAAACAAAAAATAAATATGGAATAAAACTAATATTTTCTTCAAGATTTTTGTCCATAGCAAAAACATATTTTTTTAACATTACAGATTTATTCTTACTTTTTCTTTTAATTTGGTAACCAGCTTCACAAAATGTAGACTGCTATCTAATAAATGGCCAATATATCAGTATATTGACTTTAAAATAATGATCGTCAGTATCTGATTATTGATAAGAGTACCTTGAACTCCAGCAGCTCTGGTCTGTGGAAGAATGAGTTCAAACACTGAGAGCAGGGGATCTTGGTGATTGTCTGCGCTGGACCACTGGAAGTACTGGTCTTCGCTGATGAGCTGGACTCTGAGGGAGCAGGTTTGGGGGCACGATGTTTTGGGGTAGGTGTGTTGTTGCTTGTAGAGGTTACAGTATTTATTGGCATGACAGGTTTCATCTTACTGAAGGACTCCTGAAGTCAAAAAAACAAATATTCAAATAGCTCTACTTCTGTGAATGACATATCTTGAAAGGGCAAATCGGATGCCCATTTTCCACAAGTTGGTATGATTTTTTAAGGTCTTCATGAAATGTCTGCAACATACTTTGGTTAAAATTCCTCAATGGTCATGTAAAGCAACACCCTTTTACCTTGTCAAACAGCTCTGTTCACAGCGACCGTTTCAGTGCATGTCTCTCTTTAAGTGATAATGAGCTGCTGCTCACCCGCCCCTCTCTTCTCTGCTAATGCCAGTGTTCTGACGATTTGTGCTACCTGCTCAGATTGTGCTACCTCCCATTAAAAAGATAGGTAGCACAAATTGAAAGCGAAAAATGCTACCTATCAGATTGTGCTACCAACATCTTGTTCATGTGGTTTGAGGCTTTTTTTAATGTCCATACCTACCCCTACCCGTCCATACCTACCTTTACCCTAAACTTACCCTTGCATATATGCAAATATATTTTTGGTACCACAATCTGATAGGTAGCATGTTTCGTCGGTACACCGGTACTCGCCATTCCTAACACAAAAGCTGTGTTCGACTTGAAGCAGTGCTGTGCTGTTTCCCAAAACCATTGTTAGCCAACTATGGTCATTAGTTCCATTTAACTCTATTGTTAACGACAGAACCTGCGACCAAAGTTGCTTTTGGGAAACGCACCTCATACCGATCGGTGTATGACAAAGTACCGTGAGAGCAGACAGCTCTCACGGTATTTAGATGTCATACACCGATCGGTCTGCTTTAAGTCGAACACACCTAAAGCCTTTTCATAAAGTTATCTTTTAGACAAAATAACTATTTCACAGAAATCTCAAGTTGCTTCCTTTAGGGCATTATACTTTTAAATATATTAATAGGAAAGGCGATTTGCAAATAATCATAAACAATCTAAACTGTAGGCGCGTTTCCATTACAGATTTGCGCAAAATTTTGGCGATATTTTATAAATGTCGATAAAAAAGTACTGCGAAATGACAGCATTTCCATTAACCGATGTTATGCGACAAAAACGTAATTTTTTCCTCTCGCGATAAGTCATGGCAATGGATTTTGGTGGGATTATGGCTATATTTAAAGCTTTAGTCCATACATTTTGCCTCTTTGTCGCCATTTCTGCTTGAAAACCTGCAATTGCAGCTGTTTGTGGAATTATCTTCCTTGCCTGGGTTGCGCACCGGCACGGCTCCAGCGCAGATGAATCTAATGTTTTGAAGAGTATGTGTGGCAGTCAGTCACCGCACCAGTGTGGATATTTACTGTACTTTGCAATCACAGATTCTAGCCTACGTCTTTGAATTTATGACACATAAGAATTTTCACTGTATATCTAAACAAGTAACAAGTCTGCCACGTTTGTTCTGACCAACTGAGGAAAAAAGCATTACAATAAATCGCGCCATATGATTTAATCTAAAAATCGGTTAGCTCATATCACATCAAACCATGCAAATTATTATTAGTTATACTTTCTCAAATTATTAATGTTAACAACATCAGCATTACATGACTATAGGAGTATAGTGTGTATTAGCGTGTAGATTTCAATTTCTGTACAGTCTAATCTCTAACTGTCATACTATTCGAATTTCATATTAAGAAATTCTTTTAACCCAAAAAGCTAATTATTCTTCCTTCGAACTGGTTGTCTTTAAAATACAAATCTTGTGTAATCCCAGGCTACCTGTAATCAGAAGCACATTTAAAACGGCAATATAATTTCATTTCATTCACATGTTTCATAAACACAATCCTTTCTGGATTACAATCCGCCATCAAAATGATACATTTAATTATTCTAGCTGCTTTGAGAAAAGGCTATAAATGATCCGCCACCTGCAGGATCCTCACATGCGATAGCCTAGTAGCCGGGACAACAAGACGTGATGTAATGACGCGGCATCATGCTCGAATTTCCCGCGAAAACCTACCGTACCACTGAAACTAGAAAACATATTATAAGCTAACCGTTGTGAATCGGGCTAAAGTAAGGCGATAGATTTGAAAACTGGCTGGTTATGTACTTGCTCACATATTGATTTTGGATAATTTTTAACCAAAATAAATTACGGAATGCAGCTTTAAGCGAAGGAGGCGTATGTGTGCATCTTTAAAGGGGTCATATGATGCGATTAATTTTTCGTTTCTCTTTGAAGTATTACAAGCTCTTGGTGCATAAAGAAGATCTGTAAAGTTGCAAAGATTAAGTCTCAAATCCAAAGAGATATTCTTTATAAAAGTTAAGAGTTAACCACGCCTACCTAAAATGGCTCATTCTAACACGCCCCCACATATCTACGTCGCTGTGTGGGAAGCTTTGCATA
>NW_015537969.1:1569183-1588734 GCF_001515605.1 Sinocyclocheilus anshuiensis
TAGAGTAGCACTTGTTGTTTGTCATTTCTCCGATCACAAATGCAGACATGGTTTTATGTTTATGCGGCACGATGCAACACAACGCGTAAAAAGACAGTATAAGTCATTATAATCTGTAATTATGTCCCCACTGGATGCAACAAATGCCTCGTTTATAATGGGTTTGAATGTTTTTGTCTCGTCGCTCCGGCCGGGACACGTCATCACAGTATGGTAAGGGATGTAACATTTCCATCACACGCTTAAGAGGTATTTGGCCAATCACAACGCACTGGATAGCTGGCCAATCACAGTACACATCGCTTTTCAGAACGATGAGCTTTGTAAAGATCGACGCGTTTCAGAAAGGCGGGGCATAGAGAAGAAACAATAATGTACAGTATGTGGAAAATGTTTTGAACCTTAAACCGCATTAATTTCGGTATTTACATCATTACACCAAATACACAAAATAATGTTCTTTTTAGCAACATCATATGACCCCTTTAAAGGGCACTTCGGGAAGGGTACGCCATTTGTAGGGATGTTCCAAACGAAAGTGAACAACTGAATCCCTTCATGAAAGGCCCTTCCAGAAGTCCGTTAGCGAAGGGAACATGCGATGGTCACTTCACGGAAGTGATTTCCGTTTGTGATCATGTGATCTTCAGTTAGGAGATCTTGCGATGCTTTTTAAAGCAAAGTTGGGGCTGATTTCGAGTTCACATACAAACGTAAGTAGAATAGGCTAATTTAATTTGTCTATTTTAATGTAAGACAACATTTTTCATCAGTGATAGAATTTAAGACGGTAGTGTAAGCAAGTTTAGTTTGAAAATGTTTAATAGTTAATAAGACAATTAGACAATATTTGAAAAAAATAATAATAAATATTTATTTGCAACAACTGATGGGAGTGCTGAAAGCTGCACGTACACGCAGCGTTGTCAAGGTAACATTTGGTCAGTCATTCCCTTCGCCAAGGGAGTTCCAAACGCTTACACAAGACAGTAATGCCATACACCCTTCAAAGAACACACTTCAAGGGCTCTGTCCTTTGAAGGGAGTAGGGCATAGGAATGCTCACTTCCGTTTTGGAATTCACCCATTGTCCCGGCTACTAGGCTATCGCATGTGAGGATCCTGCAGGTGGCCGATTGTTTATAGCCTTTTCTCACAGCAGCTGGAATAATTAAATGTATCATTTTGATGACGGATTGTAATCCAGAAAGGATTATGCGTTTATGGAACACATGTAAATGAAATGAAATTATATTCCAGTTTTAAATGTGCTCCTGATTAGATAGCCTAGACAACCAGTTCGAAGGGAGCATAATTTGCTTTTTGGGTTAAAAGAATTTCTTAATATGAAATATTTGAGTGGTATGACAATTAGAGATTAGACCGTACAGAAATTGAAATCTACTGCTTATACACACACTATACTCAGTCACGCAATGCTGATGTTGATAACATTAACAATTTGAGAATAAAGTATAACAATAATAATAATAATTTGCACAGTTTGATGTGATATGAGCTCATTTAGATTAAATCACCATTGGTAGCGCGATTTATTGTAATGCTTGTTTCCTCAATTGGTCAGAACAAACATGGCAGACTTGTTACTTGACAAGAACATTGTTCAGATGACAATATCCGGTGAAAATGCTTATTTGAGTCATACATTCCAAGACGTAGGCTAGAATCTGTGAGTGCAAAGTACACGGCGACAAAGAGGCAAAACTTACAGCTTTAAAACTCGTGATTTCAAATTATGCTGTGCTTCATGCATTTGCCCACTGCCATATTCATGTCATTTCCACTGTGTGCTGTATTTAATTATATTTTTTATTCAATATTTATTTGTGAAAAATACTTTGTCATCTAAAGCATGTTTAACACTTATTTTTTAATCCATTTTCAAATGACTTCAAATTTCTTAAACATTCATTAAAATAAATACAGTTATATTGGATTTGTATCGGCCACCCTGCTTTCCAAGATATCGGCTGTCAAAAAAACAATATCGGTTGACCACTATACAAAACACCTGGATTGCTCAGTAGCCCCTCACTGCAGAACACAAGATCCAGGGGGAGTGGTTAGGGGTGGAGATGGGTGGGTTTAGGGATCAGAGGGTGGAGACGGGTAGGTTTAGGTATATGTAAGGTATATATCCAGGACGCCCCCTGGATCTTGTGTTCTGTAGTGAGGACCATCTCGGATTGCTTACGAGACATTCGGTGCGTTCCAAATGGGATATATGACCCTCCGAAGGGCACTTTCGGAGTGAAAACAACTATGGCCGCCATATTGAAGGGTCGTTCCAAACAGAAATGCTCAAAACTGGCAACTTCAAAGGGCCCTTCGGAATGAAGGATTTCGAAGTATACAACTGATGGACACTTCGGGTTCCCATGATCCTTTGCGCAGATTCTTTGCATGATGACGGTGCCTTCATGTGGGCACATGATGACACAGAAGGGCACTTCAAGAAACAGTTGTTTGGTCCCCTACACCCTTCAACCCTTCGAAGCTCTCACTCCGGAGGGTAAAACCTTTGAAGGGATTAGGGCATAGGGATGAGCCCTTCCGAATGGAACGCAGTGATTGTTGTCACTACAGCTGCTCGAGCCCAGAGAAAATGGCAGGCAGCGTACAACTGGCTGGGGGCGGGAATATGCTAATGCCAGACAGTCTGTCAGCGGCTGTGGGCGGGGCATTCAGAAATTCAAAACGGCTTGATCATTAAGACTATTTAGGGTTTTTGAGGATTAAAAAAAAATTTTTTTGATAAATTTTTATCATTATAGGGTGGTTGTGTCACACACTGCTAATACATTTATATGCAAACACCATGTAAAAGTGAATTTTGCATCCGATGTCCCCTTTGAAATAGAGATCAGTAAACTAGTGTCAATAAACTCTACCTGATATGATACTACGCATGAAAAGGAGCAGAAGTTTTGGATGGTTCCGTCAGACATGGCTAGATGGTACTGAGGCGTTAGTTTAAGCTTGCAGCTGTTGCATTCCACTGGAGCACCTTGATTGCATGCAAACAAAAAGGACATTTGAGTATACTTCAAAAAGAGATTATCATTAAGAAAGCAGAATCTTAGTAAACAGCTGGTTATGTTACCTGAAGAACTGACAGTCTGAACTTTATTCGCTGTGACACAGCAAGTTGAACAGAAAAGTTCCCGGACACCCTCCGTGTTTGGACTGTCCACCATTTCTGCAACCGGGCGCATGGTACGACAAATTTTGCAGCCGACAGGTTTCAAACTTTTCTACAAAGAAAGATTAATTTATTTGATAGACTTGCAACAAATTATTGGACTATTATTTAGTTATTCATTTGCCATTACCTTTTTGAAGGCTACGAGGCAGTTTTGTTTGCAGAACTTCATGACACTGCCCTCTATCTGCAGACACGGACACTGACTGTCTGTGCCATAGCAATATCCTCCACAGTTCACACAGCTGTTCATGTTCAGATTATTGGAGGAACGGAACTGGTTGAAACAGATGTTGCTGCACAGCTTATGAATGGAGCCCATTAAGTTCACTTCGTGAGTGTAAGTCTATGAGAAATACAATTGCAACATGCAACATTTTAGATCTTTTGAAGATTTTATTTCTATATCGACCTTATAGGCAGGCAGAACTGTCACAGACAAATAAAGCAACTAAAACAAATATATGTTCAGAATAATAGTGTTTTCTACAGAACTATAAAGTAAAAATGTAAATGAATCACAAGAACATCCAGTCAGTTATGAAACTGAATATTTTTTCTAAATCTACACTCCATAAAATTGAAAGACTGCAAAAAAGAGATTTGTAAGAACTTAAGCAGCGTTGATAAAATTGGTTTCTTGAGCACCAAATCAGCTAATTTAATGATATATATAAAATAAGACATGGGGTAATAAAACCGTAGTTTTGATTACTGGATTTCATAGACCAGAGCCTTTGTTACAACATGTTGTGAAAATCATTTTGTCCTTTCATTCACATTAAACAAAACATTGATGTAACTTATGTGCGACACTTCCCCCCCCCCACTGTTTTGACATATTTCACATCAGGTGGGTAAAGACCTATCAATGTGGGATGCAACTGTGAGGGAACCAAAAGAGATTATATAAGAAAGAATGTTTTTGTTTACAGTTTATTTACAACAGCGTACAATATAATACAGACAGAAAGACAGATCAAATAAAAGAAAGACATAAGGGTCAAAACCAAAAGCACACAGTCACAGAGATTTGTGCCATTCCTGGAAACAATTTCTCGTCAGCTGAAGACACAAGTGCACGTCGCACGCCTGGCATTTCCAAGGAGTTTGCTTCTTCTTTCCATGCGCTGCTTTGCAGTGCACACAGATTCGCCGACCACTAGAGGCAACTTTCCTGGTATCGGTGCTCAGCGGAGCTCCTGGAACGGGCACATGGTCACTGCTGGCCCGTTTCTGTGGGATTTTCGGTGACACGCCACAAAGCTCTGCAATTAGCTGCTCCATAAACTCCTTGTGGGTCATGTTGCCGTATAACTCCTTGTGAATTGTGTAAGAGTTGGTGGCAGCAATGTCCAAGAAGTGTAAGAAGATCTTTCTGTACCACTTCAAGGTTTTGTGCTGTGCGGTGTAGTATTGCAACAGCTGATCGGACAGGTCAACGCCCCCCATGTATTGGTTGTACGCAGTAACAGGTGCAGGACAGGGGAATGTCTTTAAGCTCCATGTATCTTGTGCTTTCACTCTCCTCTGCACGGTGTCTCCTGTGTACGCAGGATGGATAGTGGAACACACAGACAACTCTCGTGTGTCCATCCACTTCACGAACACAAGCGGACCATTTCGAATCCATCTAATGGATCCCCTGGGGGAATTTTTAGTCAGTGAATTAGGTGCATTTTGTGGGCTGTTCTTCCTGTAGTCTCTGTAAGTACCACAAGCGCCATACTTCATCTCTAACATGTCTGTTAGGAGCTTTGGACTTGTGTAGAAATTGTCCATGTACACGTGGTACCCAGATCCCAAAACTTTTCTGTCCAAGAGAGACATCACCGTATCATACGGCAGTCCATTGCCTGTGGCAGTGTTGTTCTTTCCCGTGTACACAGAAAAGTCAACAGTGTATCCATTCGAAGAGTCCGCGAGGACAAACAGCTTGAAGCCCCACTTGGTTGGCTTGGCTTTCATGTACTGTGTCATGCCTGAGTTGGCTTTGCATGCCACCATTCTTTCATCCACAGCTAAATTTCGTCTAGGATGATAAATGGTTTTGCACGCAAGACGGATCGTGTCCATGAGGGGTTTGACCCTGAAAAGCCGGTCATATTCATTTGTGCCCTTCTTTTTGTCATTCTCCTTGTCCTCAGCTGGGTGACTCATGTGCATATTCCACGAAATGGTGCGGTATCTGTCCCTTGACATGATTGTGGCGGGAAAAGGAACAGAGAAAAGACTGCCTTGCCGCCAGTAATCTTTGATTGAGATCAACTTCACCATGCCCATGTAGAATATGAGTCCAAAGTAGCGGTACATTTCACTGACGCTGACATCTGTCCACTTGTATTTGCGACCCCTTGCAAGTGACCTGGCGGCCTGGGCATTTGTGTTGTAGCATAGAGTTGAGACAGCATTTTCAGTGAAAAAGAGCTTGAAGAGACTGAGGGGAGTGTACGAGTCAGTTGGCCACAACTGCGGTCCGGGTTCTCGTGCGGGCACGAATCTCAGAGTCTGTGGGACCAAGTCAACTTCAGTCTCTGCTTTCCACGTCAGAGCAGGCTGCTTGCTTGTCCTGGCCTTCTTTGCAACAGGCATCTGGTCAATGTCATTCTCCTCATTTCTGTTATCAAGAAAAAAACAACAAAAAAATGTGAGCATGATGACAACAGGATCAAAGCTATTTTTTTTTTACATTACTAATCGCTAATACTGCACACGCGTAGCAAAAACACATGCACGTTTATAGCACACTACAATCATTTATGCCTGATCAGATATTTGCAAACAAGCTAAAATTATAAGCCAACTAGTGTAAATATCACATTTCTATCAATATACACTACATTTCAAAAATTTGGGGTTTCTTATGCTCACCAAGGCTGCATTTATTCAAGCAAAACTACTGTGAAAACAGTAATATTGTGAAATTTCGATTTTTTTTTTTTTTTTTATGTAATTTATTTCTGTGATGGTAGAGCTGAATTTTAAGCAGACATTACTCTAGTTTTCAGTGTCACTTGATCCTTCAGAAATCATTCTAAAACTTGTTTGGTACTCAAAAAACATTTATGATCAGAGCTGCATATTTTCGTTTTGAATAGTGATAAAATTATGATCGATGAACAAAGTTCAAAAGAACAGCATTTATTTGAAAGGGACATATTTTATAAAATTTCTTCACTGCCAATTTTGATCAATTTAATGCATCTTTTATTAATAAAAGTATTCGATAAAAAAAAAAAAATCTAAAGCTCACTGATCCCAAACCTTTGAACAGTAGTGTATTATACAGCATAAAAAAAAAACATTTAGATGCAACGTCAAGATGTATTATGACCTATCCTATATCCAGGACAAACACATTTTACTCAAAATATAAACTATTAAAATTAACATTCAAACAACATGATAACGAAGTATGAATGACTTACTCATCAGAAAGGGCGTCCTCTGCTGGATCAAGGCGCTCTTCAAAATGCGACCATTCTTCATCTTGCTCCTCTTCTGAGGAAAAGGTGAATTCTTCCTCGCTGTCCAGGACCGTCTCAAGAGTTTCCTCACACGTGCAGTGTGCCATCTTCCAAAAGCGATGAAAAGTGAATGAATCGGATGAAGCTAGAAGCTATTTTTATCACATTGATAGGGGAGCTTTAACCATGCTTGTATGCAACCGTATGAATAGCGCGCTCTGCGGGTAGGGATGAGGCACAAAAACGGTACCTAACCAAACATTAATCGTTCGAGTAAATAATTCGCATGCATAAATAACGCGGGAATACAGCGAATTGGAAGAGTTTCGTTATCGTTCGGTCTGTACATCGCGCTGTTCTTATTGACATCTATGGATTCGCAGCGTAATCTATTGTGTAGGCGCCTTCCTCACCGTCGCTTGACTGACAGCGGCAGCTCTCTCCTCACACACACGCAGAGACGGAGAGAAAGTGAGTCTTATAAACCACGTAGTACTGACGCGCTAAATGTTAATGGTGCTCTTACTTTTTTCCCTATCAAAATGACTTAGATCGTTTATTATTTAGGCCGTTCGCATCATTCGGCAGATGGACGATAAGAAGCAAGCGGTAATCCCATTGGCTAGCGCTCACCTCTCCGGCTCCGCCAATCAGCTCTGGCGAACGCAGACAATGTGATTAATATTCATGAGCCAGACCTCAGAGCGACAATGAGCTACAACCACTGATCAATAAATATTCTCTATTATAGATCAGTGGCTACAACAAACAACCTACCTGAGGAAAGATGCGAGCAAAAGTCGTTTTTTTTGCAAGTAAAAGCAGATGAAAATATTTTACATTTGCGTGCTTTTATTAGTGGTATTAGTTTTTCCCCCCACAGAAACAATGGAGCACCACCACCAAGCTCATTTTAATATGAATCCAAACTTATATATTTGCATTCATACATACTTGCCACGTTTTAGTTTATTATTCAAACTTCTATCAAAAATGCTTGCATTTAATTTAGTTATGCTTTCAAAAAATATCAAAAGAATAGTAATTGAGATTTTTTTTTGATCATTCCCGAGCCACTACAAAGCAGATCTATTTGGTTTGGATAAGTAACAATAAAATATATTCCTCATGATGCACAAGTTATTGATATATAATATATTATATTATATTATATAATTTTACTTTTATCTGAAAAGAGGACTTTGGACCACTGAGCAACAGTCCAGTTCTTTTACTCCTTAGCCCAGGTAAGATGCTTCTGACGTTGTTTCTGTTTCAGAAGTGGCTTGGTAGCCCTTTTCCTTTAGACGTCAGAGCGTGGTGACTCTTGATGCACTGACTCCAGCTTCAGTCCACTCCTTGTGAAGCTGTCCCAAGTGTTTGAATCGGCTTTGCTCAAGTTTTTGGTTTTCTCAAGCCTGCGGTCATCCCTGTTGCTTGTGCACCTTTTCCTACCCATTTTCTTCTTTCCAGTCAACTTTGCATTTAATATGCTTTGATACAGCACTCGGTTTCAGTAATGACCTTCTGTGACTTACCTTCTTTGTGGAGGGTGTCAATGATTGTCTTCTGGACCATTTCCAAGTCAGCAGTCTTCCCCATTATTGTGGTTTCAAAGAACAAGAGATACCCGGAATTTATACTGTAGGGATGGTCATTTAATGAAACTCAAAATATTCTAATATTTTAAGATACTGGAGTTTTGACTTTCATGAGCTATAAGCTCGAATCATCAAAATTAAAACAAAAAAACTTTTGAAATGTTTTACTTTACATGTTATGAATCTAGAATATATGAAAGTTTCACTATTTGAAATAAGTTACAACAAAAAATTAACTTTTTCCATGATATTAAAATTTTTTGAGATGCACCTATATATACACATACATATATTAGATGGCGGAAGCACACAATGACTGTTTTCTGCATTACACAAAAGTAATTTTGTTATTTTGAGAGGCCACAAATGAAATCAGACCTATTACGGTTTTGAATGATGTCTTCATTAAATCTGCATAACCATAAATACCAAGAGTACCTTAAGTCAATAAAAAAATAGACTTGTCACAACTTACATATTATTGCTCTTTTGTTGGTTTTGATTGCTTCTATTGTCCTCATTTGTAAGCCGCTTTGGATAAAAGCGTCTGCCAAATGACTAAATGTAAAAAGGTAGTTATCACGCTGAAGCCTCAAGTGGGTTAAATACACTAATTAGTGCTTGCTTCATTTAAAGTCAAACGTAACTGAAATTTAAGACCTGCGATTCAATGAGTGAGTCAGATGTTACCTGATGTGTAACCGCTCTAACAGATTCAATGAGCGAAGAAAAAAAAATTCTTGACTGGATCAAGTAACTAATCTAACTATTTTTGTGCAATTTATTATGGGAACTCAAAATACTTATTTGAGTTATATGTTTGTTTTTGAGTACATCCAGAAAAGATAATGCAAAAGGAAGCTGTGTCGTCTTGACATTATTTCACAGTACCCAGATCACCTAAATTTAAGGCTTGTTCACACCAAAATGTTTGGCACTAATATTCAGTGCATCCACTTGTGACAGAAGGAAGGAAGTAAAATGTCTCCGGGTTACCTAATGTAACCTTGGTTCCCTAAGAGGAGGGAATGAGACACAGTATACATACAGTATCTCACAGAAGTGAGTACACCCCTCACATTTTTGTAAATATTTTATTATATCTTTTCATGTGACAACACTGAAGAAATGACACTTTGCTACAATGTAAAGTAGTGAGTGTACAGCTTGTATAACAGTGTAAATTTGCTGTCCCCTCAAAATAACTCAACACACAGCCATTAATGTCTAAACCGCTGGCCACAAAAGTGAGTACACCCCTAAGTGAAAATGTTCAAATTGGGCCCAAAGTGTCAATATTTTGTGCGCCCATCATTATTTTCCAGCACTACCTTAACCCTCTTGGGCATGGAGTTCACCAGAGCTTCACAGGCTGCCACTGGAGTCCTGTAGATAAAAGCACTATGAGCAGTGAAAGTGCTGCCATTGTCGTGGTATGCATATGCACAAGTACATGAAAGCATTACAAGGGCATGCAAATATTTGCATGTTTATCAAACAAGCCAGGCTTATTTCAGTTAGTCTGACTTATTTTGAACCAAATCAACTGACAATAAGTCAGACTAAGTGAAATAAACCTGGCTTATTTGGTAAACCTGTTTTATGAAAAATTAATCCAAATTAAAATGTTGACTAGGGATGTGCGGGTCTAGTCGACTAAACGGTACAGCTCCTACTAGTCGACACTGAAAACAATAGTCGATTACACGACAGAAAAAAGACCTTGATTTTATCATTCAAATTACCGTCATTTTAACATTGCATTTAAAACATTTTAAATAAGTTAAACTAAAAAGTTTATCTGGGCGGAAACTATATTTTTACCTCAGACCTCACATGCGTTTTCTTCGTGTCAGTTGCGGCAAGTTCAAAAATGACCATGCGAAAGACGAGAAGGTGTGGGATTATTTTGAATTAGAAGGAAACGGAAAAGTTTTGAGTAAACTGTGTAATGTCAAATTGTCTTACAATAACTCTACTGGAGCGATGTGTAATCATATTCAATACAGCCACGTAGGCGTTAGCTTAGAGACTAGCCAAAGCCAGCAAATGTCAATCACGTCATTCACTACAACCCGCCGGTGCTGCGATCCCGTCCGCACCGTCTATTCCTCTAACAAAGACCCACTTTGGTGCGGGATGTCCAGGCGCTGTCTGAAACTCTACCGGCTTGCTTTTCGTTATCTCTGCGTGCCTGCGACTTCAGTTCCTGCCGAGCGCGTTTTTTCAAGTGCGGTAATTTTATTGTTAATCGCCTCAGGTCCCGTCTTTCACCAGACCACGTTAATAATTTCACTGAACAAATAACGCATGGTCTAAGTAAGTAAAATGGGCATTGTTGCATTTTGTTTTTAGACATATAGCCTACACGAAGTACGTTTTTAAAAGCCGTTTTAATGCTATTTCTTATCCTATTGTTTTTGACTTTTAATATGTTGGCTAACGTTATATGAAGATTAAGATTTCTGTCAGGTTATTGATTGATTTTCCATTGTTCTGCATTTCCCCAGCTGATTTGAATAAATAAACTATGCTTTGGCCGACGTTGAGTATATAGCCTACTCTTCTTTTTTTTCTTTTTAACGACCGCCTAAAATGAAATGATGATAACGCGAGGCAAGTGTGCGGCAAGCGGAATTCATTGAGGGATTTGACAGTGTGATTCATAGATTAAGTATTTCAAATATAGGCTATTATATATGCTACACGCACAGAGGTTTTTTTTTTCTTACCATCTTTTGGGGGTTTCTTGCTTTTAGACTAGTCGACTAGTCGGATACAAAACTTTAGTTTAAACGAGAGTCAAATCAGTCGTCGCGCACATCCCTAATGTTTACATTTGTGTTGTTGTGAACAGGCCTTTAGGGGCAAAACATGATTTATTTTACGGGCCGCATTCTCAGTAGCGACGATCCAGTGAAGGACACACCTGCACAGATAGAGATGGCCACTTACCATTCCTGTCTTATGACAAACACTGCACTTGAAGCTTAAAGCGCTGAGGCATTTCTGACTGCAGAACTCCTTCACAGTCCCTGACATGTCCACCGGGGCATTGATCACATCCTTCGGGTCAAGAATGTCTCTGTAGGGGAAGAGGCATTTGCATCCTTAAAGGGTATGTTAAACACCATTGCTGTATTTAAATTTGTATTATATATTATTCTTTGCATTTTTTAAATAAAGGAGTACGTTATTATAATATGGTTAGGTCTTAGGGTGGTAAGTTAAGTTCCTATTTACAAACGTTATTTAAATACAATACAATGTAATGCACCTAGTATGATCATTTTAAAAGTTACATTTTAGAAAAAAATGAAAACAAGACTTTTAGGCATACTTGTGGCAGTGGTGACATTGTTTCTTCTGAGGTATCTTGACCACCACATTAGAGGTGGTGCAGAGACACTGAGGTGAACAGTAGAGTTTAGGACAGCCTTTGCGCTGGAAAGCCGTCTGTCCCTTTAAGAGAACTTTGTTACATCCTGTGCAGACCACACCAATTGGATTGGCAGGGGCCAGAGAATGAAGGGATAGTGTAGGGACTGGTGCCACCTTTGCTGGAGCAGCTGCTGGAACTGCAGTCACATGAAGAAAAATTTGGAAGAAATATAACAAGAAACTTAATAAATTAAATTGAACCATTTATCATCACATCTATTCACTCATATAGTAAATGGTAAAAGAACATCATAATATATTTTCAGCGCTCGTACCAATGGATGTGGTATTTCCTCCTACAGAGAAAACTGCGCTGATCTTGATCGAATCAGGTGTCTGGGTGAACTCCTGAAAACACGAACACAATGAAAAAAGCTAAAAAACAAGTTTCCATGAAACATTTTATACCTTACTTAACGGTACCCCTGATTTAACCTGAAGTAATGTAAATTTAGCTCATGTTTTTATTGCCTGTCACATGGTTTGGCTTCTTGCAGTTATTTCATTCATCTAATTGACTATTTGGCATTTTAAATACCATTTTGGGTTCATTTTCCAGCTCAGTAGTAGGAGGAAAGAAAAAATATTCTTTAAAGATTGCATTAAATTGATCAAAAGTGACGGTAAAGGCATAACAAAACATTCTGTTCTTTTGAACATCGTATTCAAAGAATCCTGTAAAAAATGTTTTATGGTTTCCACAAAAAATATGAAGTGTTTTCAACACTGATAAGAAATGTCACATGAGCAGCAAATCAGCATGTTAGAATGATTTTTGAAGGATCATGTGACATTGAAGTTGCTGAAAATGTCACAGGAATAATTACATTTTAAAATATATTAAAAGAGAAACAAACAATATTTCACTATATTACGGTTTTTACTATATTTTTGATCCAATAAATGCAGCACTAGTGAGCATAAGAGACATCTGTGAAAAAAAAAGAAAAAAAATCTTACAAACCTCAAACTTTTAAACAGTAGGTGTGTGAATTAAACTCGTTAATTTAACTTCAATTAAATTGTTCATCACAATTATTCATATTACAATCAGTTGTCAGACAGAATCATGACAACCCTACATAAATAGTGTAACATTTTATAGCTTTTAAAACATAGTATAGTTTGGTAAACCATCTATACAAGCATTCTGATGTTAGACACTCTAAAACATATCCATACTCCTGTGCTGATTTTTCAGAGAACTGGTATAATTACAAACATACACATATTGAAAAGACACTGTGAACACAAAGTTTTTTTTTTTTTTAAATACAATCCTCAAATGCACTGGTAGCTTAATTAAAAAATAAATAAAAGTCAGAAATCAGTGGTGAAACTCACAGCTGCTGTGTCAGGCTCATCTTTAATGTTTCCCACTGGCCGCAGTGACACCGACGGTTTCTCATACTCCTCATCCACTGGCTCATCCTTCACCTTCACTGGTAGGGCAGCAGAGAGCTGGGCCACTTGAGGTTTCACCTCAGCTTTTAACACTGACTCTGTTTGCTGGATTTAGATGGAGAGGATTTTAGTTTTAGGAGTTTACTTCCTCCATGGATTAACAAGCAAACTCAATGAACTTTAATGGTAAACATAAAATAGTGATTGTGCTTACCAAGAAAGGTGGCTCCGTTTTCTCTCTTTTTATGGGTTTAGGGAAAGATTTTCCTGTTAAATGTAAAGATGTAGAAAAAAAACCCCAGTCAATTGTGTTACTCAGTTTCATTTCGTTAAATGAATAAATGTACAAAAATATAAATGATAAAGCATCATTTTCAATATATTAAAACTTTCGAAAAACACATATTTAGGAATTCAACTACATTTTGAATTTCATGGAATGCTTTTCCATGGCTGTGAAATAATGTTCAGAAATGAACACATCAATACACAGAATCATAAATCAATATCAGTAACTACCAAAATGTGTTTGCAAGTCATCTCAACGGGACACATCTTGTAACAGGCAAAATGTTCACACCAACCTGCATCATCTGATCCATCTACCTCCATCCTCCCATCGCGATCCTCAGCCTGGTCCACATCTATTGCGGTTTCATTGGTAAGGTCTTCGACTTTAGCAATCACAAGCTCTTCTGAACACCATGCTGCATCCTCTGCGACGTTCCTCACTTCATTCTTTTCTTCTTCTCCAGCATTCTTCTGCTCAGAGTGTTCCTGCGCACAATTTTCTTCTTCTTCATTCTGGTCAGTTACATTGCTCTTTTCTGGTCTGTTTTCTTGGTCCACACCCAACTGTTGTCTTAAATCCGGATCTTCCTCCATCTCCTCTGGAAGCTTCTCTACTTCCTCCTGCTCCATCTTTTGGCTTTCCATAAGTCTGTTTTGACGGCTTGGTTCATTTACACCAGCCTCAGTGGCATCCAGCAGGCATGACTCCACTGCATCTGGCTTCACTTCTGAACCAGCTGCATCTCCTGGAAGTTGTTCTGTTGAATCCTCACTAGCCATAGGGACACCTGTGACAGACGTAGAGCCCAGCGGTAAAACCGTCTCTGTAGACTGTGAGGGGCCAGACTTCACTCCTGAAAGTGAGAAATGAAGACATTTGTTCATAGAGCAGAGTTCAACAATAAGAATGGCCTGGGGCTCTCTATCAGGTCTGTACAGTATTATCACATTATTATACAGCCAAACTTGCTTAACCCTGCAAGGCCCACTGTTGTAATATTACAACATCAGTTTTAGCTTGACTAAAATAAAGCTGCTCATGTTTTTTTCTCTAAGGCCACATTTACACAACTAATAGGTCCTATTGTTTAGTCTTGCAACGCTACTGGATGCTAGATTTTAAAAATAGGCCTGTTTACCTGGCCATAAACTCACACATCCTGCGAACTTCCCATGAAGCACATCTTGTTTTACTGGACTTGATAAATCTACATTCAAGTAAGCAAAATGCCTAAAATTTTTTTTTTTTCTGTGATTAGCAATATGTCTAGATCATGTAGATATTGAGGTATTGTTGAATGCATTGATCATTTTAGATTTTGAGCTTATTGCGCTTTATAGCATATTGTAATTTTACAACATTGGGTTAAAGGTTTAGCAAAATTTGCCTGTGCACCTTTCACATTACATGGATGAATTGTGCTTCTCACTTGTTCCATATGAAAAAAATTATTAATAGAAACATACTGTTTTTGATCATTCACAAGTTTTAAATGTCTTTTTTTTTTTACCATTCTGAGATTCAATCAAGATTTTATTATTATTAAATAAGTGCAAGTTGAATAAAATTATTTCTTTGAGAATTTTAAAGTATTTGTGTATTAATATTTTAGACTATCTGTATCTTATTTATAAAATGTCCTGTTGTTTTTTCTAGGTTTTGCTTGTTTGCCCAAATATCTGCTTAATGCATGAGGGACAAGTGATAATGTTCTGGAATGTGTGGGTATCAGTGCTATTAGCATGATAACTAAAGGACACAATAAGCTATCAGACAGTATTGTGTGAATTCTGTGGAATGGGTGAATTCTGTGAATGGGTGAATTCTTTAAAACGTGTATGATTGGGATTAATTTGCAATGATATTTTTAGCCTGGAAACTAATCATTATTCTTTTTTTTTTTTCCATTTTAGAATGTCACCAGCCAAGAAAGACTGTCTCATATACGCATGATATCACTGATACCATCCAAAATGGGAACAGAGACTTTGAGATGGACTCTGATACAAGAGAAGAAAGTTTTCAAGTCAAGTCATGATGAATGTTTTAAAGCTTTCATTCAGTTTATCAGGTATTGCAAATGTAACCTGAACATTTTTATAATAAATGTTTTTTTCTTCCATAAAATGTGACTTATTTCATCATTGTGATTATTAGTGTGTATACATATTTAGACTATTGTTATGATGATACAGAAGCAATACACCCTGCAAATGAACCGTCAGATGTATCTACAATCTACAAATCTACATTTGTTCATACAGTGAGTAAAATCATTGAAATTCTGCTACCCAAGAGCCCAACGCTGCAATATTACAACATTTCCCTAAAAACCGACTAAAATGTTAAAAATGTAAAAGCCCATTATTTCTGCATTAGATACCTCCTACGACAACATTAAAAAGGTGAACATTTTTCACAGTTTTTTCTATATTTGGGTCTTTCAGGGTTAAGTGCATTTCAATTGTTGAGAAATTCTGCGAGTTAAAATATGAAATGAATTACTTCCTTGAAGGAAAGGCTAGACTTGGTAGAAAATTAAACTACGGAATATTTTGCGCCATACGCCATTGTTTATTCACGGAAAATAATGCACAATTAACAATATACTATTTTTCATGAAAAAAAAGTTTTATATCAAATGTTGCAATTAACTATTAATCGTATTTGCGGCAGCAAAAAGTTAAAACCGAATAAAAACATTTATATTATCTTTCACAGTATTCGGAATGAAAACATCCCCATTGTTGCAATATTTAATATTTAAATTGCGATAAACTAGTTATTTTTCAAATACTACACACCTACTTCAAACCATATCAACCTCTACAATGGACTTTAGTCTACTGTCTGCATCAAACGCTTCTGTACTTTTGCAACTGCTGCACAAGGCATGAAGTCCCAGGACTACAAACATGCATCCTTGGCTAATATCGTCACAGGTTAATACATAGCATACCAAACAATATTCCCAAATCTCAATACTGCCTTAATTCTGTTTTATATTATGAACACGCCGTTCTATTGTCGTTAGCTCGCAATTCGATAAAAATGAAAACAACAACAAAATACTCCAACATAAAAGGCTTTAAAATATGAATGCAAAGTTAGCTGTAGCCAGACCGAGCGTACAAATGTGAACCACGCTGCAGGGCATGCATATTTTGCAGCGAATCTCTGCAGAGATGATAAACAACACGCGGGCCAACCTTTTCAACAGTTCAAACACTCACCTTAAAACGCCTGACGTATTCTTTCAACAGTCCCTCTCAAAAGACAGTCGATAAACAACCCCTGCGAGACGCACAGTTGATTACTTCTGCATTAAAACATCGAAATACTGCAAAAGTTGCTGAAACGGAATAAACTAGATGGCTGGCTGGCTCCCCCGCGAAAGCTCTTCCCCCTCTGCGTGCTGCAGTGCATTATGGGTTCTTCTTCTTCTTCTTTGGTGTTTATTGGCGGTTGGCAACCTGACTGGTGCATTACCGCCACCGACTGGAATAAAGTATGGATCAGGATTTTGCTTGTAGGACAAAATAAACCATAAAAAACAATCAAAACAAATAAACAAACTAGAAATTAAAACAAGACAAAAAAAAAAAAAAAAAACAATCAAAAAGACTATATTCTTTTATATGAGTCGATTTAACCAAATTATGGTGACAAAAAATTCCCGTGTCATGATTCCGGACTATAATCCCCTGCCTTGGTTTTTGGATTTTCTTCTTCTTTAGATTTGTGCATTATGGGTGAGGCGCACAACATAGGTTGTACGCTATCGATTTATTTCCGCGAATCGGCTCCTTCGAGCAGTTCGTTTCATTGATTCAGTTACAATACATAGCCACTTTACCGATTTTTCGTATTTGTTCGTATTGAATCGGTTAACGTGGTTGATTAAACATGTCCGAGTAAATAAACGATATTTTCCCTGCTGTTTGTTTTCCAGCAGGGTTATCATCACTGTATATATTATATACTCAGCAAAAAAGAAACGGCCTCTCAGTTTCAACTGATTTATTTCCAGCATATTTCTCAACATGCGTCAATATTTGCATGAACACAAAAAGACTCAACATCTGAACAAGTTTCACAGATATGTGACGAACAGATAATAAGTCCCTGAACAAAGAGAGGGTCAATATCAAAAGTAGCAGGCAGTATCTGGCCACGAGCTGCTTTAAAGAGCATATTGGTTAGAGCCCCCAGTGAGTCAATGTATAGTGTATGGAACTAATGTAGGAACTAGATTTTCTTTAAAATATACATATAAATACGCTACTGAGTCTTCTGAAATAGTTTTCCTTTGAATTTTACTTCTGCATCTGAAAAGACCCAAACCGGAAGTGACGTAACGGGAGGGCACGCGGTCAATTTAAACAATAGAAAAATAATGGCTGAGTTGGAAAGCCTAGGGCCTAGGCAGCTGACTTGCTGCTTTATCAGGCAATGAATTTGCAGGCAGCGTTTTTGCATGAAGGCACCTCATAAAACTGATTTCAGACAGGCATCTGAGGCAGCGTAACGGTTTAATGATCTACAACAAAATATAACTTGTTTTGGTGATAACTAAATGAATATTTAATTACTATAATACTGGTTTCTCAGTCAGAAATATACATTTACACACAAACTGACCACCGAACAGCAACTTTCAGACGCCATCTTTATTTTTTTAGCTCAACCATCACGGAATGGAATGCACAGGATTGTGGGATATCAAAGGCAGCGATGGATAAATCTATGCTGCCTTCAAAATTCATCAGGAGAAGGTACCTCCGGAGACAAGGGCTGCGTCCGAAAGCTCTAAAATACTGCGTTCAGAGGCAGCATTCCAAGACAGGAAGGCATCAAGGCACGTCCAAACCCAAATTCTGCTTTACTTCCTGTCTACATTTCTGGACCTTGATCATGTAAGGACCCTTGCTGTCTATGGGAGGGTCAGAGAGCTCACGGGATGCATCAAAAATATCTTAATTTGTGTTCCGAAGATAAACAAAGGTCTCACGGGTTTGGAATGACATGAGGGTGAGTAATTAATGACAGAATTATTGGGTGAACTAACCCTTTAATACCACAGCACAAAATAAACATGACTAAACATCCGAAGGTAAGTTAAAAGAAAAAGTACAACTTTACAATTCATATCCTGTCTCATATAATCGCTCAATCAGTGTTTCAGTCAATATAACGGCTTGTAAACAATGAGTATGTTTACATGGACAACAATATTCCGATTTTAACATGATTAAGACAATACTCTGATTAAGAATTTACCATGTAAACAGAGATTTTTGATTACCTTATTCCGGCTAAAGTTATACTCGAAGTAAACACAAATCGAATTAAGACGTGGAGTCTACTTCACCAAGCTACTGTTATAAGCATGAGCCCCGTCAGACTGGTCGTGGCGGCGGTGTTGCAACAATATATAGTGATATTCTCAATGTTACTCAGAAGACAGGATACAAGTTTAACTCATTCTAAATACTTATGCTTAATGTTACACTGTCAGATATGCAAAAGAAATGTATCGTATCTCTTGCTCTGGCTACTGTGTATAGACCACCAGGGCCGTATACAGATTTCCTAAAAGAATTAGCAGATTTCCTCTCGGACCTATTGGTTACTGTTGATAAAGCGCTAATTGTCGGCGATTTTAACATTCACGTTGATAATACTGTGACGAGAGGGGCGGGGCCGAGAGCCGTGGGAACGGAGCGAGGCTGGTGGAGTAAATGCTAATGCGCGACACCTGCTTCACTCACCGGTCTCGAGTACCACGGATTAAAATCTGCCGGTTCCCGCCTCCTTCTTCCCGACCTACGAACGTTGTTACAAATGATGCATTAGGACCATTAGGACTTGACCTAATAAACTCTTTTGGAGTCAAGCAAAACGTCACCGGGCCCACTCATCGTTTTAATCATACGCTAGATTTATTATATCGCATGGAATTGATCTTACTGATATAGATATCGTACCTCAAAGCGATGATGTTACTGACAATTTCCTTGTATCGTGCATGCTGCGTATTACTAATATTAACTATATGGCCCCGTGTTATCGTCCGGGCAGAACTATTGTTCCAGCCACCAAAGACAGATTCACAAATAACCT
>NW_015537969.1:1589377-1592166 GCF_001515605.1 Sinocyclocheilus anshuiensis
AACTACCACATTTTGCTATAAGTTTGATTGCATCATATAACAATTGCTGTTAATAGTGTTCATCGTCTGTTTGATTATGTCTTTAATTAATTTTTCCGTACATTTCTGCCATATGTACATTAACTGACAGTCACCACTGATAAGCTACCACTAAATATTGTAGAAACTTAATTTGTTGTAAAGCTGCTTTGGAACGATTTGTATCGTGAAAAGCGCTATACAAATAAACTTGAATTGAATTGAGTGTTCCTATTTTAGTCGCATTATCGAAGTGCAGTATAGACATGTAAACACCTTAATCACACGTTGTGTAGGACTTTGCCACATTTTGTGACAGGATACACACACAGCAGTGGTCAACCATTTGACGGCAAACAAAAGAGCATGGCTTCAACAACGCCGTCGTCTGTTTGCACAGCATGTATAATTAACTGCATTTGAAGCTTTCAATAAATTAAAAATAAAACTCTATATGGCATCATAACGAACACCAATTATATGTTTATACATGAAATTCTGGCGGGGATGTCACATGGCGTCGCGTGGTGACGTAATGACGGGTGCCATTAATCCAGGGGTGCCCAAACTCAGTCCTGGAGGGCCAGTGTCCTGCAGAGTTTAGATCCAACTTGCCTCAACACACCTTCCGCGAAATTTCTAGTATGTCTAGTAAGAGCTGGATTAGCTGGTTCAGGTGTGTCTGATTGGGGTAGGAGCAAAACTCTGCAGGACACCAGCCCTCCAGCACCGGGTTTGGGCACCCCTGCATTAATCGATCTATGTACTATAACAGTGGTTCCCAATCCTGGTCCTGGAGAACCCCCAACACTGCACATTTTATGCCGAGTTCACACTGCACGATTTTAGCCCAATTTTTCACTCGCCGACAGGTTTTGCGAAATCGCCTACAAATGTCCGAAATCGGAGGCAAATCGGTGCTCGTTCACGCGAGTGACAATCATGCAGTCTGAATTATCAAAGATGCGATCTGAGGGAATCGCAGACGCACGCAAAATATTTGGCATGCTAAATATCTGGAGCTGTCGGCGATTCACAATCACGCTGTGTGCAATTATTTCTGACTGAAAACTACATCGGCGATGACCTACAGCCAATGAGAGACCAAGATACAGGGCAGAGGGAAGTTCGGGGAGGAGTTATAGTATCAGTATTTTAATAGGTATATGAACAATTATATCATACAGAAACAAGCACAAACATTTGCTTGACCAGCCACAACATCAGCATAACAGTTACTGCAAAATTATTTGCCTCCAACTCTCTTTGCAGAACACCCAATCCCTGTTCCCTGCATCTTCCTCCTGCATAATCAGTTTTTGTCCTTGTAGCTGGAAATCAGCTCACAGACAGTTTGCAGGCTATATAGGCCTATATTTTTTTTTAAATAATTCAGTCTTGCTCGAGAACTCAGGTCTGATGCACGCGGGTTATTTCCTTATCACTTCTCGCGTGTGTTTTGTTGTGAAACGTAGTTTGCGGACCAGACATGTGAACACAGCAGCGACTGACTGCTACCTCAGCTAGTCGTGCAGTGTGAAAACCACGGTGACCCGACGACTTTGAAAATCGTGTAGTGTGAACTCGGCATTAGATGTCTCCCTATTTAAACACACCTGATTCAACTCATCAGCTCATTAGTGAAGACTCCAAGACCTCAAATGTGAGTGTCAGATAAGAGAGACACCAAAAACGTGCAGTGTTGGGGGCTCTCCAGGACCATGATTGGGAACCACTGTACTATAACAATGGTTCCCAACCCTGGTCCTGGAGCCACCCCAACACTGCACATTTTGCATGTCTCCTTTGCAACAGTTTCAGGTCTTGGATTCTCTACTAATGAGCTGATGACCTGAATCAGGTGTGTTTGATTAAGGAGACATGCAAAACGTGCAGTGTTTTGGGGTGCTTCCAGGACCAGGGTTGGGAACCACTGTACTATAACATGTAAAACAGGAACATGAAAGGAATATTCTAAAAGCAACTCATGTAAACACCTTAATCATAACATTGTCTTATT
Source organism: Sinocyclocheilus anshuiensis (assembly GCF_001515605.1). Taxonomy (NCBI): domain Eukaryota; kingdom Metazoa; phylum Chordata; class Actinopteri; order Cypriniformes; family Cyprinidae; genus Sinocyclocheilus; species Sinocyclocheilus anshuiensis. The sequence goes on from NW_015537969.1 coordinate 1,591,416, forward strand.
TCAGAATAAGGTAAATAATTTGATTACTGATGTCCATGTAAACATACTCGTTGTGTTTAACACATCATTTGTTACAGAAGACTTTTGTAACATCAGGCCAGATCGTTCTAGTTGTGAAACCATGCCGTTCCAAGCCTGGCATGATACTGTAGGTAAACATTGGAGTGAGTGCACTATGGGGGATGATCTCATCATCTGGGCCGACTCCGATTTGTAATCGTACTGTATCTGAAACATGGGAATGGCAACTGAAACTGTTCCTCATTGTGCTAAGAGCTGTTTGGCCCGATGGTTTAAAAGCGTTCTTAATTACTTTTCAAATTTCATTTCAATTAGTAGTACAGTGAAGAAGATTTTGTTTATTTGGTTTCAAAATCCCCAGTAATCTGATTGCTTCTTAAGAATGTTAAATAATTACAACTTTACAATCTGTATCCTGTCTCATGTAATCGCTCAATCAGTGTTTCCTCTGCGCAAAGACGTCAATATAACGTCTTGTAAACAATGTGTCACGTAATGTCACATTTACCTCAGAAAAAACATATTCGGTGACCATAAACTCATTAGTCAGCTAGAAAAATGGGGCATATGCACCAGATAACATATATCATTATAATTTTTTACTGTTCTTCACTGTTTAATTTGTTTGAATAAATCCATCAAGTTTTTATGACAGCCACCATTTAAAGGGGTCATATGATGCGATTTCAAGTTTTCCTTTCTCTTTGGAGTGTTACAAGCTGTTCGTGAA
>NW_015537969.1:1592230-1594205 GCF_001515605.1 Sinocyclocheilus anshuiensis
GCGGAGTTTTGCGCATCGTGTGTGTGTGTGTGTGTGTGTGTGTATGCGCGCGCGCGCGCGTGTGTGTGTGGGAGAGAGAAAGACAGCGTCACATCATAGTAGAGTCAGCTGTCTTAACCGCGGCTTATGTACTGCATCATTACTGTGTCTGTTCCCCTTTCGGGCTTGAACTGATGGTAAAACGAATGACATTATTTACTGTCTATAGCCTATTTTAAAAAAACTAATTGAGTTAGTAATATTTTTATGTAACTGTAATTGTAATATTGCTGTCTATGGAGGGTCAGAGATAGTGGTCAACCGATACATCGGCAAGGCATTTTTCAATTATCGGCATCGGCCGATAAGTTTTTCTGTTTGGCCGATGCGTTCGACGGTGCGCCGGACTTTTATTTTGACGCCGTTGAGAACGGGATTTGGCAGGATTGCCTGCTCACACATTGTTCACATTCTCCTTGTTCGCTGTCGTCATTAACAGTTCTGTCTAATTCAGACAGAAATCTGTCTAATAATCAGAAAGAACTGTTAAACAAAGTAATTAAAATGTATACAAAAATGTATTATAACGATTGCTTTTATATTATTAGTAATAGAAAGGCAAACATTATAATACTTTCTTGTTTTCTGTCAGCATTCAGCAAATACGCATTTATATCATTTAAACAAATCTTTGAATGACTAATGAACATTTAATTTCAAAAATCTTCCAAACCAAATCCAGCCGTGAGATCTTGTGAAGTATGCATTTGTATCCTGCATCATCGCGTGTTCTCTGCGTGAAGGTCGGTCTGTGTGACTTGAATGTGGACAGGAGGAGAGTTCAGCTTCACTGGAGACGCGCGATCAACTAACTTTAAACTCATGATTTCAAATTATGTTGCACTTCATGCTTTTGCCTTAATTCCTTTTTAATTATATTTTTATTAAATATTTATTTATTTGTGGAAAATACTTTGTCATTTAAAGTATAATTGTTTATTTTACACATTTTTAAAATCCATTTTCAAATTATTAAAAAATTTCTTAAATATTAAAAGAAATAAAATTATATCGGCTTTATATCGGCCACCCTGCTTTCCAAGATATCGGCATCGGCTGTCAAAAAACCAACGTCGACCACTAGTCAGAGAGCTCTCAGATTCCATCAAAAATATCTTAATTTGTGTTCCGAAGATGAACGAAGGTCTTACGGGGTTTGGAACGACATGAGGGTGAGTAATTAATGGTAGAATATTCATTTTTAGGTGAACTAACACTTTAAATCAGTGGTTCACAAACCTTTCCCGGAGGACCCCTAGCCCAGCATATTTTGTATGTCTCCCTCATCTAACACACCTGATTCAACTCATCAGCTCGTTAGCAGAGACTGCAAGACATGAACTGGGTGTGTCTGATAAGGGAAACATACAAAATGGGCAGGGCTAGGGGTACTCCAGGACAGGTTTGAGAACCCCTGCTTTAAATGAGTAACGTTAGTGCAGAAACGCGAATCATTCAGTAACGAAACACCGCTGTGTTGCTCAGAGATGCGCGACTGTTCAGTTGTGATCTTTGTTTGGAATTATTTTCGTTAAACAAATGAGCAAAAACAGTCAACATTGACAATATTGTACTGTATATTAACTCGTTTGAACTCTTATATAAAATCAATGTCAAATTTGCAATCGTGGTTTTCAGGGAAAACTGCACTCTCTTGGTCGTGTCATGTTATAAATATAAAAACTACCTTTTTACCGCAGTATGTTTCTTGAGTGTGCAGTTGCGTTCATTTGTTTTGATTTCTCCACGAGATTGTTTCACATACAGACAGGCTGTGGGAGCCTCAGCTGGCTAAGCCTTGTTCCTGTCAATCCATTATCCATTATCAATGTGCCCTTATAATACATTTTATTATGGTACATGTAAGAATGAAACTATCGCTTTAAAAGTTCTATGTCCATACATTTACCCCCCCCCCCCCCCCAACACCCCCCCC
>NW_015537969.1:1594267-1595475 GCF_001515605.1 Sinocyclocheilus anshuiensis
CACACTCCTGTCTCACCCACTTTTTAAAACAAAGTTACGCCACAGATGATAACCATCATGTCTCCCGGCGGCGGACGAACCACAGGCTGACGACGGACCCGATGAAGGTGCTGTGTGCACCGAAGGAACCGCACCGGCTTTAAGTCTCACATGGTTCTTGCTTTTGCATCCCATGTTGCACTCCATCATATCATCGGGACGATAATCCTCCGGTGTAAAGTGAAAGCTACACACCACCGCGTTTTTCGAAGCAGATGCACTGGTGAAGTCCCGTCTCTTCACGTGCACAAAACTCACCCAGGCATGGAAGATAGCACAGTGCTTTTTCTTGTTAGGAAACCTGTGGACTCGATGTCCTGTCAGGCTGGAGTTTGTGCAACCTCCACAAACACAATAATTTACCATGACGATGATAAATTGAAATAAAAATAACTACCGAAAACACACTGACTCACGCCCGCTCAAAGCAGAGCCCGGCATACGACTCCCTCATGTGACGTAATAAGGAAAACAAACTGACTCACGACCGCTCCTACTGAATACCAACCTACTCTGTTGTCTGCACTGAGCAACACAGAGCTAACAACTCCCTCTCGTGACGTAAAATGACACAACGTAAAAGAAAAAAGAAGAGTTTTTTAAACGTCAGACTGTAGCTGCGTCCGAAATGGCATATTGCTTAGGTACTACATTTGAATTTGAACGTACTTCCCGACCGTTAAAACAGTACGTTCTATATAGTATGGATGTGGGTAGTATGAATGAAATTCGGACGTACTACATCCGCCATGTTGATGTTGTCACGTGACATGCGTCTTCACAACAGCGCGAAAATTTAAAGAGCCCACTCTGCTGAACAAACATCGGCGATGGTTTTTATTGTTATTCTTACCGCTTTCGTCGGCGTTTTTGCGTCGGCCAGCTGCTCGCAGGTCACCCCTTCGTCGACAGCTTGTAAACCATTTACTAAATATATAGCAAGTAAAACTTACCTCAGAATAAAAGCAGCCACAGCTGTGAACCTGCTGATTTTGAGTAATTTATTGTAATAAATTAATGCAAGTAAAATGTATTTTTCACAGGAGAAACAAAAGGAACCATGAATCAATGAATACACTTCAATGAATAAATACATATACATACTTAGATAATTGACACACAAATTCATTATATATATATATATATATATATATATATATATATATATA
>NW_015537969.1:1595885-1611947 GCF_001515605.1 Sinocyclocheilus anshuiensis
CACACACACACACACACACACACACACACACATATATATACAGAATATATACTATATATATATATATATATAACAAAACATAATACAAGTATCATCACCTATTTATCTAGTAAATTTTACCAGCTTTTACCAGCCAGCTGTGAACAGAATGACAGAGGCTAATATAGATAAAAATGCATAAATATATAAATACACACACCCAATATAGTGTTGGGAAGATTACTTTGGAAATGTAATAGGTTACAGATTAAAAGTTACCCTATCTAACATGTAATAAGTAGTGTAACTATTTCAATTACTAAAGTAATGTAACTGATTACATTTGATTCTCTAAATTTCTAATGTTTTCAACTGTTAATCATTTTCAAACCTATAAACCAGGCAGGGTTAATTTTACAGTACTCAACACTGATTAGTCCATCACTTGAATTAAGATAATAATTTAATTTTAAAGCACAGCTACCACAAAATAAGACTTACTTTGAGGTCATTCTGAGCATGAGGTTAAGTACAGATTTAAAACCAAAACAAGAAACAGTTTAGTAGCTGTTATACTGTTTTTTTTTTAATCAAATCTTTGCATACCGTAGTTATGACAGGAAACACTGGCATCTAACAATGCCTTGAAAAAAAAACAGTTAATCTTAAAAAAAATTAAGCATATGCATAAATCCAAATAGTAAATAAAATAGTTATTGCATAAGCATGTGTCCTATTCTGTGTCCTAAACTCCTGAAATGTTGGTGTCTCATTTTTTACAGCAGTGGCTGCAATTTATGAAAGGAATCAATTAAATCTGTATGTGGGTGTGTGAGAAAATATTCAGATGTAACCCCCTATGTGATCATTAACATTTTCATAAGTAACTAATTTAATTACACATTTTTTTATCAGTAACTGTAACTGATTACAGTTACATTTATTTTGTAATTAAATTACGTAATTTAGTTACATGTAACTAGTTACTCCACAACACTGTACATATATACATAAATACATACATCATATATACATTATAGACAATATGCACACACAGCAGCATCATACTGGGTGCTGTCACTGGCCTTCGACATCCCCAAGTCCTCTGTGCTTGACATTGTGCACAGAATGAGCAGGGCAGTGTTCAGGATTCTGAGGAGGCTGATTGCTTTCCCCACTGCGGATGACCTGGAGACAGTGGGAGCAGGTTTTGCTCAGCTGGCTGGATCTTCAACTTTAAATGTGGTAGCTGGAACAATAGATGGCTGTTACATCCGAATTGAACCACCAACAAATGAACTGAGCCCTGCCTTTGTGCCAGATGTTGTTGCGTGCTGTGCTGTGCGGTGCTCCACAACCTCTGTCTTCAGAACTGGGACATTGTTGATCCAGAAGTTGTGGAGGATCATGACGATGACCAACCTGAATCCCGAAACACAAAGCCAGCGCAGGAGAAAATGTGTGGGACAATCTGGCCACAAATGTGTCCACACCAGACAACTCTGTGCCTGGTCTTCAAGAGCATGATTACCTGTAAGACAATTTAACAGGTTAAGATTGCAAATCAGTTCATGTTCTCATATTGCTATTGTTTAAGCTAGTGTAAGTTAGTTAGTGTAAGTAAGAAATACATATTTATATTTATATATAATATAATTTATAAGCATGAATAAATACACATGTAAATATTTAAATTAATACATGTGTGTGTATTTATATACAAATTCACAGTACACACATATATGATATAAACAAACTTTTATTTCGGATGCGATTAATCAATTAGACATCACTACTTTTAAGACCTTTTAAGAACTTTTTAGCTGCAGGTCTAAGTTTAAACCAGAAATTCATATCACAGTTCTTTGAAATTCAAGCAACGTCACAAATGTCACTTGGGGGTTATATTTTTGGGGGCTCAATTTTACAAATGTATTACTTTATTCCTTGGATTTCCACTTTTTCCCCCACTCATTTTTGCTACCCCAATTTAAAGCCCTCATCTTATACACATACAGGGGAAGAAAAATATTTTTATATTGTTTTGAAGTTATATTTATGTATTTGAAGTTTTTTGAAACCTGTCTGTGAAAGTTACCTAACTGAAGCTGCTGAAGTTCATTTGCCTGACACTATTATAAAAATGTTAAGAAATGCACACGTGTCACCTGATCCACATATGCACAGATTCCTTTTTGCATGAGCAATTTATGATATATTAATGCAGAACAGAACATTTTTATTCGCAAACATGTCTGTATTTGTAAAACTCGCTGCACAATCATTTAATCCTGAATTCCACATACTCAAATTGAAAGGTATTTGTTTGTGGTTAGTAAGACACATGTATAAAATTTATGCAGTACATGGATAATTGTGCGTGCAGCTATTAATAATTTTGAGTCTAATATCATCCCATATGTTACTGCATGCAGGGATGGGCAGTATTTCAGACACATGTATTTAAAATATGTATTTGAAATACAAAATACTATTTTGTATTTGAAAGCCTTTGGCAAAAATCAAATGTAATTTGTATTTAAATACATTTAAGATTAGTATTTTTGTATTTTCACCCAAACAGTATTGGGTGAGTGACTTTTCTGGAATAAGATAAGGTGAGGATGTCATGGTCAATTGTACATGTTGATTAAAGTTAAAATAGTGCATCATTCAGATTTGCCGTCAGTTAACATGAAAGAATAAAAGAGCACTGACAAGGGGAAAAATAGCGTTAGCCAATCAGTTTTAATAGTTAATCGGTTGTTGTTTTTTATCAACTAGCTTGTCAAATGTGTTTAAAGCATTACTGCAGGTTAGGGCTGGGTGATATGACAATACATATCGTGGTGATGATATAAAGTGTGAATCGACGGACATTTTTCTAAATCGTTTAAATAGATAGGCCTGTTGGGGAAAGCAAATATATCCGTGCATCTTTTAGTGGGCAGGAATTATTCATTCATTCATTCATTCATTCATTCAAGCCTGGATGAATGAGTAATAGAATGTGATGTGCTTGGTGCAATTGCACTTATTATAAGTGTATATGTGTTTTATACTTCTATGGCTCTCAATAGATTCAGTGGTTGGAGTTGGGTTAATACTCGAAACAGTTTAGTAGCTGTTATACTGTTTTTTTTTTAATCAAATCTTTGCATACCGTAGTTATGACAGGAAACACTGGCATCTAACAATGCCTTGAAAAAAAAACAGTTAATCTTAAAAAAAATTAAGCATATGCATAAATCCAAATAGTAAATAAAATAGTTATTGCATAAGCATGTGTCCTATTCTGTGTCCTAAACTCCTGAAATGTTGGTGTCTCATTTTTTACAGCAGTGGCTGCAATTTATGAAAGGAATCAATTAAATCTGTATGTGGGTGTGTGAGAAAATATTCAGATGTAACCCCCTATGTGATCATTAACATTTTCATAAGTAACTAATTTAATTACACATTTTTTTATCAGTAACTGTAACTGATTACAGTTACATTTATTTTGTAATTAAATTACGTAATTTAGTTACATGTAACTAGTTACTCCACAACACTGTACATATATACATAAATACATACATCATATATACATTATAGACAATATGCACACACAGCAGCATCATACTGGGTGCTGTCACTGGCCTTCGACATCCCCAAGTCCTCTGTGCTTGACATTGTGCACAGAATGAGCAGGGCAGTGTTCAGGATTCTGAGGAGGCTGATTGCTTTCCCCACTGCGGATGACCTGGAGACAGTGGGAGCAGGTTTTGCTCAGCTGGCTGGATCTTCAACTTTAAATGTGGTAGCTGGAACAATAGATGGCTGTTACATCCGAATTGAACCACCAACAAATGAACTGAGCCCTGCCTTTGTGCCAGATGTTGTTGCGTGCTGTGCTGTGCGGTGCTCCACAACCTCTGTCTTCAGAACTGGGACATTGTTGATCCAGAAGTTGTGGAGGATCATGACGATGACCAACCTGAATCCCGAAACACAAAGCCAGCGCAGGAGAAAATGTGTGGGACAATCTGGCCACAAATGTGTCCACACCAGACAACTCTGTGCCTGGTCTTCAAGAGCATGATTACCTGTAAGACAATTTAACAGGTTAAGATTGCAAATCAGTTCATGTTCTCATATTGCTATTGTTTAAGCTAGTGTAAGTTAGTTAGTGTAAGTAAGAAATACATATTTATATTTATATATAATATAATTTATAAGCATGAATAAATACACATGTAAATATTTAAATTAATACATGTGTGTGTATTTATATACAAATTCACAGTACACACATATATGATATAAACAAACTTTTATTTCGGATGCGATTAATCAATTAGACATCACTACTTTTAAGACCTTTTAAGAACTTTTTAGCTGCAGGTCTAAGTTTAAACCAGAAATTCATATCACAGTTCTTTGAAATTCAAGCAACGTCACAAATGTCACTTGGGGGTTATATTTTTGGGGGCTCAATTTTACAAATGTATTACTTTATTCCTTGGATTTCCACTTTTTCCCCCACTCATTTTTGCTACCCCAATTTAAAGCCCTCATCTTATACACATACAGGGGAAGAAAAATATTTTTATATTGTTTTGAAGTTATATTTATGTATTTGAAGTTTTTTGAAACCTGTCTGTGAAAGTTACCTAACTGAAGCTGCTGAAGTTCATTTGCCTGACACTATTATAAAAATGTTAAGAAATGCACACGTGTCACCTGATCCACATATGCACAGATTCCTTTTTGCATGAGCAATTTATGATATATTAATGCAGAACAGAACATTTTTATTCGCAAACATGTCTGTATTTGTAAAACTCGCTGCACAATCATTTAATCCTGAATTCCACATACTCAAATTGAAAGGTATTTGTTTGTGGTTAGTAAGACACATGTATAAAATTTATGCAGTACATGGATAATTGTGCGTGCAGCTATTAATAATTTTGAGTCTAATATCATCCCATATGTTACTGCATGCAGGGATGGGCAGTATTTCAGACACATGTATTTAAAATATGTATTTGAAATACAAAATACTATTTTGTATTTGAAAGCCTTTGGCAAAAATCAAATGTAATTTGTATTTAAATACATTTAAGATTAGTATTTTTGTATTTTCACCCAAACAGTATTGGGTGAGTGACTTTTCTGGAATAAGATAAGGTGAGGATGTCATGGTCAATTGTACATGTTGATTAAAGTTAAAATAGTGCATCATTCAGATTTGCCGTCAGTTAACATGAAAGAATAAAAGAGCACTGACAAGGGGAAAAATAGCGTTAGCCAATCAGTTTTAATAGTTAATCGGTTGTTGTTTTTTATCAACTAGCTTGTCAAATGTGTTTAAAGCATTACTGCAGGTTAGGGCTGGGTGATATGACAATACATATCGTGGTGATGATATAAAGTGTGAATCGACGGACATTTTTCTAAATCGTTTAAATAGATAGGCCTGTTGGGGAAAGCAAATATATCCGTGCATCTTTTAGTGGGCAGGAATTATTCATTCATTCATTCATTCATTCATTCAAGCCTGGATGAATGAGTAATAGAATGTGATGTGCTTGGTGCAATTGCACTTATTATAAGTGTATATGTCTTTTATACTTCTATGGCTCTCAATAGATTCAGTGGTTGGAGTTGGGTTAATACTCGTCACGTCACTTTCACTTTCATTATATTTATGACTAACTATCAAATGATTAAGTAGTTAGAAACTAGTTGCTATGAATACAGGTGCCATCAGTTGTCTTCTTATGAATGACTTGTTTGTCATTGAGTTAGTGCTGCTGATGCAAAGTAGGCCCTTCCTTACCAAACACCATGTAACTAAATTAGGATACAATTATGAGTCATTCGCAAACTGTTAAACATTAAACTGTTGGTTACTTTAAAACTAACCTTCATCTGGGAAATCACAGGGATATGTGAATATTTGATCTGTTAACTGGATGCATAAGTCAGATTTATTGCATGACTCGGGCAGAGAAAAGCTGTTGCTATCAAACATTGTTCACAAACATCAGTGTATTGGTGAAGAGATAGATCAAATAGGCCAATTGATGGAAGGTTTGTGAAGAAATTTCATGCTCCCTTGTAAAAGTATTTTTTAGTATTTTTAAAATACAAAAATACAGTAGTTTATTTTGATACTTGGTGTGGCTGCTGTATTTTGTAGTTTATTTTGATACACTTAAAATTAAGGTATTTGGAATTTTATTTTAAAATACATTTTGATGTATCTTTGCCCACAGGGAAGTCGTGGCCTAATGGTTAGAGAGTCGGACTCGTAACCCAAAGTTTGCGGGTTCGAGTCTCGTACCGGCAGGGATTGTAGGTGGGGGGAGTGAATGTACAGCACTCTCTCCACCTTCAATACCACGACTGAAGTGCCCTTGAGCAAGGCACCGAACCCCCAACTGCTCCCCGGGCGCTGCAGCATAAATGGCTGCCCACTGCTCCGGGTGTGTGTTCACAGTGTGTGTGTGTTCACTGCTGTGTGTGTGCACTTAGGATGGGATAAATGCAGAGCACTAATTCCTAGTATGGGTCACCATACTTGGCCACATGTCACGTCACTTTCACTTTGACTTTCAACCCTGACTGCATGTTATCTCATTCTGATCCGTAATAATGATTAAACATCTTTTAACAGCAATTCACAAAATCGTCTCATCTGTTTACATCGTTTGAACCTTCAACAAGTAAGCCGCTTACTTGGATGATTTAAGTACAATTTAACCACACTGAACAACATTTTTCCTTGAAGAAGTACTTACACTTGAAAACAGCCGCTTTTAGGTGCATACCGCCACCTCCTGTGCTGGAGTATGAAGTGATTTTAGTCTAGGTATATATTATGATAACTATATTCTATTCTTAAGTCCACTATTCTTAATGAATTTTGAAATTGTCTTTATTATTTTACCAGATCCTTGTTTTGTGTTTAATATGTTGCAGATTGAAAATTCATTGCATCCTAAGTTCTGTAACTCTCTTTGTAGTTCATTCCTTTCCTGTTCATACCTCGGACAGAGTAACAACATGATCAACTGTTTCCTTAACTTGGCATGTTTCACATAATCCAGCACTGTGTTTTCCTATTAAATGAAGTGTAGAATTAAGATTTGTATGACCCATCCTTAGTCTTGTTAAAATGACCTGATCTTCTCTACTTAAGTTTAGTATCATTTTGCTTTGACTTACCCTGTTTTGTATATTATAAAAATGTCTTCCTGTTTTACATTCATTCCAATTCCCTTGCCATTTCCAATTGCAAGCTTCTTTAATTATACTTTTCCCCTCCATCCTGCTTAGTGAAACTGAAATAGTAGGAGTATTCAGATTAAGTGACTCTTTAGCCATTTTATCAACTTTTTCATTTCCTGGTATATCAACATGCGCTGGAACCCAAACAAAATTAACTATTATTCCAGCATGTCTTAATCTATACAATATATTCATTATTTCTATAAAGATATCATATCTAAGAGTTTGAAAAGTTTGAAGACTGTTAAGTGATGCCATTGAATCTGAACAAATCACCACCTTATTTGGCATCACTTCTTCTACCCAACTAAGTGCCATCTGAATTGCCACCATTTCGGCTGTGTATATTGAAGTCCCATCCGTTAACCTCCCATATTTTCCGATTTTAAATTCTGGAACATAGAATGTAGATCCAGTACGCCCTATTTCTGGGTTTCTTGAGCCATCAGTGTATATTGGCAGAAATGCATAATAAACTGTTCTGATATGTTCTGTTGAATAGCTTTTGATATTAATGTCAATCTGTCCTTTTTTAATACATTCATGAATTTGTAAATCAACTTCAGGTTGACTGAAAAACTAAGGAGGTATTGGGGAAATTGTAACTGTTGATGAAAATGTAATATTATTTAGAGACATTTTTGCAGCCCAATCCTTTACTTCCCATGCAAACCCTGTTCCTGTTAAGTTCATTGTCTCCCAACTCCCCTCTAATATTGATTTTGTAGGATGATCTGAATTATGCCCTTGTAAATTGATCCAGTAAGCAACAGATAATTTTTTACGTCTTAAATCTAATGGGGACTCTCCTGTTTCAACTTGCATTGCTGAGATTGGAGTTGTTTTAATTGCACCTGTTATACATCTCAAAGCTCGTGCTTGAATAAGATCTAACTTTTTAAGAAAACTGATTGATGCAGATCCATATATAACACATCCATAATCTAAAACAGATCGTAGAAGTGCACAGTATAAGGTGATCATTGATTGTTTATTTGCCCCCCATTCTTGGCCTACTATACATCTCATTAGATTTAGTACTTTACTACATTTCTTTTCAATGTTCTACTATTGATTTTGTAGGATGATCTGAATTATGCCCTTGATTCAGTAAGCAACAGATAATTTTTTACGTCTTAAATCTAATGGGGACTCTCCTGTTTCAACTTGCATTGCTGAGATTAGAGTTGTTTTAATTGCACCTGTAATACATCTCAAAGCTCGTGCTTGAATAAGATCTAACTTTTTAAGAAAACTGATTGATGCAGATCCATATATAACACATCCATAATCTAAAACAGATCGTAGAAGTGCACAGTATAAGGCGATCATTGATTGTTTATTTGCCCCCATTCTTGGCCTACTATACATCTCATTAGATTTAGTACTTAACTGCATTTCTTTTCAATGTGGTCAATATGGATTTTCCATGTTAATTTAGAATCAAACCATAGACCTAAATATTAAAGTTTTGTTACCCTTTCTAACGGTTGTTTATATAAATAAAGATTTTCTGCGATCCTTTTTTTTGTAAAAAAAACTGACAACAGGTTTTGGATATAGAGAATCTGTATCCCCATTCCACTGACCATTTCTCTACGGCCTCTATTGCTTCCTGAATTTTATGTACAATATATTTTACATTTTTCCCTCTCTTCCACATTGCTCCATCATCAGCATATAATGCTGTTGAAATTCCTGGATGAATTCCTTCAAACACATCATTGATCATTATGTTAAATAATATAGGACTTATAGCACTTCCCTGAGGAGTTCCGATTTCTACATTCACCATCTGAGATAATACACTACTCACCTTGACTTGAATCGTTTGATCAAATAAGACACTTAAAACCCAATTATAAAATCTTCCTACAATTCCAATTCTCTGCAACTTTAATAACACTCCTTCCCTCCACATCATATCATATGCCTTTTCAATGTCAAAGTATACTGCCACTAACACCTCTTTCATTGCTAATGCCTTCTTTACATCAGTTTCTAGTCTTAATAATGCATCTGAAGTAGATCTACCTGGTCGGAAGCCAAACTGATAGGGAGCTATTAATCCTCTGCTTTCCAACACATAATATAAGCGGTTAACAATCATTTTTTCCATCACTTTACAGAGGTTAGATGTCAAAGCAATTGGCCTATAATTTCCTGCTATTGAAGAATCTTTCCCTGGTTTGGGAATAGGAATTACGACAGCTTGTTTCCATGATAAAGGCAGTTGACCTTCTATCCATATTTTATTAAAAAGATCCAATATTGCTTTAAGTATCACTTCGTCCATTTGTTTAATCATATTATAGCAAACTCTATCTTTCCCTGGGGCGGTATTTCTAACTTTAATTAATACTCTTTTTAGTTCCCACATTTTAAAAGTGGCATCTAATGCTGTTAGACTATTAGGTTTTTTAATATAGATATCTTGATGTTGCTTTAAGATTTCTTCCCTCCTTCTCTTATAATTTTCTTCAAGATTATTTGTACTGTGAGCCTTTTGAAAGGTAAAGGCCAACAATTCAGCCTTTTCCTCTTCAGTCACTGCTTTTTCCCCTTCATCTATTAAAACTGGAATATTCTGATTTCTATAAACTCCAACCATCTTTTTAAGGACACTCCATACTTCTCTCAACTGAGTTTCACTACCTATTGTGTTACAAAATGATTGCCAATACCTTTTTTTGGCTTGCTTAATTATCTTCCTTGCCTGAGCCCGTTTCCTCTGATAAATTAGCACATTTGTAGGTATTAATGTTTTCCTAAATATAGGACTTATAGCACTTCCCTGAGGAGTTCCGATTTCTACATTCACCATCTGAGATAATACACTACTCACCTTGACTTGAATCGTTTGATCAAATAAGACACTTAAAACCCAATTATAAAATCTTCCTACAATTCCAATTCTCTGCAACTCTGTATAATTTTTATTTATTATACAATTAACAAAAACAAAAAAAGGCCTCTAACACTAGCTTGCCCTATTCTTTTTCTATTCTATCCATTTTATTTTTATTTATTATATACAGTCATTTAAAAAAAAAAACCTTGCTTACCTAAAAAAAAAAACCTTGCTTACCTTAAGCTAACTTGAGACTTGTTATAGAACTTGCATATCATTGCTCTTTTGTTGATTTTGATTGCTTCCATTGTCCTCATTTGTAAGTCGCTTTGGATCTGCTTAATGACTAAATGTAAATGTATTTTATTTATTTTTAACATCAGTGCTGTTTAAGACAATAGCGCTATCCTCTGACCATTATAATGTGATAAATTCATAGCTCATTTAAAGGTAATGTCACCGCTAAATTAGAGTAATTCGGACAGTCACGCTAAACGGAGTCGAGTCGGGGAGTTGGGAGTCGACTTCGAAAACCTGGAACCGAACACCCCTAGCCTACTCTCCTGCGGCCTCATGGAATAGTAAAGTGTCCATTGAATGCGAACTACAGAATTCGGGCAGAAGCAGTAGGTCATCCGGGTACTTCTCGCCTACTGTTTTTCGAATACTATGAATTCGAACATACTACTCGCCTCCTCGCATATTGTTTTTCGTATACTATAGTATGCGATTTCGGATGCAGCTTGTCACTTTTTCTACCAAATTTGTCATGAGTCATGTCTTGTAAAACATTTAAAATCCTGCATTAACTTTTTATATGGTATTTTCATACAAGGTAATATATTCATTTAGTAAAAAAAATTGCTCTTTAAGTGACGTGACATGTGGCCAAGTATGGTGACCCATACTTGGAATTAGTGCCCTGCATTTAACCCATCCAAAGTGCACACACACACACACACACACACACACCTGGAGCAGTGGGCAGCCATTTTTTTGCCTTGCTCAAGGGCACCTCAGTTGTGGTATTGAAGGTGGAAGAGAGCGCTGTATACGAGACTCGAACTTGCAACCTTTGGGTTACGAGTTTGACTCTCTAACCATTAAGCCACAACTTCCCCTAACTTCCTCCTCGTAAGACGATAGTTACACCAAAATGGTCGTAATTTACCTACCCTCAAGTTGTCCTAAACTTGTAGAAATTTTGCTGAACACAAAATTAGTTAGTTTGAATAATGCAGGTAACCAAAAAAGTTGATGGTCTACATTGACTTCCATTTAAAAAATCATCTAAAAAGAGCAAATATCAATATTAGGAATAGTTAATTACTTAATTAGTTATAAAGGAATAGCTAATCAAAAAAGAACATTTTCTCCATCCAAGGCCATCCATGATAGGGCATATGACTTTTTTCATCTGATAAAGTTTTTTTTTTTTAATTGCTCTGATGTAGAAAGAAATTCATACACCTGGATCAGCAAATTTTCATTCTGGATAAACTATTCCATAAGTGTCATTTGTGTGTGTGTGTGTGTGTGTGTGTGTGTGTGTGTGTGTGTGTGTGAGTGCACTGGGAGTGCACTGGTTTGGGTGGTTTACAGGGACACAAATTTGTATAATGACATGGGTATGACAGAGTTATTACAATGTGAAGGTGGTTTATGGACACAGCCTATGTCCCCATAATTCAAAAAGCTTAAAAAACATACTAAATATTTTTTTTTGTTGTTGAAAATTTAGTCAAGTCAAGTCAAGTCTGCTTTATTGTCAATTCTTCCACATGTACAGCACATACATACAGATACTTTCAGAGAGAGATTGTTGTCACTGCACCACCCGGCCAGGCGGCTCACCTCGCTCCTATAGTTTGTCTCATCTCTGTTGCTAATGAGACCCACTACAGTCGTGTCATCCGCAAGCTTAATGAAGAGGTTGGAGTTGTGTGATGGTGTGCAGTCAGTTAAGTTTTCTGTAAAGGGTAGGTTTAGGTGTAGGGTTGATGTAGGATGATAGAAAATACAGTTTGTACAGTATAAAAACCGCTACGCCTATGGAGAGTCCCCATAAACCACAAATACCAATAAGTGTGTGTGTGTCAGTTTGTTTTTTAGGGGGCTGGAATAACAGCACTACTGCAAGCCAGTTCCAGGGCAGTTGTGGTGCAGGGTGCCTCCAAGTACTTCAGGAAACGTGGCAGCACAGGATGCTCTAGTAGCAGAAGCAGAAAACCCACTCTGCCTTCCTGTAGCTCAAACAGTAGAGCACAGCACTAGCAACACCAAAGTCATGGGTTTGATTAACGGGGAAAGCAAAAATTTAAACCTGAAACAAATGTGTACCTTGAATGCACTGTAAAGCCTGGAATACACTACGCCCCGATTTTCTGCCGATTTACAGTCCGGAGAAGCCAGTCTGAAGATTTGAGTTGATAGATTTCATAGAAAATCTTGTATGTATGATGGTACACTGGATGGATGATGGATGATACATCCATCCAGTCGGAGGATATCAAACACGTTTGATATTTTGAGACATTTGTTGTGATCAGAATAACTTTAAAATCTGGTAGTGTATCATCCTCAGCCATTTAGTGTATAATGTAGACTATTACAAAGTCTGTAAGTGTATGATGCCCAGTGTTTGAAAATCTGTTCTGATTTTAAAAGTCATAGTGTATTTCAGCCTTAAGTTGCTTTGGATAAAAGCATCTGCCAAATACATAAAAATGTAAATGTCAGGGTGTGTTGTTTGTCAGATTTTGAGAAAGCTGTCCTGAGCTTGGTGGCAGATGCCCGTACCTGTGTCATTTGATCAGAGCTACCACTTGCTTACATTGAAAACAGGGTTCAGGGTTCTATTTCTTCTGAAGGTACAGTGAAGGTGGTCAGATAAGTGCCTCTAATCAGTCAGTTTGTTTGAGCTGAGATTGGTCCAGAGGATGTTTTTTTCTCAAGGAGCACATTCGAGAAAAACAGTTTGACAACCATTTTTTGCTTTGTTGTGTCTGTCTTCAACAAATTAGGGATGCACCACAATTAGTTGTATTAGCAACATTTAAGTGTTTGAAAATACAACTTTCAACCCTTACTCCATTACATTTTAATTAAAAAAGAAAAAGTTTAACGCTTTAATACTTCTGAGCCCAACCACTAGAATATGGAAATAACTTTTACTGTATACTACAGATGACACATCAAAAACCCTGCTTGTGTACTGCATCATGGGTAAATTTTCCATCATAAATTCCGCTGTTATTATTTTTAAAATAACTTGAAATACTTGAAAAAGCGATGCCACTGAATAAAAACATAGGAGCTCACAACAGTTCTTGAAAGGTTTATAAGTTATTGTTTAAAATCAGTCCCCTATGGAGAAAATGAATGGGGTTTATGAACTATTTTGTGCTGCATGCTAGATACATGCCTCTAAGCTTCAATGTCATAACTAAAATCACTAACGGATACAAATACAAGACACATGATAAACACTGTAAAAAGAAAAATTCAAAACCTTTGCTTCTGAATTGACTTCGTAGAGTTTCAAAGGATAGCTCCATGTCCGCAGTTTTGTGGTTTTCCGGGTCTGTTTGTATCCTTGCGTCTTTACGACTCTGAATGGTAAGTGATGTTCTCTGGAAAGATTTACAACATGCAAGCGAAGTAAGAATTTCTCCAAAAACACACTCCACAAAATAAAACCATTTGAGGTTAATCAATGTTAAAAGTAACCAAAGGTCTACATACGGATTATTGTTAACAAAATTCTTCAGAGACGACGAAAATAAAACACTTCCTACATACACATTGTGTGAAGGGTTAATATCAGCAAAAATAAATTCTAAAATAAATTTAACTTGCATAAAAAGTATTCAACTCATTAGATAATAATTAAAGGGGACATCGGATGCCCATTTTCCACAAGTTGGTATGATTCTTTAGGGTCTTAATGAAATGTCTGCAAAGTACTTTGGTTAAAATTCCTCAATAGTCATGTAAACAACACCCTTTTAACTTGTTAAACAGCTCTGTTCACAGCAACCGTTTAGGTGCATGTCTTTTTAAATGATAATAAGCTACTCTATTCAGTGGGGCTGTTAACACCACTCTTCATTCCCAACACAAAGCCTTTTCATAAAGTAATGTCTTTTAGACAAATGAACTATTTCACAGAAATCTTAAAGGTGGCCTATTATGTCCCTTTTTACAAGATGTAAAATAAGTCTCTGATGTCCAGAGTGTGTATGTGAAAATTTAGCGCAAAATACCCCACAGATCATTTTTATAGCTCGTTAAAATTGCCACTTTTAGGGGTATATGCCAAAATGCACCGATTTTGTCCCTTTAAATGCAAATATGCTGATGCTCCCTGCCCCCTTTTTAGAAGAGGGCGGAGCTTGGTGTTCAGTGAATGAGGCTGCAGACACTTTGGCTAAGCAAGGTCTGAAGCAAGACAGAATTATGGAAATATCATTTAGTAAGGCTGAAAGTAAAGCAAAAATAAGGTCTTATATTATGAAGGCCTGGCAAAAACAATGGGATGAAGGGAATAAAATATGTCATTTATACAATATTAGACAACAAGTAGGGACAATTAAAGTTAGGAAGAAATACAAGAGAACATATCATTATTTCAAGGTTAAGATTGGGGCATACTGGGTTAAATAAAACAATGCATTTATTGAAAAAAACATCCATCAGGGATGTGTGATTGTGGAAAGGAAGAGGAATCAGCAGAGCATGTGATTAGTCAATGTGTCAAATATGAAACACAAAGGTAAAAAAGATGAATTAAAGAAATATGGAGTGAAAATATTAAATCTTAAGAATTTATTTAAAGTTGGAGAACAGATAAATAAAGTTTTGTTTAATTTTTGAAAGAAACTGGTTTAATGAAGATAATTTAACTATTAGTAGCTATCATAACTATAAGTTGTTGTTTGTTTTTAGTAATATCCATTTCTGGCCCACACTCCAGTACAGTAGGTGGCGGATATGCCCCTTAAAGGTTAGATGCCACCCGCCAGAAGAAGAAGAAGTGGTGTTCAGTCTTATATGTTGTTTCATATGTACTTTTTAACCACCGCATTTACGATCATTTTGGTAGCACTTGAAGGAAGCATCAGTGAAAACAGGCAGAGACAATGGTAGCTTTAGCAACATTAGCCTTACAGAGTGCCAAGAGGCTCTTTTAGAAAGGCAAATTTGGAAAACAAAATATGAGCATGATACTTACTTTGTCTGGAGCTGACGTTCGCGCACGAAGCGTTGGTATTGATCCCTCTTTCAGAATCAACCGTTGCGAAAATCCAGCATTGTACTGACCCTCATTTGTGAGGCAATCCGGCGTGAAATGATTGGCACAAACATATAGAACTTTACCGATTTTTTCTGGGACATTTCCTTTCAAAATGAAATTTATCCAGAGTGTCCTCAGCGACTCAGGTGGAGGGATTCTATGGAGACAGGGCAGGACTTACGGGGCCGGGGGCCCCTGGGCTTGAGGTTATGTTTGGGCCCCATACCTATACTACAAATGCCCTCAACTAGAACATTATTATGGAGTAACACAAAATACACAAAAATTAAAATGTGCTTTCAGGTTCATATACTGTATACTGACTGTCTTAATGAGTGAGTTGAATCCTTAAATCAACCGATTTGTTTAAAATGCTAATTCATTTAACTTAGCAAACGACTGTACTTATAGCCTGTTTGAACCATTTACTGGTCCGTGTAATGCTGAGAAACAAAACACTGTGTTGCTCGGAGACGCATTGATGGGGCAAAACAGAATTTTGTGTCTGAAAGTTACTCAGTAACTTGTTGTTTATTGTACATTTGCCATCTTGCAGATATTCGGAAAAACAGGACTCTAGTTTGTGTGATAGGCTAACTCCTATATCGTAGGCATTCACTCATTAAAGGCAGGGTTCCTTCAACCAATAAATTCC
>NW_015537969.1:1617208-1621072 GCF_001515605.1 Sinocyclocheilus anshuiensis
AAGTCAACAACAATCTCCTTCGTCTTCTCCACATTCAGAGAGAGATTGTTGTCACTGCACCACCCGGCCAGGCGGCTCACCTCGCTCCTATAGTTTGTCTCATCTCTGTTGCTAATGAGACCCACTACAGTCGTGTCATCCGCAAGCTTAATGAAGAGGTTGGAGTTGTGTGATGGTGTGCAGTCAGTTAAGTTTTCTGTAAAGGGTAGGTTTAGGTGTAGGGTTGATGTAGGATGATAGAAAATACAGTTTGTACAGTATAAAAACCGCTACGCCTATGGAGAGTCCCCATAAACCACAAATACCAATAAGTGTGTGTGTGTCAGTTTGTTTTTTAGGGGGCTGGAATAACAGCACTACTGCAAGCCAGTTCCAGGGCAGTTGTGGTGCAGGGTGCCTCCAAGTACTTCAGGAAACGTGGCAGCACAGGATGCTCTAGTAGCAGAAGCAGAAAACCCACTCTGCCTTCCTGTAGCTCAAACAGTAGAGCACAGCACTAGCAACACCAAAGTCATGGGTTTGATTAACGGGGAAAGCAAAAATTTAAACCTGAAACAAATGTGTACCTTGAATGCACTGTAAAGCCTGGAATACACTACGCCCCGATTTTCTGCCGATTTACAGTCCGGAGAAGCCAGTCTGAAGATTTGAGTTGATAGATTTCATAGAAAATCTTGTATGTATGATGGTACACTGGATGGATGATGGATGATACATCCATCCAGTCGGAGGATATCAAACACGTTTGATATTTTGAGACATTTGTTGTGATCAGAATAACTTTAAAATCTGGTAGTGTATCATCCTCAGCCATTTAGTGTATAATGTAGACTATTACAAAGTCTGTAAGTGTATGATGCCCAGTGTTTGAAAATCTGTTCTGATTTTAAAAGTCATAGTGTATTTCAGCCTTAAGTTGCTTTGGATAAAAGCATCTGCCAAATACATAAAAATGTAAATGTCAGGGTGTGTTGTTTGTCAGATTTTGAGAAAGCTGTCCTGAGCTTGGTGGCAGATGCCCGTACCTGTGTCATTTGATCAGAGCTACCACTTGCTTACATTGAAAACAGGGTTCAGGGTTCTATTTCTTCTGAAGGTACAGTGAAGGTGGTCAGATAAGTGCCTCTAATCAGTCAGTTTGTTTGAGCTGAGATTGGTCCAGAGGATGTTTTTTTCTCAAGGAGCACATTCGAGAAAAACAGTTTGACAACCATTTTTTGCTTTGTTGTGTCTGTCTTCAACAAATTAGGGATGCACCACAATTAGTTGTATTAGCAACATTTAAGTGTTTGAAAATACAACTTTCAACCCTTACTCCATTACATTTTAATTAAAAAAGAAAAAGTTTAACGCTTTAATACTTCTGAGCCCAACCACTAGAATATGGAAATAACTTTTACTGTATACTACAGATGACACATCAAAAACCCTGCTTGTGTACTGCATCATGGGTAAATTTTCCATCATAAATTCCGCTGTTATTATTTTTAAAATAACTTGAAATACTTGAAAAAGCGATGCCACTGAATAAAAACATAGGAGCTCACAACAGTTCTTGAAAGGTTTATAAGTTATTGTTTAAAATCAGTCCCCTATGGAGAAAATGAATGGGGTTTATGAACTATTTTGTGCTGCATGCTAGATACATGCCTCTAAGCTTCAATGTCATAACTAAAATCACTAACGGATACAAATACAAGACACATGATAAACACTGTAAAAAGAAAAATTCAAAACCTTTGCTTCTGAATTGACTTCGTAGAGTTTCAAAGGATAGCTCCATGTCCGCAGTTTTGTGGTTTTCCGGGTCTGTTTGTATCCTTGCGTCTTTACGACTCTGAATGGTAAGTGATGTTCTCTGGAAAGATTTACAACATGCAAGCGAAGTAAGAATTTCTCCAAAAACACACTCCACAAAATAAAACCATTTGAGGTTAATCAATGTTAAAAGTAACCAAAGGTCTACATACGGATTATTGTTAACAAAATTCTTCAGAGACGACGAAAATAAAACACTTCCTACATACACATTGTGTGAAGGGTTAATATCAGCAAAAATAAATTCTAAAATAAATTTAACTTGCATAAAAAGTATTCAACTCATTAGATAATAATTAAAGGGGACATCGGATGCCCATTTTCCACAAGTTGGTATGATTCTTTAGGGTCTTAATGAAATGTCTGCAAAGTACTTTGGTTAAAATTCCTCAATAGTCATGTAAACAACACCCTTTTAACTTGTTAAACAGCTCTGTTCACAGCAACCGTTTAGGTGCATGTCTTTTTAAATGATAATAAGCTACTCTATTCAGTGGGGCTGTTAACACCACTCTTCATTCCCAACACAAAGCCTTTTCATAAAGTAATGTCTTTTAGACAAATGAACTATTTCACAGAAATCTTAAAGGTGGCCTATTATGTCCCTTTTTACAAGATGTAAAATAAGTCTCTGATGTCCAGAGTGTGTATGTGAAAATTTAGCGCAAAATACCCCACAGATCATTTTTATAGCTCGTTAAAATTGCCACTTTTAGGGGTATATGCCAAAATGCACCGATTTTGTCCCTTTAAATGCAAATATGCTGATGCTCCCTGCCCCCTTTTTAGAAGAGGGCGGAGCTTGGTGTTCAGTGAATGAGGCTGCAGACACTTTGGCTAAGCAAGGTCTGAAGCAAGACAGAATTATGGAAATATCATTTAGTAAGGCTGAAAGTAAAGCAAAAATAAGGTCTTATATTATGAAGGCCTGGCAAAAACAATGGGATGAAGGGAATAAAATATGTCATTTATACAATATTAGACAACAAGTAGGGACAATTAAAGTTAGGAAGAAATACAAGAGAACATATCATTATTTCAAGGTTAAGATTGGGGCATACTGGGTTAAATAAAACAATGCATTTATTGAAAAAAACATCCATCAGGGATGTGTGATTGTGGAAAGGAAGAGGAATCAGCAGAGCATGTGATTAGTCAATGTGTCAAATATGAAACACAAAGGTAAAAAAGATGAATTAAAGAAATATGGAGTGAAAATATTAAATCTTAAGAATTTATTTAAAGTTGGAGAACAGATAAATAAAGTTTTGTTTAATTTTTGAAAGAAACTGGTTTAATGAAGATAATTTAACTATTAGTAGCTATCATAACTATAAGTTGTTGTTTGTTTTTAGTAATATCCATTTCTGGCCCACACTCCAGTACAGTAGGTGGCGGATATGCCCCTTAAAGGTTAGATGCCACCCGCCAGAAGAAGAAGAAGTGGTGTTCAGTCTTATATGTTGTTTCATATGTACTTTTTAACCACCGCATTTACGATCATTTTGGTAGCACTTGAAGGAAGCATCAGTGAAAACAGGCAGAGACAATGGTAGCTTTAGCAACATTAGCCTTACAGAGTGCCAAGAGGCTCTTTTAGAAAGGCAAATTTGGAAAACAAAATATGAGCATGATACTTACTTTGTCTGGAGCTGACGTTCGCGCACGAAGCGTTGGTATTGATCCCTCTTTCAGAATCAACCGTTGCGAAAATCCAGCATTGTACTGACCCTCATTTGTGAGGCAATCCGGCGTGAAATGATTGGCACAAACATATAGAACTTTACCGATTTTTTCTGGGACATTTCCTTTCAAAATGAAATTTATCCAGAGTGTCCTCAGCGACTCAGGTGGAGGGATTCTATGGAGACAGGGCAGGACTTACGGGGCCGGGGGCCCCTGGGCTTGAGGTTAATGACCGTGAACGCCTAGAAAACTAGTTTGGAGCGCGCCAGTACCGAATGGTTTAAAAAGACTTAAAAAGACGTGCAAATTATAAACTTTTGTGATGATGCAACACTGACCCGATTAGGCAAGTGACAGTCC
>NW_015537969.1:1621709-1623356 GCF_001515605.1 Sinocyclocheilus anshuiensis
TACTGACCGTTTAATTGTCTTTATGTAACATTATTTATTAAAATGCAAGGTTACTTGAGTCAGAAACAATGAAAACAATAACTTTTTCTTGAGGTGTTTGCGATGCGGCTTCGTGTGCTCGGCGCTTTGGATATGACCGTGAACGCCTAGAAAACTAGTTTGGAGCGCGCCAGTACCGAATGGTTTAAAAAGACTTAAAAAGACGTGCAAATTATAAACTTTTGTGATGATGCAACACTGACCCGATTAGGCAAGTGACAGTTCTGTCAGCTGAGTGAAAGTCTTGTATGGCAGTGTGCAGCAGCTCTCTTAGTGCATACGAGATACGCTGATGTGAGGCAATTTTGAGAGTGTGAGAGCGAGAAGACGCGGTACAGCTGAACCACTCACGCTGTTTTAAAATGATTGACTTATTCTGATATTCTGTGTGAATTTTTTTTAACTCATCTAACCTACATTGTATATTAAATAAATGTTTGCGGGAATGTACTTATATAGAGATGTGTAAAATACATTTCCACGACTTTTCCAAAGCTTTCTGGGTTTTTTATGACCGTACGAACCCTGTAAATGGCTATTTTTATTTTTTTTTAATCGTTTTGATCAAATTTCTGCTCCACTTTGTGTGGAGGAAGTGAGACGGGACAAAGTCCCTGTAAGATATTAGGGAGCTAAAGGAACTGTTTAAAGTAGCCATGTGGTCACAAATTAATCGGCGATTCGGCGCCGCGCAGACGTGATTTAATACGTGTGTCCTTTTTTTATGTGAAAAAAAAAAATCATAAATTCCAGTTTATGCTGTTTGATTATGGCTATGAATGTTGTAGTTGGAAGCTGGAAGTTGTTAGCCCCGGCTGGCCCGTGTGCGCAGTTGAAATGCGGCTAATAATTTCTGACTGGCACATAACTGAACAAATGTAAACGGGTTAAGGCGGGGCCCCCTACAAGGCGGGGCCCCTGTTCTGCAGCCCATTCAAGCCCAATGGTAAGTCCGGCCATGTATGGAGATGTTCGTTTTTGCATCCCAAAACAGAACACTTGTTGTAATGCCTTTTAGGTGCTGACATTTTATATCCAGCCACAGCAAGACAACAGTAATGGCGTACTGCTGCTTCTCACTTTAGGGCTGTGTCTTTGCTAATAGGGCAGAGAGCATCACAAATGGGCGGGATGACCCCTACAATGGCGTCAACGTAGGGAGAAATCGGGAATCACTTGTTCAGAGAGACTGTTCATGATTTATTGGGATTATAGAAAAAATGAGTGGGTGGATTTTTACCATTAAGGCTGGCTGCTTTCACACACCTTGGCCACACAACGGCGTTCAAACACCTTACAAAAGTGATTTTCGCATACTAGGTCTCCTTTAAAGGGGTCATAATGATGCGATTTCAATTTTTCCTTTCTATTTGAAGTGTTACAAGCTCTTGATGCATAAAGAAGATCTGTAAAGTTGCAAAGACTAAAGTCTCAAATCCAAAGAGATATTCTTTATAAAAGTTAAGAGTCAACCACACCTACCTAAAACGGCTCGTTCTAACACGCCCCCACATATCTACGTCATGATGTGGGAAAATTTGCATAACGCTGCCCAAATGTTCACGCAAAGAAAGAAGGCGTAACTTTTATTCTTGCTGTAGTATTGTT
>NW_015537969.1:1624049-1630782 GCF_001515605.1 Sinocyclocheilus anshuiensis
TTTTCAGACCGATGAGCTTTGTAAAAATCGGCGCGTTTCAGAAAGGCGGGGCATAGAGGAGAAACAATAATGTACAGTATGTGGAAAATAATGTGTTTTGAACCTTAAACCGCATAAAAACATTTCATTACACCAAATACACAAAATAATGTTCTTTTATCAACATCATATGACCCCTTTAAGTATTTTGTACTATTAAGTCATTTAAAAGTTTTATAACCTTTATATGAACAGTTTAGAATGCTCTGTAATGTCAGTAACATTTCCTTCCTTTTATATATCTGCACACAACACCTTTTATCTTAATTTCAATTTATTGTAACAACATAAATTATGATTTACATACATTGCTTGAGAGCAGATATTTAAATGTGTTCAAATTGGTAAATACAGAACTTGTCATTTCTGTTATCAGTGGTAGCATACAACACACATCAAAATATGAAATGCTACAATAAAGGCATGACACTAGGAAGTTCATTGCACCATTTGACCCGTCAGTGATTTTTCTATCTGTTTGGGGATCTTTGGATCTTGAAGTCTCAGAGTGGTGACTTTGTTATCTAGCTCATCCATGAAACCCTCATCAACAGACTCACTGTCCCCGTCTTCCTCCTGCCTGGCGCCCTCTGCAGGCAAGAACACATGCAGCTGTGTGCGAGGCGCGCTAGATGAAGAGGTAGGTAAATGCTGGGTGGGAAGGAAAGTCTGTCCTCTGACAGATAAAGTCTCTAGGTGCTGCCTCACTAATGCCTGCAGTCCTGTGCTCTCTGTGGCCCGCCGCTGACTGTGAGTAAAGGCCTGTCCAACCTTTGGTACAGGCTTCAGAGGCCGAGAGAAATGCATGTACACTTGATGATAGCTCTGCTGAGGTGCCTTTGTGTTCTCAAGGGTCTTGCAGGAGGGAGAAGATGGGCCACGTTTGTGTAGAAGGGGACGGCGGTTTTTTGAAAACCCCTCGAAAACCGCTCTCTGCCCTGGGGTGAACAAGCAGGGCTCACTGATACTGTGAGATCAGAGGAGACCAAAAACAGACACGTGAGGTTCAACAGAATATGTTCAATTATAAAGCTGAAGGAATGAAAGGATAATGTTTTTTTTTTTTTTTAAATACTACCATTCAAAAGTTTGGGGTCATGGGTCAGTAAGATTTATTTTTGAAAGGAATTCACAATACATAATTCAGCAAGGACATATTAAATGAAGTTAATGTATACAATTAAGCTGACAGTAAAGACAATGTTGCAAAAGACATCTATTTGAAATTAGCGGTTTTCAACAATAATGATAAGACATGTTTCTTGAGCAGCAAATCAGCTTAGAACTATTTCTGAAGGATCATGCGACACTGAAGATTGGAGTAATGATGTTGAAAATTCAGCTTTGCCACTACAGGAATAAATTACTTTTTAAAATAATAGAAAACAGTCATTTAAAATTGTAATAGTATTTTACAGTATTACTGTTTTCACTGTATTTCTGATCAAATAAATGTAGCTTTAATGAGCATAGGAGACTTTCAAAAACATAAAAAAAAATAAAATAAATTGTACTGGCCTCAAACTTTAACATGTTAAATCCTGGCTGTAATAAGTTTTTGAGAACTTTGAAATACCAATTGAGCTGCCAGTCCAGATACACAAGACAAAATGGGTCATTAAATTCTTTGCAACTGTCATATCAATCAATCAATCATCTAAACCACTGCAACATTAAAGATGTAGGAATAAAAAAAATATATATATATTTTTTTCGCTCTGCATATTTCATAATATGGCCAGCACTGCATATATTGTAGTTTAAGAAACACTGGAAACAGTGGCTGTTCTCATTGGATAATCTGTGTAATATAGTTGTTTTTTCGCCCCATGAGCTGTTTGGGTGTGTTGCCATGTAAGAGGAATGTTTCTCAGGTTTCTAAAGCATTCTCCATTGTGCATGGAGCTGTAACTGCGCTCACATTTGTACAGGTTCAGTTTAATGCAAATCCCAACAAATTTAAAACAACGTAGGGATTGCATTGCTGTATTTCACTTATTTTCAATTTTAAAAACAATTTAAAATAATTAAAACATGATGCAAAGTTCTTTGAAAGTATATTTTATTAAAACATTTAAATATTATACATGTATGCCTTTTTTTTTTAGACAATGCAATTTTAATGACATACAATAGCCAGTTCTCTAGATATCGCTGATGCTAAACCCCAGGTTTCGAGGCGCCAGATATCAGCTTACCTGAGAGGCACTGTGGTGGTCCGCCCATGTGTTGAACTGGACAATGGTGGACGTCTGAAATCATCTCTGCTCCACGAGCCAGGAAGTGGAAGCACAGAACTGGAGAGCAGGTACATCCGGACCAGAGTGCGATTTCTCTGCATTGCCCACTGATGCTTTAACTCCAGTGTTCATGCTCAGTCCAGAAGGTCCCCTGGTCGCACTCATACCAGCACCGACAGCAACACACAGACTGCAGCCGCCCCACAGGACAGCATGTGTCCATATACAGTGATCAATCATTCATGTGCATTAAAAATACATCAGGCAAGCCCATTGGTCGCACACCACCAAATTCTCCTTCCCCGTCTCCCTTTCCCTCATTCTGTTGACAGCTTACTGCACACAGAACGGCTTGAGCATTTCTGAGATATCTTGGAACATGGGTTTATCTGATGCCAGGGTCATCATTAAATCACCATCAACTCGATAAAATCCCAATGCTGGCAAACAAATTGTGTTGTGTGAAATATGTAATTTCTAAAGAACAATTTAAAATAAACTAGAATCCACTATAACACTATAAAAAAAATCCAAAGTTATTAATAACAAAGATTATTGGATTCAGTTTTTTTTTTTACTTCAAAATCTCTTAATTCAATGTGCTACTTGCTGATTATTTCTAATCGTAAAATTGACAAATTTCAAGAAATTTCAATTTGAGTGAAAATTGTTAAATGTTTTTTTTATTTTTTTTATTGTAGTCTTAGATCTGTCTAAATTGTCAAATTTATCAGTCTGAAATGACACAAATGTTCACAAATGAAAATCCTCGTAAGTGCATTTGTTAAAAACACTGGCCAAGAAAATCCTAACCCACATTTATGGCAACACACTTCTCAGACTGCAGGTTTATTTTCCTTTTTGAACTATTTCCAGAAGTAGCTGTCAGCCAATAGGACACAACAGTGATAAAACAAGAGAAACATAGCACCTTGACCTTAATTGATACTGGACAGCAGCCTGGGTGCTACTGGGTTACAGAGGTCTGTCTGCGTTTGTAGACCTACAGAACAAACTCTTAAACAGCCAGTGTCTTTTTCCTCTTTCCAAGTTTTGCCAGTAAGTTTAATGAATATACATTAAAATAATGTGCTAATCAAAACAAATAAATTATGTAGCAACTCTAAAACATACATAAAGTCAGCTACATGATCAAGGTTCTGCAGTTCCAGGTAAAATGCAATGGTTTCATTTAAAAAAATGTTCCCAAAACCAGACATAGGGATCTTTATGTAGTTTATTTCAAAATTGGATATAATCATGATGCATCCAGTGCTGTACTCAAGATTTCCCAAGCTGCCACGTCACGTCACACTCCAACAGGACTATATATGACAAACTGAGAGAGAGGGAAAAAAAAATAAGAAAAGAAAAAGGTCAAAATTAGTAATGTGGTTGCATAACAGTGGTTTGTCATTTTTGAAAATAGTAGAGATTAACACCAAGCAGCCTTTTCATTTATTTAAATATAAATGTATATATACACACACACACACATAAGTTGAGTGTTGATCATCTATTTAAAACTAAATAGCAATTAAATTTAAGTTTGGATTAAGTTGTTAGGCCTAATTGTAACCTTATAATGTAAAAGGGCTCCCCATAGTTTTAAGCATAAGGACATACACACATACATACACACCAGTGTTTCCCATTCATTAACTAGACTGTGGCGCCACAGTTTCATAATAAACCGAAGATATATTTATACTTCTCATATAACATAAAAGTTATTTAACGTTGTGTTTCACGCCATTGCTTTGGCAAGTATCCGTCAAACGAATTAAAACCGAAAGCGAATAACAAAGTGAAGTGTGCACACATTGCGCACGCGATCAGCTCGTGATCCGGTGTTTTCTGCATCTCAGAGAGGCTCTGTTCACAGTGAATGCACTGAACTCCGTTATTCAATGTGCTGTGAGTTTAGCACGCGTTTGGGAACGCAACGGCCACCAGTTATGCATAATTTGCACATTTGCATAATTTTCTACATTTTAATGGGCTAATGTTTACAGTATTTCATTAAATTAGTAATGTTTCTAACCCTGTTTTCACAGAAGCTGGAGTTTTCCGCCAAAATAAAAGCTCAACTGAAGTTTTCGCCAAAATAAAAGCTCAAGGGTTTCTCTTGCAAGCATGGCCTAAAATGAACTGACGTGCACAGAGAAAATACTGTACAGGTACAGCAAGTTCACTGTTCGGAAGAAAAATTAATATTGGGGTGGGGGTTTATATGAATGTATTTCTGAAGGGAACTGATCTTATCACTGCTGATCCATAAGCGCCACCTGCTGTCAGAGAGTGAACTTGCGTTCTCATTCAACCTGCCTGTTTTTGTTTCATGCAGGTTTTATCTTTGAATCTTTGTTTGTATAGTGATTAAAATGCAGTGGTTGGTTCTAATTTCAAATGGCTTTTTAAAAAAAAATTTCATGTGTTTAGTTTTTGTAGTAGTAGCAAATGCCAGTTTTTTGCAAAAATTGTTTCATGACAAGGAAAAATATTTATGGCCGGTAAATTTTCTCAAGTCACCAGCCACTGGCAGATGTGAAAGTTAGTTTTAGGCCCTGCTTGCAAGTGTAGAAATTAGGACAAATGTATTGCAATTTCCCTAAATGTAGAGTAAGGTAAAATAATATACCTGAAAAAAAAAATCATTTTAATTTATTTCACAGTGCAATTGTTTTACAATATATGGCTATTACTGTCATAAGAATAATATAAAATTATTATTATTATTTTATTCTAATTTGTTTGGCTTCCAAATTTACCAGTGAGACTGAGACACTATATCACAACTAAAAAGAGGATTCAGTCCCCTTTAAACTTCAAGAACAAGTACATTCACCAGCTTTTTTCTTTTAGTTTGCACACTGAACCTGTGTTGGAGCTCTTAATTTTGAACTCTCAAAGTGCACCAGATTTATGAATTTAACTTTAAAATGTACAACGTTTTCTTACGGGGGAGCATGCGCCGCATATATATATTAGTGCTGGGCAACGATTAAAATTTTAATCACGATTAATCGCATGATTTTTATGTGATTAATCGCATTATGCACAAAATTCAATAATGAATTCAAAAGTAGTGTATTTTTTTTTTTATTTAAAAGTACTGCTATATGAAATGTGCAATAACATTTGGTTTGCAAACACTTGAAACAAAAGGTGCTTTTTTTTTACAGCAGTATTCCTTTTACATAGTAGCAGTTAAAATATTTATTGTAAATCTCAACTTATAACATTAATGTATTCAAATTAAATATAAAACCAAAGCTATTTGCCACTGCCAGGGCATTAACGTTTTTATAGAAAATATTTTATAGTTTGTTATAGAAAAAAAAGTTCTCTCAAGAGTCCAGAGCCTCAATTCATAACATTATAACAGGCACCTTCCGAGTAGAGAACTGCACTATCGCGCGACCCAATGCAGCAGTGTGAGGCGCGGGACAACACTTGATGTGCGAGTGAGGGTGCAGGCGGGTAGACACTCGTGTGTGTGCAGGATGCGGGAGAATAAGGGTGTACTTGCACTAGGCAATCTTAAAGGGTTAGTTCACCCAAAAATGAAAATTCTGTCATTAATTACTCACCCTCATGTCGTTTCAAACCCGTAAACCTGCGTCACACGGATACGCTGTTTTCGTTCAGATCAAATCACAACAACGTAGGAAACAGATCCGGCATGACACAGCTGACACAGAACAGCATACATTGTTTAGTCCAGCTGATACTCTCCAAAATGGCGCTACAGGGTGATGCGGAGTAGACGAATTGTTGAATAAAGAATTGTTTCTTTTGCGCACAAAAAGTATTTTCGTAGCTTCGTAAAATTATGGTTGAACCCCTGATGTCACATGGATTATTTTACAGATCTCCTTGCTAGGTTTCTGGACTTGGGAACATTTCAGTTGTATTGCTGTCTATGCAGGGTCAGACAGCTCTCAGATTCCATAAAAAAATATCTTAATTTGTGTTCCGAAGATGAACGAAGGTCTTACGGGTTTGAAACGACATGAGAGTGAGTAATTAATGACAGAATTTTCATTTTTGGGTGAACTATCCCTTTAACCGTGCCCGAGTGCGTTTGACCCCCAAAGCCCAGTTCGTTTGACTAGTGTGATCGCTCCGTGCCGCGCTCGGGCACCGTTCATTTAGCCGTCCCTGGCTCGGTTGGAAGAGGTGGGCCAGAGCACGGTTCGGTTGTGCTCGGGCGCGGTACGCATGTAGTGTGAGCGCTATACGTGCAGCACGACTGCATGAACATTTCTGAGCGGCAAAAGCGATAGAGATCTGTAAAGCAATATATCGTGAGAGGGCCGTGTGTTACCGCGTCCCAAACAACTCTAATAATAAACCTCTAATAATAAACCACTAACAATAAACCACAAAGTTAACAAAACGATGCACTCCACTGTGCTGAGCGAGAGCGCTTCTCTGCTGTCTTCACGTGC
>NW_015537969.1:1630792-1641905 GCF_001515605.1 Sinocyclocheilus anshuiensis
GCCAGTGAGCAATGGACATTCAAAATAATAATAATAATAAATAAAAACTGCATTAATGCGCGATAAAATAATTGTCAGTGTTTATGACACAGACCTGCACATTATTGTCCACAGTACAGGAAAATTTAGTGCCCATAGTGCTCAGTTGCTGAGAGAACGGGTTCCTTGGTTGACCTAAAAAAAAAAAAAAAACCCCTTTCTACGTCATCACACAAACATTCAGTATAATCATTTGTTTGTCATTGTGAAGTGTTTGGTGAATACTTACCCATATTTCAAAGTATATGATGCTGCTTAACCTCCTTCAATCACCCGAGGCCCCTGCAGTGAGAGAAAGGCAGTGAGGATACAGAAGTAAACCATTATACAGAGTCCTACCTTAACTGCTTTATATGACTGACTTTGTTTTTGAATATACAGCTGAAGAGCAAATATTACTTCATCTCATGCAGGAACACTTTGTTACAGTTGCTGTACAGCTCACTAACCGACAAGGTCAATGACACTTGAACTCCATACAGACAAAACCTCAAACACAATCCCAAATTTCTAACAGATGTGGTGTTAAAGTTCTGCCTCTCTGAGGCAGCCACTAGGTCACAAGGTTAGTTCTGGCATCACACTCCATAGAGCTAAAAACTCATGGCCCATACTAGGATGATCAAAATGACAGATTGGGGCCAAGGTGAATGGATCACAGTGCAGATAAACAGACATGTACACACACATCCAGACAGAATGCTGATCCAGCACTATAAATATGTTGTACAGAAGCGCTCCGATCATCCACAGGAGCAGGAATACGCACACACTCAGTGAATTTAGGGCACCATTAATACAGGCTGTTCAGTAACATGGCTGCGATACAATACTGGAGAATGAATCACTGGCATGAGTGCAATACTTGTGTGAAGTATAAAGGATCACAGCAGATTTGGGGAAGAAAACACCAAATAAATGAACTTTAAAGCACCGTTTCATTACCCCGAGTATTTCCCACCCAGTCCACATAGGGAGGTTTATAAAGAGTGGAGGCAGCATTACTGTGATATCCATGTAGTTATGAAGCAAACAGACTAGTTAAGACTGCCAGGATTGAGAAGTGAGAGAAGGAGAGAGAAAGAAGAACTATTTACACTGCCATAAATACATTTTTGCAACATCAAAACAACAAAGGAAAAGGCTATCCAATATAGGAGTTGGTTAAAGACTACAACAGTTGATAGACAAGGTCTAAGCACTCAAGTTTTGAGGGTCTAATATGCTTGCCATTTGCAAAAAGCACGTTTTGAATGGAATGAATGGAAATTGTGTAATATGAACATTACTCAAAATCAGGGCTGCGATTGTCATGCGCATCTAGTCAGTAAAGCCGGTTCTGTGATTAGTAGTAAATCTCCATGTGCTTTCAGATGGAGTGGCATTTACTACACAGAGCCGTTCGTTGTTCACTGACAAGCTACGCAATATTGCGTTCATAATAGCAGACAAATCGCATGAGATTTATCGTCCAGCCCTACTCAAAATCAGAGCACCACTGGGGTAACTGGTAAATACTACCAAATAAATAAATATGATAAAAAGATAACTTTTTTTTTAGATTATTAAAAAATTATATTTAAAATACATGCTGTTCTTTTGAACTTTATTTTCAAAGAATCCTGAAAAGAAAGTAAGATAACACTATTTAAAGGTGACCTGGTTACATGTACTTACTATACTACAGTAAATCATGCATAATTACAAGCAACAAACCCTAAACATAACCCTATAGTATGTTAATTAATATTACTCAGTACATATTTGTGGGGGTGGGAGAAAAAAAATCGATTCTCCGATGCATTGTGATTCTCTCTTCAACGATTTTTTTCACGAATCAACGAATGAACGAATATTACAGAATTGATTCTGAGCATGGTTTTTCCCAGCATATGGCACGTGTGTGCACTAGAGACAATCACGGCGGGCTTCATTGCATAGAATATGCTCTGAGACACGTGCGCATTGCTTGACAGTGTGTGCTTCCACCAGCCATTATTTCAGTATTTTACTTTAGATATGCTTTCATTTATGCCGTTTGGAATGCAGTACGTATAAGATGCACGAAATTCGCGCACTGACAGACTTTCACGTATGCTTTGTGTTTGATGTCCTGAAGCTCGATCGTGGCTGCGGTTAAATGCACTTGCATCTCTGAATACTTTTATACGAAATTGATGTAAACACAGTTATGTTTTCAGAACAGGACAAATCATACAATATATCGAAATAGAAATGTGCATTAGTGTGAATGCAGCCTGTTCAAGCTGCCACTGTCTGTGATCTCATCAGTAATAATGAAACCGCAATAATGCAGAGGAAAAAAGAAAAACCCATACCTATGATTGTCTGTAAACTTTTGGATAGCGTACTTAAAGAAATCTTTTCAAAATAAGTAAATATTTTAAAAAGTAGCCTGCTTGTATAATCTAGTAAAAAAAAAAAAAGTAAAATTTGCACAAAATAAATTTGATATAAAATTTATATGAAAATGTAGCCATGTGCAGTAATATTGAAAAGAGAGAATGTGACGCATCGTGATATTGAGTTGAATCGAATCATTGACATGATAATCTTAATTGAATCGTGAAACCAGTGAAGATTCACACCCCTATTTTTAAGATGGCAGTACTGACTCGATTCCAGCTATAAACAAAAAGCATAGAAACTGCAATTTTGGTTAAAATGTACAGTTCTAAAGATGTATTTGCACAGCAGAAGAATTAAGTAGGAAAAAATGTAGATCAAGAATCGTTTTGGAATCGGATCGTGACTCCCAGAATCAGAATCGGATCGGGAAGTGCCTAAAGATTCCCACCCCTACATATATGTATAATTACAGAGAAACAAGAATACCTTAAAATAACATGTAACCAAAAATGTGTCAAAGTTTCCAAACAAAAAAAAAAAACTAACATTAATAAGAAATATTTCTTGAGCATCAAATCAACATATTATGATTTCTGAAGGATCATGTGACACTGAAGACTGGAGAAATGCTGAGAATTCAGCAGTGGAATACATTTTAAAGTATAGTAACAGAAAATGTTTAAATTGTACTAATTTCACAGTATCACCATTTTCACTGTATCATTATTTTCCTTGGTGAGCACATGACATTTCAAAAACAACAAAAATCTTCACAACCCCAAACTTTTTGTAGTTTTTGTATGTATAAGCAACTGAACCAGCAATTGTCAAAGATTTAGCTGCTTCAGCTTAAATCAGGCAAAAAGGTTATTTTGAGAAAAAAAAAAAAAAAAAAGGTTTAGAAAGCCCCACACTAAAACCATGAAATCCAAGTGCCGTTTAACTTGAATCAAAAGTGGACTAAAAATATGAGCATTTTTTTTAATATTTCTATTCAGATTCAAGTTCTTCGAACCCTAGCCTTCACCATAAACAAACCACATCTTTCCTGCCCAAGCAGTACATGAAGTCAATAGAATGCCACCACCCCACTAATGAGGTCCTTGAATTTTATTATTGTACAGTGCTTAAATACATGATGCCCAGTGAAGTAGTGCTGCTGCTGTCCTCAAAGACAGCTACTGTGTGGAAGACATTACAGAGCAGCTGAAATACACAGAGGGAGCCAAAGTACCAAACACATTTGAAATACTGCTTACAAAAACAATTTCTGCACCGTGAATCCATTTTCAGGAGTGTAATGCCAGAACCCTGGTAGTATTTCAACACGGCTGATGAAAATAGTACTTTATTTGGCAAGGAACAAAAGACAAGATCACTTACCTTTTCCGGTGATATGCAAGCATACCTCTTGATGCAAATAAGTCCAGGCTCAACTGTCCACTGATCTGTAGAACTAATCCTCAATGTTACCAACTGCTGGAGTCTGTGGGTAAGCTGGACACTGGCCCATAATGCTCAGCTATAGCACCACCATTCACTCAATACACAGTACAGACAGAGACAAGCTCTTGTCACACTTGCTAAATCTCAGGAGCCTGAAAAGGCAAGTTTCCACTGTATTCTGCCAAGGAGAAAAACAGTCTTTACCATAGAGTCTGGTCACACGATCAATAGCATATGGAAATTTATGGTCCCAGTGTATACAGTGCTAACCACATGCAAGGTGATATAAAAAAAATTGGCAAATGTTATGATATATTCTGTATAAATTCCTACTAGACTATTGAAATTCCAGAAATGAATTAAGATGTTTTAATTAAAGCTAGGAATTTTATTAATTTATTAACTTAACTTTACTTAATTTAACTGAACTTTATTAAAGGTGCAATAGGTGATTGTCTTCAGAAACATTTTTTGTTATGCTGGTTGAAAGTCTCTTCACATCTCAATAGCAATCATTAAGTTAAGTGGTCTAAATGTATTTATATATTCTGTGGAAGGTGTAGGACCAAGAAATGTTCGTCCAATCAATATGCTCGTTCATCAGCGCAATCATGTACGCTATGCAGACAGAGCGAGAATGGCAGGCAAACAACAACCTGATCTTCCTTCCTGGTATTGTAGTACTTTTACTAACTGTACTATGAAGTTTTCTCACCGGTGAATATATTTACATCGTGTCTATGTGTGGCGTTTAGCATTCAGTGAATTCTGACTGTGTCACCCTGTATCTATTTATATATTTCTTTATTAATATCTTCATATATTATTATATCTTATATTAATCATTTGCACACACGAGCATTATCCGGCTCCGCTCCTCCCGACCGCAGACGCAGGTTTACAAGCCACATTTTCCTGCGTTTTTCAGTCAATTCCTTGACTTTTTCCCCCCTTATGAACAACACATTTTCGTACACGATAAAAGCTCCTTGTGGTTTCTCGGTTTGGTCGATTTGAGCATCCATAAACAACGCAAAACACAGGCATTTGGAGTTTCTGCTAGTGATTTCTATTACACTTCCTGCCCTCCAGCTGCATTTCACGCGTCATCAGGATCACGTGATTGCAAACCACCTATTGCAGGGAGGGTGGGGCATTCGCTTTCAGTGCTATCAGGCTAAAGTTAGAATTTTCCAAGATCTCCTACTGCACCTTGAATTTATCAAGTCTTGAATTTTCGAAAAAATAAAATGTAATTTACTAACCCTTGTGTCGCTCCAAACCCATGTGACTAAAGGTGTGGTCAACATTTCCCATTGATATTTATATATAAATTTCACACATTTGTCTTTTTTTTTGAGCCATCTGAACGTGATCGTTTTGAGGAAATTCTGAGCGGACTATCGAAACTTAATTGGTCATCTCTCGTTGAATTTTACTACTTTAGATACACTACCATTCAAAACATTTTTTTTAAAGGAATCATTTTATATTAAAGGATGCATTAAATTGATCCGAATTGAAGATAAGTTACAAAAATGTTACAAAAGTTTTCTATTTCAAATAGAGTTTATTTTGAACTTTCGATTTATCAAAGAAGCCTTAGAAGAAAAAAGTATCACGATCTCCACAAAAACTTTAGGCAGTACAATGGTTTTCAAAGTGTTTTTTTTTTTTTTTTTTTGGAAAATGTTTATTCAAGGATTGATTACTGAGCACCAAATCAGCATATTACAATGATTTCTGAAGGCTCATGTGTGGGAAAAACAAAAACAAACATGTTTTTCCACACAAATTCACTGCACTAACCAACAGAATACTGCTTGGTTTTTGTGAGCGGTGCTGTGTGCATCACTACAGTAGTCACAATAGATAATGGACCACTTGATTTAAACTGAAATTTTGCTAATGTGACCATGCCTTAACACAAAGGCTTGGAATATACTGTTCATTTCACACAGACTCGTATGGAGCTTTTTGATGGTGCTTTAAAAAAAGCTGTCCACTTTATATTTGCGTAGATGAAAAATTATGCAGGTTTGGAATGACATGAGGGCAAGCAATTTTCATTGAGTGACCTATGCCTGTAAATCTTCCTCTTCAAGTGTGGATCTGGATTGAAATGTTTATAACTATGGTAGTAAACTGTAGAGACAAAAAGAAAAAACAAATAAAATGACAAACCCCCATTCCCCCAACACTATGAAACAGGCACAATTAAAATGGTTTTCTTGCAGGACTTGGCAGACTGTAAAGTAATCATGCGTTGTGCACTTACCAAGCCTGGAGGTGGTGTGGTGTTCTTGAAAATTGAGAAGTCTGATAATTTTTTATCTTTCTCTTCCTTCCTACTATTATTCAGGCAACTAGCTACAATGGCTTCAGGTGGGATTGAGAACACTCTTCCCATACATTAATTCAAGGCTTTCATCAAGAAGGTCAAAATAATTTGAGAAGGTGCTAAGACAGGAGAGATAAATATTCAGATTATCATTCCCATTTAATTCCTAGCCTCCTGTTGATTCTAAACAGGCCTCCTGCCTTTGTCTAAACACTAGGGATGTAACGATATCAAAATCTCACGATACGATATTATTGCGATATGTAAAAAAAAGAAATATGTACAAAAGAAAATTGTACATTTTAAAGTTAAATTATTCCAGTGCACTTTGAGAGTTCAAAATTAAGAGCTCCAACCCGTTTCTTAACCAAGAAAACTTAAGTCAGAAAAAAGTCAGTAAATTGACTTGTACCTGAACTTTAAAGGGGACTCAATCCTCTTTTTATTTGTTATATACGGTCTCAAGTCTAAATTACATTCACACTGGTGTTTTAGGAAGCCAAACAAATTAGAATATAACAATAATTACAACAACAATGACAGTAGTAGCCATATGTTGTAAAAAGTTCACTGTAAAATAAATGAAAATGAATAATTCATAGGTATATTATTTTTGCTTTATACTACAGAAGGGAAATTACAATACTTCTTTCCTAATTTCTACACTTGAAAGAGATTTTTTTAATGTGGACTGCAGTAACGTTACCCATTTAAACCGCCAGCTGTCAGCAATTCATACTGCACTTTTAAGCTTTTATTTTGACGGAAACGGCAGTAGAGCTTTTATTTTGAAGGACAACTTCAGCTTCAGTGAAAACAGGCTTACAAAAAATGCATGTAATCATCTGCCGCGAAAATAAAGCCTAACTGGTGGCTGTTGCATTCCCAAACGCGCCCTAAACTCACAGCACATGCAATAAACGAGTTCACTGCATTCATTCACTGTGAACAGAGCCGTTCTGAGGCGCAGAGCTGATCGCATGAACAATGTGTGCGCTTCGCTTTATAACACGCAGCAAAAATAGACTTGAAGGGATCAAGCTATATAGTGCTTTCGGTTTGACAGATACTGTGCCTAAACATAATGGCCCAAAACAAATATATATATATATATATATATATATATATAAAAAAAAAAAAACACTTTTTACCCAGAAGACCTATCGTTTCATATAGTCATGTGACCACGATAATATTGAGTCAATTTTGCGATCGCAATATCGTGATATTGATAATATCGTTACATCCCTACTAAACACTGAATATTTAAGTTCATTTGAATAATCTTTTTGGATTTGATTAGTCTTCCCAAATTAAATAAAGTTGTTTTCTTTCTGACAATGCATAGCAACTTGAAAGCAGTTCCTCACTGCTTGCAAAATTAAATATTATGTACTTGTGAATTTACCACTCTAAAAGACAAAACAAAATCCAGCTGTCAACATCAAGGACAATCCAGAGCAGTTCTCATATGGTATAGCACTTTTTTCTTGAAGAACACAGATTCCGCAATCACATTAAATTCATAAACAAGAAAAAAAAAAAAAGTACTACCAATATTGTTAAATAATTGTTTAACTCTAAAAAGTCCTTTTCATTCCATCCATGAATTACTGAAAGAGCCCTCACTTACATCAACCTTACCTAGAGTAAAACAAAAATGTAAAATTAAAAATTATGCCGTCTATGAATCCAATGCAATCTAGGAAATGCAGTCTGAACAAAGTTGCTTACAAAAGGAAGCACAGAAGAGCACATTTCAATATAACAAAATAAAAATAAAATACAAAAATAAAATAGTGGCTTAGCCTACAATTATAGATTTAATTACATTAATTTATTAAATTTAGAACTATGGCCAGATTCACAAAAAACTTAGACTGCTGTCACTTTAAGACCAGATCTATGTTGACATATCTGATTTTCTCCCAAATGTTTTCCCAAATAAAACATTACCAACAGTGTTTACTTAAAGAACACTTGAAGAGAGAGGCATTTTTGTATTTGATGCAAAAGAGAACTGAATTTGTTACTGTGTGCTGAGTGGCAGCTTTGTGTGCATGCGTCAAGTGTGTACCCAATCAAGCCAATGACAACTCGGTCAACTGACCAGAGCAATTTTCATGCTGGTCTCAGGACACTGGGTAGTTCTTTTATTAGAGGTCTGCTACCCGACCCCAATTTTATTTTATTTTTTTAAATAAATAAATAAAATACATACACATATATATATATATATATTGTTGTGGGATCAGGCAGCACACAACAATCTCTCGGAGATGTAAAGAAGCAGCAGCCTCAAAACGTCAGACTGTGGTCAAAGAAATATCGATATTATGCGTGACATTAATGTTGGGATGACCACTGACATGTGGACTGACAATTACTGCAAGAATAGATTCTTAATCACTTGCCAGTACATCACTCCAGATTTTTGGCTTCGAAGCAGAGTCCTTACTACAGCGATGTTCCCCCCGAAGAAGCGAAATCCGGTGACAACATACGGAGAGAATTACAGCAGCAGCTCATTTCTGTACTTGGATTTGATACCTGTGTTATGAACAAAATCGTCTGGGTCACTGATCAGGGATCAAACAATTGCTGCACTCTCACCGTGTCATCAGCTGGATTGTCAGGACCATGTTTATAACACAGTACTTAGACGTGCACTTGATTTTGACGAACTACGAGACTGCGCACCAGAGATCACAGACTTTGTTGGCAGCAAAAGCACTCGTGAGATACGTCAAGTAAACAGGAATAATAAACCAGTTAACAAAAACTGTCAGACAAATGTTCCTTACCTTGGATTCAATTAAAGAGGTATACGCTGAGCTTCATGAAAAACTTGACAACCAAGGAGAAAG
This sequence comes from Sinocyclocheilus anshuiensis, assembly GCF_001515605.1. Taxonomy (NCBI): domain Eukaryota; kingdom Metazoa; phylum Chordata; class Actinopteri; order Cypriniformes; family Cyprinidae; genus Sinocyclocheilus; species Sinocyclocheilus anshuiensis. Next base: position 1,639,856 of record NW_015537969.1, read on the forward strand.
CAGAAAAATCGACAAAGTATCTCCAGATGTCTTGGAGTTGCTGCTGAAATTTCTTCGCCCATTCTACCAGGCTCAGAGGGAACTAGAGGGCGACCAGTACCCCACACTTAACCTGGTTGTTTTGTGGCATGAGCAGCTTAAGCGCCACTGCAGGCCTGTGGCTTCAGACAGTCCACACCAGGCCATTATTCGAGAGTGACATCTTGAAAGGCTGAATCGCAAAATCAAAATAGAGACGCTGCATAAACTTGCCATATTTCTGTGGCCAAAATTCTGTCAGCTTCGCATGCTGTCTCAATCTGACAGAGAGGATATCCACAAAGAAGCCAAGCGTCGGATAGCTAGCTTTACCAGTGGTGGCGAGCCAGCTGTTGAACCGGCAACTAAAAGCAGCAAGACTGTAGTGGCAGAGTTTGAGGAGTGGGTAAACGTGCCCCTGAATGACACTGTTGATGAAGTTCACCAATACATCAGCCGCAACCACGACATGGAAGAGGAGCAGGATCTCTTGGGTTGGTGTAAAAACAACAGCAGAGTTTTCCCGTTACTGTCAAGACTGGCCCGTAGTATACTCAGCATCCCTGCAAGTAGTAGCAGCAGCGAGAGAAACTTCAGTGCTGCTGGACTCATTTTTAGCCAGAGGAGGACGGTGCTGAAACCATCAACTGTCGATGCAGTTCTCTTCCTTCACAACGCATACTGAAAAGGATAAATTTGTGTAAATAGTTGTGCAACACTTTCCGCAAACTCTTTTTTTGACGTTCGAGATTCAAGGGGAATTTGTAACCGTTGCACCTGTGCTCACCCAGCAACGTTTCATAATTGGTGAGTACGTGGTTTTTCTCTTTTGCTCCTGTGCTGAGGGGGCTGCCGTGCCTTGATGAAACTGTGTTGCTTTACACATTTGTTTACTGACGGTTGCATGTAATCCTGAAATACAGCGTCTTGCAAAACGTTATATGTTGTGAGAGTCATATTTCGGGTTTGGGTCGGGTTCAGGCTGTAAATTTAACGGTTCAGGTCGGGTTGGGCTGCGTCAAACGATCTCGGGTACGGGCCAGGCTTCAGTTTTAAGCCCGTGCAGACCTCTAGTTCTTATTGATGAGCCCTGGAAAGCATCCTGTATCTGAGTGTGTGTGCTGTCATTAAACATCTTACTTTTGGAGATTTAAAACAAATTGAGTTTATCCTTATCATAAAGGGTTATTTAAAGGGATTTTATGACTTTTCATTCTTTTCAATTTTAACTCCAATTTTCATAAGTTTCTTCATTTGAATGATCTAAAGAAAAATATATATTTCTTGGGGAATGTTTTTGGGAACGCAAAATATTCCCAAACTTTATTCTTAAATAAGAAAATAGCAGGTAAGAAAAAAAATGACTCATTCTATGAATCTTGCCCTAGAACTTTAGGCTAGCACTGGTATTTGAGTACTTAGCTTTCTAAAAATAGGGTTCTTGAAAGACGTTTCGAAAATCTACTGTAAAATTACTATAAAGAGATGGCAAATTTAATACTACCTCTAATTTTGTGACACAAAGATGTAAGCAGCAACAATAATAATTAATAATGGTGCAACACTAGTGATGAAGCAAAATAAACTTAGTTGTTCCAAATCGGACAAACAGGCCAACAAAGTTTTGGTAAATAATTGAATAGTTACATGGCAGAAGGTCATATTTTGTAGTGAATTAGTCTCACATTATTCATTCTGCTCAAAAACAGACAACCCAAACCAAATGAGGCGACATGACATGAAGCTGACATGAAGTGACCAACCATGGTATATTTTAACACATGGTGTTTAAGAAGAGATATAACTAAGAACTATGTGTAACTGATACCCCTTTTCCACCAAGGCAGTTTGAGTGCTGGTTCGGAGCCAGAGCCTAGTTTCAAGTCGGTTCTTTGTCTTTCGACCCCAAAAGCACCAGCTCCGAAACAGGAAATGTGGTTCGTAAGTAGCACCAAAACATTGCTGGGCTAGAAGTAGGGCTGCACGATTAATCGCATGCGATATTTAACGCGCATCTTGTCAGAAAGCCGGT
>NW_015537969.1:1642213-1644887 GCF_001515605.1 Sinocyclocheilus anshuiensis
TCAGTGAGCAACGGCTCTGTGTAGTTAATGCTGCTCAATGTGAAAGCACGCAGGTGATGGAGATTTATCGCTGATTACAGAACCGTCTTAACTGACAAGATGCGCATTAAATATCGCATGCGATTAATCGTGCAGCCCTAGCTAGAAGTAAGAATCGCTTGCGTCAGGGGCTGGGGGTTACCGTGACCAAAAAGACGAACAAACTTTTGACCGCCATATTTGAAATAACAGCTAAACACGAACACGTTGGATTCACCATGTTTGAATGCCGATGTAGGTTTGCAAAGCCATTAACATCAATAGCAACGCAATGTCCGCCATTGTTGATGGTGTGTTTAGGCTTGTTCGGGATGCATTGGCGGTGGGGCGACTGACTGGGCAGACAGCTCTTTACTCTTTTGAATCGTTTCCGTGGCACCTCTGTGTTGTGCGCCGATCGGTCCGCCTGGGGCCGTTGCATCCAGAACAAACCCGTTGTGTTTGGCTCTGCCGCGCTAGCGTTTCTAGGGGAAATGAGACGTATTCAGATGACGTATTCAGTGACGCAAGATCTGGCTCTGTGGTGGCTCTCTAGCCAATGAAAAGGCAACCCGGTTCTTAGAAGGCTCGCCAGTCAAACCAACTCCGAAACGGCAATAGCACTGGCTCTGAACTAGCACCCGGTTCATGCTGGTGGAAAAGGGGTAATACTGGCAGGGTCAAGGATGAATTGTCTACTTGCTACCAAGTGTCTTAAAGCTCTTGAAGATTTAAAATGATGGCAAATCCAGCAACTAGTTCTTCCTTTGTAGTTCTCACTGAAGAAGCTTGAGAACTTGTAAATATTTCCAGGTGGCCTGTTCAAAACCTAAACACCCTGACTCCTGGTAATTGAAAGCCAGTCAATCAGACTAGAGCCTTGTATTCTGAAAAAGCCATTTTTGCTATTTTGAGACCATTATGAATTAAACAGCTGGTGCATGCCATATAAAGCTGAAACGAATAGTGGATAAATGGCTAAAATCCAAATACAGTTCCAAACTTGAGGATACTTCGGATGTCACGAACAAACCTGTTAAGGAAAAAAAAAAATTGCATAGAAAACCAACACAAACAATAACATTTCTTCCACAATGTATGAGAAAATCTGCATGTGAAATTACCTTTTTCCAGCTCCATTCTTGATGATAAAATTACCTTAAGCCATGTGATTTAAATAAGAAAAAAAAAATACATTGTACGCTAAGAATTAATGTCAACTCAAATATTACACATGGCTTTCAAATGAAGACAAATTTGATTTAATCATGCTACCAAATGCTCAAAAAGCTTTAAATTTAGCAAGAAAATAATGTAGAAGAAAATCAAATTAGTAGTGCTTAAGGCAATACCAAAATAAAGTTAACTGTAAATTACCTAATGCAGGAGTAATAAGATTTTTTTTTTAAACAGAAGTGGAGTGTAAAATCCAAAATGTAGGTCTCACATTATGCAAAGTTAAATAAAATTAATTTAGTTAATAAAAATAATAATAATAATAAATTACTAGTTATAAATGCATTGTTTATCCAAGTATTGAATAATTATCAAATACAAATACAAGCTTTAATATAAAAATGCAATGTGTTATAATTATGCTATCCCAAAAGTATAAGGGGTACTGTGGAGAACCATTATTAGCTGTTATTGGTAACTGACCTAGAATGTTTTACAAAGATAAATCAAAAATACCTGATATATTAAGTGAACTCTTAAAATGGTTTTATATTATAATGACAATAGTGTTATATAATGTTATACAATAATAATAATAGCAAATTACAAGCTTATTTTAAAATTATGGTTGTCATTAAGCTGTTGCACATTTACAGAAATATTACATAATCTATGGTGCACCCCTCAATCACAAAGACCAAGAGGTAAGGATGCTCCGATCGATCGGCCGGAGATCGGTATCGGGCCGATAATCCCATTTTATGACTCGATCGGTACTCACTACACTTGGTCGATCTCACGAACCGATCACAATTTGATGACGTCAACGAGTGACGACGTACATGATGCGTGGGGACGTAAATTATTTGGTGTCACAGTCATGCCATCGCCGGTGTGGAAATGCTATGACGTTTCGAGAAACAATGAAAAATTAGCTATTTGTCGTGTATGTTTTGCATGATGATATGATGAACGGATGGTTCATTTTTAACAGCAGATTCAGTGACGTTAGAGCTGATCTGCGCCTCACTGTGGCACGTTACGGCTCCATGGGAACCGGAGCTGATCACGGCCACTCTAGTCAATGCTTGTGTTTATACTGGCCAGCTGTGGCACGTTTCTGAAGCAGCTCTCTGCGCTGCTTGGCTAAAAATAGTCTTTTGTGAGTTGTCACAGCGTGGATAACACACACACACGAAATCGTCTGCATCACGAAAAAAATATATATAAAAAAAAAAAGTTAATATTTGCATAATTTATGATTTATTTTATCCACCCGCAAATAATCAGAATGCATTTTTTATTACCCGACCCGTGGATATAAGAAAAGCAAAATATGTTTGCATCATAAATCAGACGGACTTACTGAAAAAGCAAATTAATTCTCTGCCAGCAGGAGGTGCTTTAAAACAGAGGTTTCCCCGGTAACGGCTGTACACAAAGCAGCGCTGAGCTCACAAACGCTGCTTTATCAGGCATA
>NW_015537969.1:1645069-1647803 GCF_001515605.1 Sinocyclocheilus anshuiensis
TTTATTTATAAAACAAAATATCTTCTTTGGCCATATTAGCCTACTCAATAGCATTAACACAGGCTTTACTCCTTTCAAACTTTATCTGGAATGTCACTGTTTCTGTCACTGCAACTTCCCGATCAGGCAAACTAACACACACACACGAAATCGTCTGCATCACGAAAAAAATATATATAAAAAAAAAAAGTTAATATTTGCATAATTTATGATTTATTTTATCCACCCGCAAATAATCAGAATGCATTTTTTATTACCTGCCCCGCGGATTATCCGCAGCGCCCGTGGATATAGGAAAAGCAAAATATGTTTGATGCGTAAATCAGACGGACTTACTGAAAATGCAAATTCATTCTTTGCCAGCAGGAGGTGCTTTAAAGCGGGAGAAACGGGTTTCCCCAGTAACGGCTGTACACAAAGCAGCGCTGAGCTCACAAACGCTGCTTCATCAGGCACATAACATGCAAGATGAAATGAAAATGACATCGAAAATTTTCTAAAGAGAGTCTTCCTTCAGAAATACAGTGATATAAAAACACCCACGCCTCGTTTTGATTTTTAAACATGCAGTACGTGCTCATGTTTATTCAACTAAGCCTTTTGGAAAATCGGACAGTTTTTATATTGTGGCGAGCGCCACAAATAAATAAATGTATGGGAAACACATCCCACAGCACAACCACCTGAGCCCAACTTCAGTCTACTCATCACCTTAACTTTAACTGCGTTGTAGCTGGCGCCATAGCCAGACTGATAAACAAACAGAGACCGGAAGTTAACTTTGGGCCAGGTGCGTGCGCCCGATGAAATGGTCTATATAAAGTTTGAAGCATCAGAATCGGCATCGGCCGGTCACCATGACAAGAAATCGGTACTCCGTATCGGCTGCAAAAATCCTGATCGGGGCATCCCTACCAAGAGGGTAAAGCACAGCACTCAATTTCACCGTATTGGCATAACGAAAAATAAATTTGCAAAGTATGTAGCATTTTGCTTCAACTGCGGAACAATTAATCCATAAACCAATACAAACAACTGAATCCATAAATTGGTGCTGTGGATACTACACACATAAAAAAAAAAAAAAAGTGTGCTTTCAAGCAGAAATAAGTCAATATTTTGAACTTTTATTGGCGTCAACCATCATAACTTAAAAAAATCATTTTAAAACGCTTTTAAAATGTAGAAATTAAATTACGATAAAAACATGCTACTTAATAAACAAGTGTCTGTGCGTCCTGTAATCTCAACACAGGTAGTCAACTTTCACTTGTTGCATAAGAACTAAGGCGGGGCAATATGGACCAAAAATAATTTCTAAAATATTAATCAGGAGAACTCTATTAAAGTTCCAAGTTGTCTCTCAAGAGCCAAAATGCTGTATGCCAATTAAGTGAACAAGTGAATCACAGATTTGCTTTTTAACACCTGAGTTAAAGGCAAATTGTGTCATTTTTTTTCGAGGATCAACAGCATCTAAATGAGGTTCCTCAATCTCATCTTAAAGCTGCAGTCCGTAAGTTTTGCCTCTTTGTCACCATCTCTGTTTGAAAACCTGCAATTGCAGTTATTTGCGGAATTGTGGCTTGTGTTTCAGAAAATCAAATCTTTTTGAAAATCAAATCTTGGCAAAACACATATCGTTGGAAAGGTCTGACAGTCAAGGTTCCATATTTGGTGACTGTTTTGTAACAGAAGTGATATAGTGACAGAAAATTATTGATTTGTGACAGAAAACTGCATCAAAAGAATTCAGTAGAGTTTGGGTGTCACCCAATGGTTATTTTTGGTATAGTGCCCAAATAAAATCTCACAGGAACCACAATTCTGGTGATATCAACTTCAAATTTGGAACATAACTTGGTTAGACATATGGCTTAGATTTTATAGCAATTTGAAGTGCAACATATTTATAAGTATTTATTTTATATACACAAATAAAAAATAAAATAAAATACTGCATTCTCTTTACTGCAAACTTAAACTTCTATAACTTTTTTATACTTTTCACTTCAGCAATAATCTGCTGTGTCTTCTTTAAAAAGAGACCAAACTTAGGTCTGTATTCCAAAGCGTTCAGGAATTACAACCATGTTGTAACAAGCATTGATAAACAAGTGTTCTGTTTTCAGTTAATTTATACCCCCAAACTGGCAACGCATCCTGTGGAATACAAACATTAAAATCAAAATTACAAGTCATGTTTTGAAAAAAATGATCAAGTTGTATTATTTGTATCCCAATAAGATTGAAAATAGCAATACATTTATTTTCTGATGTCTCTTTATAGTCTTGCCATTTTTAGGGTTAATGTCCTAATGATTTCTGGCATTAAAGAAAAATCGATAATTTTGACCCATACAATGTTTTTTTTTGGCTATTGCTAAAAATATACCCAAGCGACTTAAAGGGGTCCTATTATGCCTTTTCACTTTTTGAATCTTAGTCAGTGTGTATGTTTGGGCATAAAAAAAGATATTCAAACTTACAAATCTCAAAGTCCACTCCAAAGGGAGATATTTCGTTTGAAAAAAATCACTGTTCAAGAACTACAGTGCTGTTGTAGCCTCAAGTTTTCGCAAGTTATTACACATGCACCTGAATAATTATGTAAATTTGTATGTTACAATTATGAAAAGGTTTTTATAATAAATTGCTGACAGTACAATACTGGACAATGATGTAATCTGCAGAATTTACACTTCAATTATGAGACTACAGTGTTTCCCATACA
>NW_015537969.1:1647823-1677522 GCF_001515605.1 Sinocyclocheilus anshuiensis
ACAGTGTTTCCCATACATTGAGTGCGGGTGTTTTTATATCACTGTATTTCTGAAGGAAACCGACCGTCTTCAGAAAATTGGATGCCGTTTTCATTTCATCTTGCATGTAATGTCTGATAAAGCAGTGTTTTTTTTTTGAGTGGAGCACTGCTTTGTGTACAGCCGTTACCGGGGAAACCTTGATCTCTACCACTCCAACAGCGCCTCCTGCTGGCAGAGAATTAGTTTGCATATATATGCCGCCTGGGAAACACTGGGCTATGGTATAAATAAATTCAACTGTATAACAATTTCACTGCAATTCATGTTAGAATGTTAGAATTAAATAATAAAAATAATACATATGCACTTACATTGTAAAAGAGCATAATAGGACACCTTTAAGACTGGTTTTGTGGTCCAGGGTCACAAATGGCGTCTAGTCCAAATGTCTGTTCTGGGAGTATGCAAGTTTGGTGAGCGAGTACAAAAGTCTGTGAAAAGGGCAGACTGCTTTATGGCTGCAACAAATATACAGTGGTGTGAAAGTGTTGGCCCCCTTCCTGATTTCTTATTTTTTTGCATGTTTGTCTCACTTTAATGTTTCAGATCATCAAACAAATTTAAATATTAGTAAAAGATAACACAAGTAAACACAACATGCAGCGCAAACGCTTGATTGCAGTTGTTGCTGCTAAGGGTGGCCCAACCAGTTATTAGGTTTGGGGGCAAACACTTTTTCACACAGGGCCATGTAGTTTTGGATTTTGTTTTCCCTTAATAATAAAAACCTTCATTTAAAAACTGCATGTTGTGTTCACTTGTTTTATCTTTTACTAATATTTAAATTTGTTTGATGATCTGAAACATTAACGTGTGACAAACATGCAAAAAAATAAGAAATCAGGAAGGGGGCCAACACTTTTTCACACCACTGTATGTGTATCGCTCTCTACTGTAAAAACGACAGTGATATTAATATGATTTTTGGCAGTAATCACAAAAGAAACCCCACAAGACTACATAAAGTTGCTTTAAATTAATTTAAAAATCATCAAATTAATTTATAGTTCATAGATTCATATATACAGCAAAAAGAAAACTCACAAAATAGCCTAAAACTGCTGCTTTGTCCAGTATAAACTGCACAAAATAAAAATCTAAAGTTCTAAAATGGATTAACAGAATTAGATTTAAATAGAGAACAGAAATTTTCAAGCAATTATGTGGAAACAAAATGCTGCATAAACCTCAATTTGCTTCTGAAATGGAGTGTCAGTGTGTACTGTTTTTTTGTTCAGTGTATACAAAATCCAACAAGTGGCTAAGAGTTTTCAAAAATTCCAATCCAGTTAACTTGTCTTCTGCAGCGTAAAGACAATAAAAAAAAAAAAAAAAAAAAAAAAAAATGTATTACTGTAATGTATGATTTAAGTTATAACGATGCATGTTATAGGGAAAGTTCTGGAACCGATCGGGGCTAAAGCCTGTTTTACACATACTTTGTTTGCAGTGCGTATTTTTACCCATGCCCATGTTAACAGGTGAGAGCATTCACACTGCACACTGATGTGGTCCGACAATGTGTTCCTAGAGCGGTGCGTCTGCAGCGATCATTCCCGTACAAATCATTCCTATATTTGCTGTGCTGCATGTGCTGAATGAAAGTGACAGGGCATTATTCGCAGTAAAAATTTACATGGATTTTTACAATAATTTTGTAATTACGCCATAAATGCATATAATTAAACTGCGTGTTTCATGTGTTTCACAGTCAACACATGGCTTTTTGGCTAGGTTTACAGCAAGAAAAAGTGAGCAATGAGGTGACAAATGGATGGCACTCATGGCAATAACAACCAGCAGGATTGCTTATAAAGTTTTAATTGCAAAAGTAAAAGCATAAGAGCTGACTGTGTCTGTCAATGGTAAGTTTTCATTTTAAATGTTTGTCATAGCCTACTACTATTTGAACATAAAAGTAGGCTTGTAGGCTATATTTGAATGTTTTGCCACTCGAGCAACTTTACAAGTAAAGTGCATTGAATAATATATCGTTTATATTAATTGTGTTTAAATGTGATTACTTCTATGAAAGATTGTACGATGTAAAAAGAAAATTACAATACTGAAAAAGCATTATCAGTAACACTGTTCGGATTTTGAAATTAAAACAATTGGATAAAAGTTGTTTGTGGTATACAGCTACTGATCAGTAGCAGACGGCAAACACGTCCTATGTGAAAGCACAATGTGCCAGTGCCGCTTCTGCATCGCGCAAGAACCACACAAGTGCTGCATACGCACTGCAATCGGAGTATATGTGAAACGGGCACAATTTGTTAATAGGGATGTAACGATTCACTCAACTCACGATTCGATTCACGGTTTTGATTTCACGATTTGATTCATGATTTTTTTTTTAGCAAAATGAGATTTAAGACAAATTATAAATTAAATGTGTCATTTTATTATTGCTTGGACAAAAATACTGTACGTTTCTTTGTGAAATTGAAATATAACACTATAATAATATACTAATATAGCACTTGTATATTATTGCTCTTTTGTGGGTTTTGATTGCTTCTATTGTCCTCATTTGTTAGTCGCTTTGGATAAAAACATTTGCTAAATAACAAAATTTAAACAATGTAAATGTAAATAAAACTGAATTGAAATTTTAAAACAAGCCCCAAATCAAATAAATAACAAATAAAATAAATCTCTTCATATAAACAAACTAAGGCTTTGTCTGTGCTCTTTCCATTTAAAATTAGAGGCAACCACTGCATTTTAATCATGATCCAAACAAAGATGCTGCATACATGCAACATGAGCAGTTTTTAATCCAAATTACATTGTATAATTTCAAAATTTGAAGCAAAAACAATGATTTGACTTCAGTTGTGTGAAACTATGCATAAAAAAATATCTGCATGAAACAGAAACAGCAGACGAGCTGAATGAGACGCAGCTTCACTCTCTGCCAGCAGGTGGCGCTTAAAGCATTTCCTTGGTTTCCGCTGTAAACAAAGCAGCGCTGCACTTATGAACTTTAATATGCATTACACAGAGGCAAGAGGAAAATAAAAAATACCATCGAAAGACGCAAGTAGTAAGTTCCCCTCAGACATACATTCATATAAACTCCTACCCCTACTTGAATCGCAATTTGTTTAGCACCTCAACCGATTTGAATCGTCACATTTAAATAGATTTTCAACCGGCTCGCGGTTAATTGTTACATCCCTATTTGTTAACCAATGAAACCAAGTCAAATAGTAAAAAAAGAAAAGAAAAACAAGTCTAACTAACTGTTTAAGCTATATTTCCAAATGAAAATAAAAACTGATATCGGACCATCAAACCATATTCACCTTAATAGACAAGTTGTTCAAAGTTACCAATAAATCTGAGCTTTAAACTGTAATATAAAGGGGTCCATGTGCAACAACCTTTAAGATGGAGAAAAAAAAAAGCACTAGATGCCTATATCTTACACGTGTCAGGTGTCAGATGTCTGACACCACAAATTTAATCATTGTGCCAAGAACACCTGATTGGGGTTTTGGAAAACCAACTGCACTCTTTATTGAAAATGTACATGTAGTATTTTAAATGTGAATGGCACAGAACACAGCCATAGTAAGATCAGAACAATTTACAATATTCACCAGTAAAACACAAATAACATGACAAGATAAAGACTAGTAAGAAAGAGGATTACATGTTGGTAGCACTAAGCCACTGCTGGCTTCAATGGTTTTATTATATAACCTATTAAAAATACAAAATAAAAATAGGACGAAAAAAAACCTTGCCACAAATGGGATGAGTTTTCAGGCTAAAACTGCAAGAAAATTCTTTAAACTTAAATACATTAATTGTGACTCCAGAACCGAGCCTCTGGGTTTCCACATACAAACTTTGATTTTAAAGTGCCAGATCAGAAGCGTGGCTTCTTGGCAGATGCTTCATATTCCTCACGGACCCTGCCAAATCCTGGGTTTCCAGCACCCATGCCCCTTGGACCCCCTGGGCCACCTTGCGGGAAACGCTCATTGCGCTACATGGACCATTTTCAGTTATGTATCAGTTGGGTATTTAGTTTGGTAGAAATTATGGAGTTTACATCCATGGGTAGGGGAGAAAAAGCAACAAAGGGGGAACAAGCTCCATGAGTTCCAAAAGTATTTCGAGCAAAGCATTATAAAAGTGGGATCCAAGGAAAACAATCGGCGAAACCGTTCCAACACGCAGATCCACAGGTGCCAGAGGTGACATAGGAAAAGGAAGAGAGGGTAATGCATTTATTAGTCAAATCCTATGACGATGCATTCCAATAGCGTTGCTGTGATAAATGCTGCAGGAAACAGTTACTAGCCCCATTTGCATGGGAGATTTTATAGCAGAAATGCGTTGGATGCCCCAAACTTATAATTATGGCGGAGAGGTTTGTACTTTAACAAAAACCCTCTGAGCCATGTGGGCAACTACCAATATCTACATTAGGAACACAAATTAATTTGAATAAGAATTGTTATTCTGTTTCCTAAAACCAATTTCTACACATTTGTATTTATGAAGGGTTTTACTTAAATTTTATACATATTGCATTTTAAAATGTGTTAATGGTCACTTTTACATTCAAAGAGATTTCAGATTAAAAAAAGTTAGTAAAAATTCATTGCAAACTATTTAGCCATCACATAGTTCAATGTTAAACCACATTTCTTCAGTTTAACAGTGTTTATCCGGTACTTGTCAGAACATGTAGTAGTGCTGCTGGTTAACTGGATGAAATAGAATGTCTGCAAACGTGACAAACAGCATCCTGAGTTTGCAGTAAAAATGCAAGCTGCATTTTTGTAATTGACATCTAGTTTCAAAGTGTTCAAGATTAACCCATCTGTACAAAAGAGTAACGCAGATTTGATAAAATGCTTTAAAAACTTTCAAAGCATATGGCCAAGTTAAAATTAAACACTGCAACTGCTTGCTGTGAGTCCAATTCTTTCAGCATAAGAGGTTGACCACTTAAAGTCAACATGAAACTGCACTTGTAACCCATTTTTCTTTTGTAAAGTAACATTTCAGTGAAACAATAGCCAACAAGGGGGAAAAAAAATGAAAAGCAGGACTTAGTCAAAGTCAGATTTGCAGGTGAGTGTAGGACTATTCTCATCCTAAAACACAACCAGCATTCATGTTTAAATGTAGGTGGCCATGAAGCCAACAAAGGCAATCATTTTAGAGGTGGAGCAAGTTTTTTAATAAATAATGCACGATAAAAACACAAGGAAGCAGATGGGGTCCATTTTGATTTCATGTTGACTTTAAGTGTTAAATCTGAGAGATCTACTTTTAACATTCAGATATACAACTATAATGTTTACTTAAAGACAACATATTTGCTTTCAGACACTTATAAAACAATTAATTCAATGTCAATACAAAATCAAGCCTCTTCTTTGCTAATAGTAGGCTTTTGTATTAATAAACTCATTATATTAAACATTGAAATTATACCAAAATCAGATTTTACATTTGACAACAGAATGAGAAAATGCCAATAAATAAGGTTTTACTTTCACTTTTTTTTTTTACATTATACGCATTAAAAGTCTTTTGAAATGTGGAGCTATTTTTGATACTTGCTGAAGCCTATTGGAAGGAAAGACCAATTCACATATTCCCAAAAACACTGCCTGTAACTAGGGCATCAAAAAGGTTCAGCTATTAAAAGATACTGCAGTGAAAGCAGCACACAAGCAACACATTCAACAATGCAAAAATCTGTAAAGCACTGGTTTTGCTGCGGAATTAATTTGCAGCAACACACAGCATTCCCAGCAAGGGCTCAGGACAGGTAAACGTAGTACAAATTCACAATGTATGGATTTAAAAGACTTAAAGAGTAAGTCACAGTATAGCTACATTATTACTACAAACTGCTGTAGTAATTGTTTTGAGACAAACACTTAAACTCTTAAAATAAAATAGAAATATTTAAAAGCACACCAGGCAGGACATAAGAATTATATCTGGGTGATTATAGAAATGTGTGCCACATCCAAGGAAAAACTCCTGAGTTCTTTTCATTATAGCAAATATGGGTCAAACCCAACCCCACTCTCAGCATCCATTATCAACAAAATTTATGTATGTATGCCAACCATCTCATCTCCAACCAGCTCCTCAAAAGCTCAGCCACATAATTTTCGGTCACTGTAACTTTATGTTGCATTCATTTTGTGATTAAGTTGCTTTTAAGTCTATCTGCACTAAATGCCCACAGTCGGTCGACACTACGAAAAAGAGCTCAAAGCATGGAAACAGCATTTCCATGTGGGTACCACTGCAGCACTGACATGACTTTGCAACTGTAAATTAAAAAAAAAAAAATTAAAAAAAAAACAAAAAACCTACAAAAGGGATTTCACCACAAAACAAGCACAGTATGTCATAGGGTATTATTTCACCAGGCTTTGTGTTTGAAAAGATGGCACATTGCTAATTTAAAGATTACACATCAAACAGAGTGTAAACATGCCTGTCTTTTTCTGCAATTTAGACAGGACTTACAAGTAGGTGTTGCAAGCAGACAGTTGTATAAAAATTCTTGGGCTTTAGTACAGACAGACATCCAAAGTAACAAGAGAAGGAAAGTGATGGGAGCTGAGCTTGAGTGCTGACAATGACTTCTGCCACTAGATGGAGACAATATAATTGAATCACAAAAGGGATCAAAATACACTGCCCACTGACAAGTGTAGAAATAATCCATCCACACCGAACTTCCACACGAAACCTTAAAACACAAAATGGCCTCGATTCCTATGAACCACAACAGCTCCATTCAAAGGTTATTGTGCATACAAAACACACACACACACACTCACGCACACACCACATTCACCCTCGATTTCAATTCAGGGATACATTACCATTTCGTTGGGCACCATGCCCCCTGGTGCTGGTCCCCCCATTCCCTGGTGTCCTTCAAAATTCATTCCTGTCAATTGGAACTTCTGGCTAGCTGACCCAAATGGCATATCTGTTTGTTTGTTAAAAAAAAAGAAGAAAAAAAAAAGAACATACATTATTAGTAAAAGTAAATTAGCAAAATAGTTAACCCTGTAAAATTGTTAAAAAGTGCATTTACGGTTTTTGTTATATTTGATAAATCATGCTTTTATAGACCATAGATTATATAGTAAGAGTGCAAACTCAAAAAGGGAAAAACTACTGACTAAAAACAGACTAATCACATAAAATGCATGTGCTGTCATTCTATATCTCCCGATAGTCTTAAAGGTCCACTGGAGTGCCTTGAAACACGCACCGTTATTCTATGTATTGACATCAGTTTAACTGAAACAGGAAGACAGGGTGGGACATATCAAGCACCCCGCCCCCTTTTTAAAAAGCCAATAGCGTTCGCTTGTATCACAGCTTGGTCTAGAGCCGTTGTGCTCGGTAAAGCGACATTTGACGGTATGACAGCCACAATCTCATGGATATTGCTATAAAATATAGCATTCTGTGTAGAATTCAAATGGGTCCGATACGTTTTGTGGTCTGCGCCGACTTGCGCATGTGATTCGCTCCGTGCTATCATGTCCCTGGACCGGAGCAGACAGTGTGTGTGCGGTGCGTCGGTTAGCGAGACAGCGCAAAACAGACTTCTTTTGCCCCTATGTAAATCATATTTACACTGTCTGAATCGTTCTCTATGCCCTATATAGTGCACTACGTGCCATTCACCATACATAAAATACAAATCCTGTGAACAAGTGACCGATCTCAGCCGGCGCTTCAGCGTCTATTTATAGTGTAGGGGGCAGGCACTTCGGATTCTAGAGAGCATTTGATTGGTCAGAAGATTTGATGAGAAGCTGAAGTACGAGGTGACGTCAAAAAAATTGTTTATCCATTTTGGCGGAAGTGACAAACTGCAAGATTTGAATGCTTATATCTTCTAAATGCAGGGCTCCAGACTAACTATTTTTACTAGGAGCACTGTAGCCCCTGACTGAAAATTTTTAGGAGCACAAGCAGAAAATTTAGGGGCACACCTTAAAATCAGCCCGCAATGCAATCGTTCACATATTTTCCCCATTTTAACTCCAGTACTGACAAGTGCTTTGATAATAAATAGACTTAACTCACAGAGATTATAATGTGCAGTATTCTTTTAATTTCAGAGATGACAAATATATACATATATATATGCAGTATACATATATATATATATATTTTATGTAGAAAAGGTATATATTGTAATCTTATTAAATGTACCATTACTCTCCTATAGTCTTATATGAAATCGACCAACAACTTGACTAAGTGATTGTGTGATTGTCGCAAATTGAAGAAACCTTTGTGATGTTTTTTTACTTCATACACAAAAAAAGAGTGAAACTCTGACAAAATCTGATTTCTTGATTCGATATTTTATAATAGGGATTTTATAATTTCAAAATATAAAGGAAAAAGTATAAATTAATGACTAATAAGCCAATAAGTGCTCCTCTGCTGGCATCTACAGGTTATAATGGTGATTTGATGTATTTTAATTTTTACATAAGTGTTTGTTCATCGCAGTATATTTTGGTCATCCCATTGAAAATAACATTCAAATTGGATCATTTAGGAGCTTTAAAATGCTGGAAACAGTTGTGTGAAATGCTTGCAATCATTAAAAATTGCTTGAATTTCTCTCTCAAAAGGCTGTACAAACCCTGAAATGAATAATGTAATAACATTCGACTATTTCTGCCACAACACCATGGTTATAGACAGCGTTACTACTTCTGGTTTTCTACGTCAGCGCTGTCTGATCTGTTTATAACAGAGATTTCGGTGCAGAATTTGAATGCTTCTCAGTAAATCTCGCAGCAACCATTATTCATTCTGCGGCTTCTCACTGGATGTCGCAGCACTGTGCAGTAACAGTGTTGCGAAATCAACTTTGGTTCCCGAGTGAAACTGTTCTGAGCTCAGACCAGTTTGTTTGCATCATGGTACGCGCTGCGCAGCTCAAATGAGTAGCAGGATTTTGTTACGCTTTTGTTTCGTTTACCGTTTTATGCATCTCATATGCGACAGAAATGGAAACGCGAGTTGAACAGCGCTGAGGTCACGCCAGTGCGACACGCAAAAAAAATTGTCGGCACCGGCACAAAAATGGTCGCAGTTTGGAGCCCTGAAATGTGAATTTTGTCACTGTTTTGGAGTACACTGCAGGGCTCGAAATTAACTTTTTTACTTGGTAGCACTGGTGCTCTCAACTTCAAGTTAGGAGCACCAACAAAAATTTAGGAGCACCCACTGAATATTAAGGAGCATCACAACTGCCAATTGAGTGAAAGGGCTGGAACATCCTGATGATTAAATGCTTCATCAATTGATCCTGATTCTTTGATCTTTCATGGCCAATTCTGATTGCGAAGAAGCGAGTGTAAGCTGATACTGACAGCCGATTTTTTAAATATTTATTTTCTTTCTTACTTTAAGCAAGAGACAAGAAAAAATTTAAATGAGTACATGGACAAGATATTTGCTCTATTACAAGCTTCATCTGTAGCCATTTAAAATTAGAGACAACCACAGAATTTTAATCATTTAACCAAACAAAGATGCTGCATACATGAGCCGTTTCAGATGTAAATTATAATGTATTATTTCAAAATCAGAAGCAAAAACAGAATTGTCTGACTTTAGCTTTGTGAATTTATGCTACGTAAAACATCTGCACGAAACAAACAGCGTGCGGGCTGAATGAAAATGCAGATTCACTCTGACAGCAGGTGGCACTTATGGAACAGGCAATAAATCATTTTTGGTTATGCTGTAAACAAAGTAGCGTTTTTTTTTTTTTTACATGCAATATACAGAGAAAAGATGAAAAGAAAATGTCATTTAAACTTTTCTCAAGACAGTCAGTTCCCCTCAGAAATACATTCATATAAACCCCCACTCCCAATTCAATATTTAAGATTTCCTTTCTATATTTCGCGCATAGTGAACGGTGAGCTTGCTCTGGCTGCTACAGTATTTTCTTCTCTTTGCGTCTGTCTTCAGAGACTCTGGCTTCTGTTAGTGGCCGTTTACAGACTTAGTAATATTTCCACACAAAATGGCGTTTTGGAAAATTATTTCAATGCAGTTTGTGCAAGTCCGGAACAGACATCGGCTGAAAAACAAAACAAAAAACAGTCGGTTCCGAGTTAGCTCCCAGTCACGTGACAATAGAGCACAGCGAAAGGGAATGATTGGCGGCTAATATAACCAATCTAAAATACGCATTAGATAGAATGGTGGACTGTTCATTGTATCAGCTCACAGCAGGCACATACTGTGCAGTAATTTGCGAACGTTTAGCAGAGAACTGAAGAAGTCGCACCACAACAATTATTTGCACTCGCACAAATGCTTTGCACAATGCACAAATATTTTGGCGTTGCACAGATTACATTTCAGGAGCATATGCGACCAAAATGGTCACAATTTCGAGCCCTGCACTGGCTTATAGACAGTGGTGGGCCGTCAGGGTCAGCAGGGCCTTCTCTGCTGGCCCTATAAAAAAAATACAATTGTGAGAATTTTTATTATTATTATTATTATTTAGGTATAATTTTCATTTGTGTAATGTCCACAAAATGGCCTATGATTAGTTTCGTTAAAGGGGTCCTATTATGCTTTTTCACTTTTTTAATTTTAGTCTGTGTAGTGTATGTTTGGGCATAAAAAAAGATCTAGAAAGTTACACATCTCAAAGTCCACTCCAAAGGGAGATATTTCGTTTTTTAAAAATCCCTTTTCAAAAACTACAACGAACGGCTCGTTTGGACTACAGCGTTTGTTTTCCGGGCTTTGTGATATCCCAAAGCGTCTCATTGAAATATCATTACAAATAATTCCCGCCTACAGAAATTCGAATGGCTGGGGGGTGGGGAGGGGCGAGGTTGTGGTTAGAACGCTTGGTTGAGTGAGTGCATCAGACGAGACGACGAAGAAGTGCTGCTGCAGAGTTAGTGCATCAGAGAAAACGAAGAAGAGCTGCTGTGCTGTAGCGTCAAATTTTCGGCATGTCTAGAACAATTCTTACAAGTACAACACGATGTAGCTGGGTGCCGCGGACAGATGCCGAACGGCGCCTCCGGTGTGCCTACACTCATAGAAAAAGTATTTGAATTTTAAAGACATGGTGCGACGCAACGCTGCGCTTCTCGTCCGGTGTGCGATCGCCTGAAACGCTGTTTTTTTTTCACCTCCGTGCCCAAACGTCTTTGTTTGGGCTTCCGAAAGCAGATGATGTCAGGAAACAGTGGTTGCAATTTATTTTTTAACTCTGTTCCTGAGCATTATAACCCCAATTTGCTATTGTGTGCTGCGCATTTTACTGAGGACAGCTTCCACAACACGAGGGAGTACAGTGCCGGATTCACCCAAAAGTTTTTGTTGAAAGACGGAGCAAGGGGCGGGGCAGTACTGAAACACCGTCTAAGCTGTTCGCCAAGCACAACGCACTGGGACAGCTAACCAATCACAACACATGTTGTTTTTCGGAAGGCGGACCTTCATCAAAGCCGGAACTAATCGAGCCGTTTGTGCCAGGCTGGGGAGAAAGGTATTTTAATAATGTAAATTATGTGAAAAATAATGCGTTTTTCGAACCACCAAACATGAGAGCATGTTCTAGTACACCCCCAAAACAAAATCAAGACTTTGTAAAAAAGCATAATAGGACCCCTTTAAACAATTTTTGTAAACACAATTTATGTTTTGAAAAGAAAATCTGAAACAAGATGTAAATTATACAACTAAAATGTAACTCCAAAAATTATAAACTATATAGCAATAATGTAATGCCACTTGTTCTGATAAACGATGGCAAACTATGTCAAACATTACTGACTGATTTGTGGCTTTCAACACATTCTTACTGATGCTTCCAAGCTTATCACAATCATCTTTGCAACTTCTACAAAAGCACATCTGTTAGACCAGTGTTTCCCAACCTTTTTTTAGTAGCGGCACCCTTTGGAAATTTTAACAAACTTGTGGCACCCTACAAAATATATTGTCACAATATTTGAAAGCACTACAGATAGTGCTACCCTTTTGTTCAAAGACATTGCATCTGATTTGTAATGAGCATTAGTGACAGAATCATCAGACAATCAAATTTTGATGTTCAATGACAGCATGCCCTCTGGGTCTAGAGACATGCCCAGTGCTACCCCCAGCGTTTAGTTGGGAATTTCCAAGGTATGAAAGTGAAATTCAACGAAAAGAAAATAACAGTCACCGGCACCTACACCAGATCTTGTTGCCAATCTACTAAAACTGCCTTTTCAAGGCGCTCTTTTGCAGACAAAAGAAGAATAACTGAGAAAGGATAAACTACACCCAATCTGAATTCGTTAACAAAGGTTTTGTGCGCCATTTCAAGAGTGCTTTGAGTGGCTAACAGCTAGCACCGAGCACAACAAGTTATTTGGCCATGTTTACTTTTTAATACGAGTAAAGGGACATGGAATGACAGACGCATGGACTTTATTTACAAGTGACTATGCATGGGCTGGTATGAGATTCTGACGGTATGATAACCTTAGATAAAAATATCACGGTTTCACAGTATTGCGACTACAGCTCTAAAATAGGTTATGTTTAAATATCTGGGTAAAAAAACTACTTTTTCCACTGAACACATTTTATTTTTAAGAAACATATAGAACATTTTGGAACTGTAAACATGTCAGGCTAAATAATTAGAATAAATAATTAAATTCTTCTTAATTAAATGCAGTCACTCAAGTGAGCCTAAACCTGCAGCTCAATAATCAAATATAATCAAAACATAATTTCTGTAAAAAAAAAAAAAAAAATGTTATAAAACATTCAGTCATTAAACCTGCAGCTCAACAAGGTTTTTGGAGACATCCTCGCTTTCTACACATTCATCTTTCAGTCCAAGTTATGATGCAGGAATGTTCACCTTTCCTGGATTAAGTTTGGAGCGATGAGGTACGAGGATGTGTGCGCATACACACATAAGGAAAGAGAGAGTGCGAGTGTCACACACAGTCTCTCCGTATAACACGCATACAGTGGCAAAGTTTGTTTTTTTAAATGCGTGATTTTGAACAGATGTAAACAATGGCAGGAGGCTTAAAAGTATAGACGCGATACCAGCTAAATTAATTTTTTTTACTAAATCGCAGAAAAGTACAGTACGTACTTTAGACTGCTATCCCTCACTCTGTGAAGTAACGTGAGGGAGGAAACTAGTTGACTTTAGCTAGTTAATTAGCCATGTTATCTGCCTTGGTAGCAAGCCAAATTGCATTTATTTCAACACTGACACAAACGGCGGGTGGGTCTCTGTCTTGATCGGGGGTGAAAGAGGGAGAAATGAAGATGACACAGATATATAGTTTATGTTCGACCTGGAAGTATTTATTTAGCGATCGGCGCCAAAACGTCATCTGTACGGAACATCGTTGTGTACGGAACATGGTTAGTCTACGTTACCCAAAAAATTCCCATACGGCCGACTTCGTCTTTTTCAATGGGGGAAAAAGTTCCAGGGATTCATCTCCTTCGGCCATCCTACACACAGGTGACTCTGACCGCTCATACCAACCGGAGGGGGAGGGGCCGTGTGACTCGTTATGCTCTTCGCTACACACAACTGAGGGAGTCCTGCACTTTCCGTCTTTGACGACACGTAAAAAAACTGCGCATACTGCAAGAATGGTATGACGGAAAATTTTAGTGGTTTTGAAACCGTGACTTTTCCAAACAGCGGTATACCTTGAAACCGGTTATCGTCCCATGCCTACAAGTGACAGGTGAGTGCTTTATTGTTTGACGAGTATTGCATCATGCACATTGTTATGGAGGTGTATGTGGTGCGTTGATAATACTGTGGTGTGGTGTGTGGATGTCCAGCATTTGTACACTTTTGCAGCTGTGGGCGCGTCGTCATTTAAGTGACGTGAATGTTCATAGTGCCCTGCGTATTGGTGGATTACTTTTACTGATCCATGTAGGGAAATTTACTCTGCATTTAACCCACCCTAATCTAGCCTACTGTTGAAACTGTTGATCAGCTGTCATTGTTGTTGAGAGCCTGTTTGCGGCATAATATGTGCGCATCATATGCATATGGCTGCGTTAGCTGTTACAGAGATGTGTAAGATAGATGTGTATGGGTATGTAGTTTACAGTTGCTTACTGAAGGCCCTGACTGAAACCCCATGGTACGCTACTGCTTATAGATAACCTTAAGACTAACATATTGATACTAACACCCAAAAAAAAAACAATGTAATACAATGATGGGAGTTAAAAGGAGGCAAATTATACAATGAGCTGGTATTCAGTAATGCGATATATCACGGTAATGAATATGCATATTGTTATCGTGGGCACGAAAATTAAAAATACAGTCAATAATTATTTAATACAAATTATTCCGATTTTTTTAATGCATTTTAAGAATTTGTCAATACACAACACCACACTCTCATGTAAACAAGCACAAATGAGAAGCGCATGGCAGAACACGTGACGGAGCAGCCGTTATCCCGGAAACCCCGTAAACAAAGCAGCTGTGCTATGTAGGGCTGGACAATAATTCAATATCAATATGTATCGCGATATAATTTTTTTCAATAACGGTGATATGATTTTTAAACATTTCCGATATTTCGATATGCATTACCAGTTTCCCATACATTGATTTATTTGTGGCGTTTGTGACTTCGTTGAATAAACATGAGCACTGCACGTTTCAAAATCATAACACGGCGCGGGTGTTTTATATGAATGTATCTCTGAAGGGAACCGACTGTTTTCAGAAAAGTTTCGATGGCATTTTCATTTGATCTGATAAAGTAGCATTCATGAGCGGAGCTGCTTTGATTACAGCCATTACTGGAGAAACCGCTAGTATATATCGTGATATCAATTTTGGCCATATCGTCCAGCCCTAGTGCTACGTTTTAAAATGTAGGGCGAATTCCAAACGGCTTTTTTTGCGCCCTTGAAGGGCACTTTGGGAATGAACGCCATTTGTAGGGACGTTTCAAACGAAAGTGAACAACTTAATCCCTTCACGAAGGGCCCTTCCAGAAGTACATTAGCGAAGGGAACATGCAATGGTCACTTCACTGAAGTGATTTCCATTTGTGATCATGTGATCTTCAGTTAGGAGATTTTGCGATGCATTTTAAAGTAAAGTTGTGGTTGATTTCGAATTCACATACAAACGCAAGTAGAATAAGCGAATTAAATTTGTCTTTATTTTAATGTAATACAAAATATTTTTCGTCAGTTATAGAAATATGATTTAAGATGGTAGTGGAAGCAAGTTTAAGCAGTTTAATAGTAATTAAGACAATTAGACAACATTTTAATAAAATAAGAAGAAATATTTATTTGCAAACACTGATGGAGTAGCCTACAGAATGCATGCACGCACGTGCAGCGTTGTCAAGGTAACATTTGGTCTGTCATTCCATTCACCAAGGGAGTTCCAAACGCTTATTCGAGACAGTAATGCCCTGCACCCTTCAAAGAACACACTTCTGCCCTTCGAAGGAAGTAGGCCATAGGGATGCTCAATTCCGTTTGGAATTCGCCCATATTTAAATGGTTTAAAAAGCCATTCAGATTTTTGTATTCGCAATGGTGTTCATCACAGCGCCAAATACTTAAATATTTAGACTTAATAGGCTATTTACTTATTACATTTTAATCTGGATTAAACATGCCCTAGATATTGTTTGAATTTTTTTTGATTCTTTATTGTTTGGTCACACTTTACACTAAGGCTCTATTAATTAACATTAGTTAATTAATTAGTAAAGAAACGATCAATAAACATTTATTAATCTTAGGTCATTTCAATATTTAACAACAAGTTGCAACTTTTTATTTTAACAACATTTCATGAACTAACGTTTGTATTTTTTAAAGGGGTCATATGATGCTTTTTTAAAGATAATTATTTTGTGTATTTGGTGTAACAGAATATGTTGACATGCTTTAATGTTCAAAAAACACATTATTTTTCAAATACTGTACATTATTGTAGGTCCTCTATGCCCCGCCTCTCTCAAACGCTTCGTTTTCTACAAAGTCTCTCTTTCCGACAAGTGCAGTCTGCTCTGATTGGCCAGCTGACCCAGTGCATTGTGATTGGCCGAACACCGCAAGCACTCGTCGGAAATGTAACGCCCCTTACCATAATCGCGAGCTTCATCTTTCAAAATAAATGTAAAGACAGTAAATAATGTCATTAGTTTTACCATCAGTTCAAGCCTGAAAGGGGAACAGACACAGTAATGATGCAAAGTCCCTCCTTCCGACAAGCGCAGTCTGCAAAGGAAAACTTGAAATCGCATCATATGACCCCTTTAAACAAAGATTAATAACTTCTGTAACAAATGTAGCTATTGCTCATTATTAATGTTAATGCATTAACTAAGATTAACTAATGAGATCTTATTGTAAAGTGTTACTATTTAACCTGAGTGAATTTTTTTACTTTAAACTTTGTGTATTACTTTATTGTATGTAAATGTTCAGTTCTTTTTATTATAAGAAAAAAGTTATTAAACCGGTTATACTTTGACAGCACTTTGTTGCAACTAAATTCCAATACCGTGATAATACCGTATACCGTGATAAAAGCATTAGCAATTAATCACAACATGAAAATCTGATACCGTCATATGCCTAAATTAAATAAAATGATGAGAATTGAGAGATGTACAAATATGCATTCTTTAAAAGCCTGTTGTGTCCTATTTGATAAATTCACTTTTTTTCTAAGAATGACACAATCAAATTTAAGTTGCTTCATCTAGTAAATGCTCATCTTGAAATATAACTATAACATAAGTTGTTATTAAAAAAAAATAATAAACAAATAAGTAATTGAATATTTCGCAGGCTTTCTACTTGCTATGAAAAGTATGAACTAGAAAGGTCAGAAGGCATGTAGACAGAGTACAAGTTTTTCAGCAAAGTTTTACAGACTTTTAGCACATAAGTGTGGAAATACTGAATTTCTAGACAATGAACCATAGAGAAACAAAACTCATCTTACCAGCCAACCCCAGGCCTCCACTAGAATTCATTCTCATCTCCCTGTCCCTCTACAAAAAAAGGAAAATATTTTACTTGAAAGGATTTCACCAACATTGTAAGTAAATGCTGAGAGCTTTCTGAATGCATTACTTACATTATCCATAAAGCTGCCCATTCTGTAAGACTCCTCACGTTTGCGCCTCATTTGTTCTTCAATTTCTCTCTGCCGCATCATCTCCTCCTCTCTCCTACGGCGTTCCTCTTCTTGCCTGAGGTTGAGAACCAATCAGTTAACTATTACATCAAAGGTTTCCAGAACCACAACACACTACACTACATCAGACATACCTGAGCTGCATCTCCTTACGTTTCTGCATCTCCTGACTGTGCAACTCTTCCATGCGACGAAGTTCCTCTTGACGTCTAAGAAGGTCTTTTGAAACAAAATGATCCCCCAAATCAATTATTCACCCCATAATCGCTCTCTCGTTTTTTTTTTTTTTTTAAGTAGCAAAAAGGCCAAACAAATACATCAACTCAGCAGAGACAATACTCACCCTGTCTGAGCATGTTTGCTTGGTGCTCATGATATGCATCTTCCATCTCTGCTTCCAGCTTCTCACGGGCCTCACAAATGTTTTTCTCCACTTGCTGCCTCTGTTGTTTCTCCATCTCATCAAGAGACTTCCATCGCTTGGAGTATTCAAACTCAAAGGTGCCAGGACGGGCGAACCGAGGAGGTTGCTCTCGCTCCCTGAGGTTAAATGACAGCCGTTAACAAATCTGACAAACGTTATGACCAATAAACCATGAAGGGGGGGATTCATCTGAATGAAGAAAGCTGTGCTGAACCTACAAAACTAGGCATGTGGTGAATAACGTCTTTTTTTACAGCTGCCAAATGACCCCACTCAAATGCTTGTCAGACCATCTGTCCAACTTCATTTACATGAAAAGGGTGTTTAACAACCACCTAATAACTTAAAATTGATTGTTAATCCCAATAAACTAGGTTTCTAGTAATAGAATATAAAATATGTGATGAAACATTTGAAACTTACTTCTGATAACTGGGGTTCTTCTGTGCAAGTTTCTCTGGTAAACCGTCCTCATCATCGTACTGTTCTAACAATTCAACCACAATCGGACGGGGTGCCCTAGAAAAAAATAAACAGAATGGTTATGTGAAGCAATATTTTATAAACCTACTCACAAAAATTGCTCTTCTGCCAAATTGTACAAATTAAGAGAATTTCATCTTACGATGTGAGAAGGAACACTCCGTCACTGATCCGATCAAGGGCCTTCCGTGCAGCTGGCTTGGAAGAAAACTCAACAATGCCCTTCCCAGTTGAGCGGCCACGGTCATCTACGGTAACTACAGCCCTTTCCACCATTCCAAACTGAGAGAAGGCTTCTTCCAGCAGCTCATTGGACACAAATGGAGACAAGTTGCGCACAGAAAGTGCAGCAGAATGAGTGGCAAAACGAACTCTAAGTGGTCTGCCTTTCATTGGAATATCATCCAGCTCAGCTTTTGCGATCTCTGCCAAGGCACGGGATTCCTAAAATAAATAATGTTTACATACATATACATTCACACACATACATCTTATATATGCATTTGTTTTTACATAAATACACTTATTAGCATTGCGTTTAAAGCTATAAATCTTACCAGTCTGATAAATCCAAAACCTTTGCTTTGATTGATGAAAATCTCACTGGGCTCCCCATACTTTGCAAACAATTTCCTGAATTCAGGTTCAGTGATGTCGTTTGGCAGGTTGCCAATAAACAGACGGCAACGTTGAGTGTAGGTTTTCTCCCCGGGCTTGCGCAGCAAAGACAGCGTTGCCTTCAATTCCTTACAAACATTCATAAAATACAAACGTAAATCTAAAGCAAACCTATCGTGCGGCTAAATTTGAGCGACAAATCAGTGTTACTTGAGTCATCTGCAGTGCGCGTGAACGACAGTCATTTACAATGCACAAGTCAAACATACCCTACTTTTATCAAACAACCTGGCCACACAGAACACCGAAAGGTTAGCAAAAAAGAGAAAAACACTTAACGTTCAAAAAGCGAAATAAACGTATAAACTATCAGGTTTCAATGCATTTTATACGGACGGAGACGCCAGGGGGACCAATATGTAGTTTAACCTTTGTTTAAGCGTCTACAAAATGGCGGATCTCCCTCAGTAACATTAACCACGTACTAACGTTACCGAACAAATGTGTGCTAAAAGTAATAATCTTATAAATGCAACGTGCTCAAATCCCTTACTTTCTCACTAAAAACAACGCTATTATATACTCCCCCTCCCAAGTAAGAAGTAATTTTACCTGAGAGCTGTCCTCGCTCTTGGTGATCGGTTGTTGTTGCTGCTGTGGTGGTGGAGGTGTCTGCTCTGTGTCTTTCTTCACGGGAAAAGGCGGTTTTTGGCCATTTCCCATCCCACCTTTGGGCTGGTTCTTTCTGGTCTGGTTCTGTGGGGAACCGAGGTCCGGGGTCTTCACGGTATTCTGTGGCGGTGGAGACTGGATCTTCGGCTGAGCGGGGCTGGCGGTCGGCTGTGGCGACGGGCCTTTGTTGTTGCTCTGCAGGGCCAGGCCAGAGCCTTGCGCCGGAGGCGACTGGACCGCTGGCTTGTTCTGATTGGATTCCTGCGGCTTCTGTGGCGTAGAGGCCTGGTTGGGTTGGTTTCCCTGATTTGGCTTAAACCCGCCACCCATATGGGGCCCTCGGTTTTGATAAGGATGCTGGTTTTGATTTCGAAAGTTAAGATTTCCCATGCCGCCGCGCATCCCGATTCCTCCGCGGCCTCGGTGCTGGAATCCTCCACGGTTACGAGACATTTTCCCACAAGCAGACTGGAGAAAACCCGTTTAAAAGATTTCGAGAGTAATAGATAAAGGTAAACAACGAAAACTACAGAGGAGCTGGTAACCTGCACTCCCGAGGCTTGCTTTGTAAAATGGCCGCTAGTTGCGTGAAAAGACCATAGAAATGGGAGGACCGACGTGCTCACGAGTCACGACCAGACACAAGAAGCCTCCGCCCAAAATGAGATCCTAACGGTCCAACGAGTTACGCAGTGTTGCCAGGTCCGCGGTTTTCCCGCGGAATTGGCAACTTTAACACTGATGCCGCGGGTTGAAGCGACTCCATGATAACGACTAACATGATATTTATCCCCTGGAATGCGATTTTTAACTGGGGATCCCCTCGAAACGCGATTGGGATAGTTTTGAGTAGTGATTGGGCGGGTTTTCTTGTGAAAACCTGGCAACCCTGGAACTTACTAGCACGCTGCGCTCTAGTGGCACTCGTGTTGGTTCTGACCTGTTTTTCCTGCGATCTTGCAGGCTCATTTGCATTCTTCTTATTCTTGCTCTTTTTCCGTTGTTTTGGCCTTTTCAGAAATATTGTGAAATATTTGTATTATTTAAAATTCCTTCCTATTTGAATATATTTTAAAATGTAATGTATTCCTGTGATTTTAAAGATGAATATTCAGCATCACTCCAATCACGTAATCCTTCAGAAATCATTCTAATATGCTGATTTGCTGCTCTCTCAAAAAACATTTATTATTATTATTATGTTGAAAACAGAGTAGTTTTTTTCAGGTTTCTTTGATGAATAGAAAGTTCAGAAGA
The DNA here is from genome assembly GCF_001515605.1 of Sinocyclocheilus anshuiensis. Classification (NCBI taxonomy): domain Eukaryota; kingdom Metazoa; phylum Chordata; class Actinopteri; order Cypriniformes; family Cyprinidae; genus Sinocyclocheilus; species Sinocyclocheilus anshuiensis. The sequence goes on from NW_015537969.1 coordinate 1,668,580, forward strand.
ACAGCATTTATCTGAAATATACGTCTTTTGTAACATTATAAATGTCTTTATCATCACTTTTGATCAATTTAGAGCATCCTTTCTAAATAAAAGTAATAATTTCTATAATTTCAAAATAATATAGGGGTAAAAAGGTACAAAGATGTCCTTTTAAGAGTACTGCTCCAGTGACAAGCTGTTGTACCCCAAAAGGTGCTATCTTGGCCCCTTTTTTTCTGTGTGGTCTGGATGAGTGTGAAATTTCCCGGCCTGAAATTGCATCCCAGTCCGGTCCTGGCTTAGGCTAACCCTAACCTCTGATCGCTTCTTTCTCCTGGTTTGCAGCCTGCAGATCAAACCCTGGATCAGAGGATCTGCTGACTGCAGGTGAGGAAGATGCATCAAAGGAGATGTCAGTTTGTGTGTCAGCACTGGTTGTGTGGGTCTCAATGGTAGAGGACTCATCCGGTACATTGGGGGACACACAGGGCAGAATCACTGATAGAATTCTGCGGAAGGCCCGGTGCAGAGATGGAAATTTGCGCTTCCGGGACGAGGAAGAGGAGGAGGCTTTGGAACCATCAGCAGGTGTAGTGACTGAGACAACTGCATCGACAGAAGGTGACAGAAACTTCCCCCACTTCATCTTTTTCTTCTTCTCCTTTTTGACTTTATCCATTGTATCACAATGATCGCCACTAACCATTTTTCTAGCAAAATAATAAAGAATAATTCAGAATAAAAACCTGAACATTGTTTACACAAACATTGCAACAAAAATAGTGGTTTTTAATCATCCACTCTTTAGATATTAAAACACGTTGAATTACTGTATACCGACCTGAGAATAATTCTGATAATATTCCAGTCGTTTGTTGTCAACCAGCTGTTGCCAAAGAAGATGGCACATTCGCGAATGAATCACTCTTCTGATCCAATCTATTAAACGGAGCTTGCCATAAAGCTATTGCTCGAAAGTTTAATCATCTGCACAGTTCACTCAGCCAGTGATTTGTTAAACTCAGATAAAACTCAGAGGCATGTACACACAGTAATTGTAGGCTATTTAACTTTACTTACAAACAAAAGCTAGGGCAAGTTTTTTTTCCGTCCAGAAACTCTTATTTTACTATTGTCTGCATACCGCAGACATGACTCCGCTGAGTCAGGTGTTTGTTTAGCTGATGTGTAAAGAGAAATTCAGATTCCAGTAGGCTACAGAAGTGAAAGCCATAATTTAAATACTTGCCAAAATACAGACACCGGGGTAAAACAAGGGTTAACACCGACAGAGTTTTTACAAGATGGAGGAATTTGATGGAATTGGGGTTCAACCGATACGACGGACTTGTGGAGTTTTCTTGTCATACTTATAATTTCTAAATTATTAGTGTACCTTTTATTGAAAGTAGCCTTCTTTTTTGCCTGTTGAGACATGCCTTCACTTTTATAAACCCGTAAGAGTGTGTGTGATGTCTGAATTGAGGGAGCGTTTGCAAATGTCGTTGGAGAACATGTATTTGTAGTTCCGCTAGGTGACACTAGTAGCCCTGAAATAGCATACCCTAGCTTTAAAATAATAGCTAATGCACTCTCATTCATTTTTATTTATTTAGTTTTTTAAGCTATAATTTTGTCTAAATTTATGTGTATTTACTGTATGTTTAGCCTACCATGTAGCCTACCTCTGGTATCTTCAGGAAAAGATGAAAAAAGTAGGCCTAGGTTTATTTTTGCTTTTTATTCCAAACTAGTCTGTTTGGGATCTAAATATGCACATTATTCATTTAGGATGCAAGATTAGAAGAATTAAATCACAGCAGCTAAAGGTGTCTGTGACTGTAGCGAGAAGAGTTTTAATTAGTGGTGGAAATGTTTGATCCATGCCTTAATCATATAGAAACATATGTGGATATGCCACCTACCTGTGTCAGATACAGTGATTTAGTACAGTGCAGCCCCATTCTGTAGTCTGGGTGCCTATCAGCCTGAATTATACTTTAGTTTAGTACGCCAAATTTAGTAGCCTACATTTAAAGCATTTAGCTTGTGCATGTGCTTGATATCTTTTTACATGGGCATGTATAAATGAGACACACATCTTTGTAATGATTTTATTCACAATTGCATTGGTGTAATCCAGGGGTGGTCAGTCCTGTTCTTTACACATATGAGTTAATGCTGCTCTATGCATTTTCAAAAATGAATGTAAAGACGCAGTGCCACGAAAACACTTTCTCAAGCTTGAATTAAATTAGTTTTGTTTTATGGATATAATCTGAGCATTCATACCTGCCTGCTGGATTTGTGTTGCATTTATTTAGTGCATAAACCTTCTGCTTTGATTTTTCTTTACACTAGAGGTCAGTATCAGCTCATGTAAGAACTTTGTTTTTCTCTTGCCTGTACTTTTCAGTGAGGATGATCTATTTATTACATTACCTAATTGTTGGATTTTTTACCTTTCACACACTCTTAAAAACAATGGTTATTCATTGATATCCGTGTTCCATGAAGAACTTTTAACAACCAGAGCCTTTCTAATCCACAAAAGGTTATTTATAATGGAAAGTTTTTTTAGATGATTAAAATGTTCTTTACACTAAGAATTTGTTTTTCTTTTAAGACAAAAAGTTTATTGTTTCATTTTATTGTAACATGTTTTCACCCAATTGAAAGGTTCAATTAATTAAATACATAAAAAGACAAGAACATAAAGCATGGAGTGATCTTATCCTGATTTCTCCTTCCCCTTTTCATGCAGTATTATTATGCAGTACTTTTTATGGATCACAGTATTTATGTTTGTCATTTCATTTCATTGCATTTTTCATGAGATGCCATAAGAAACTTATGAAATGAAGGCAGTTGTTGTTGAGCCTTGCCATTTAAAATGACAAGAATGTGCTCTTGGTTGTTACTAATGAGTTTTACTTGAAACATTTGATTGCTTCTGACACATTTGAGAAAATCATACAAATATGATTACTGCCATTAGTAACTAATACAGAAATAAATATATGTTAAACACATACATCAATTAGTGTGTTTTGAACAGTTGTTTCTGCTCAGTGCACTCTGAGTTAATTCCCAGGGTGATGAGAACACATTCATTTGTTGGTGCTTCAGAGCAGATCCACTCAATTTAAAAGATGGTTTCAGCATCTTTAAAGTCTTGGTATACTGTCAATTTAAATGATTTTTCATTAATTACTTCAGCATGACAAGCGAAAAATTACTTTAGCTCATTATTATGGGTTGCGTTTGTTTTGACAGTCAAATCTTCTAATGAAAGTTTGTCGGCCTGAAGCTAAACATGCCCTGACGCTTTTCAACTTTAGGTTTTTGACTCTAAACTGTTATTCTGCTCTAAACTGAAGTGTGTGGCATCAAGTGACTGCATTTGCGCGCATGTGCACAGAACCAACGTAATATTTTCTAACTGAATTTAATTAATTCACATGGCTTGGATTTAAAACACATGTAATTCGCATAATACCAATTAATAATTATTAATTAAAATCGAAAACTAAATTAAAATTGTTTAAACTAAATTGAATTATGCTTAATTTAATTGGGGCCATAATCATTTTTTTCAGTGTGACCCTCAATGTGACATTGTCTGTTTCAGTTTGGTTGTACTCTCAGTGCACTCAGTACACTCTGTTGTACTTGTCCCGAGTACTACCAATACATTTCAAGTAGTTTCCTAATATACACTGTCTGCTTTTCAGATACTCTTAAAGTAACATACTCTACACTTACATTTCAAGGACACTCCAATACATAATACCAAACATTACTGAACAATTACAATTAAATTTCAAGTACCTTGCCTAGCCTAAAACACTTACCTGCACTTAGTTACGTCTAGATCACTTCTATTACCATAAGTGCATTCATATTATAGACCAGTTACACTCCTAGGCAGAAGTTGTTACATTAAAAACAAGAGTTTGTCCAGAATGTTAATGTAAAAATGAATGCATATTCAGATCGATTGCAAACAGATTCAGATTCTTTGAAAGGAGCTGAAGGGTTGCATAGGGTGAAGGTCAGTAGTCTTAGAGATCAGGAATTAAAAGTTGAGTTACAGTAGTAAGACTATGTTTATCAGCCACTTGATGGCTCTAGTGTTGCACCATTGAGGAGAGATTTAGGACCAGATTGAATCACCTAGCGCATGCTAAAATTAAAATTATGCAGCTTCAAGGAGACACTGAACGTAGCATGTAAAATACCCAAGAGAAATACACTTTATCTTACCATTTCAGAGCCATCAATAGCTTTGGATGTATTCAGTCTCTTATATAATTACATGATTGTGTGATGATGTGGTTATTTTCTTACCATATGTTCTCATGTTATTTGACAATCTCTTTGGTTACTATGTGTTAAAGTATTGTCTTGCATTTGTGCTTGATGATGGTGACTGTATGGCACAAAACTAAATTACTGCTAGATGCAATAACCTCCACATATAACACGGAATAACAGAGAATTTAGGTTAACTGTCCCATACATACATACATACATACATACATAAAAAAGATGTAACAACAGCAGCCTGTGGGTTGTATTTATATACGTATATCCAGAAAAAAAATCAGACATAAAGCATTATGTATAGAGTGAAGAAAAAAGAAGGCCTAATATTTAAAACACATTCAACAAAAATCATTAAATATGAGCATGTTAACTTGCTGCTTAGAAAGTGTCTTTTGAAAATATGACAACTTATTTAATTTTATTTAAAAATGAATAAAATTAACCAAAATATTCACTTTGTTTTGTTTTCATCTAAAGCTAGAATGCCATTATAGCTTTAACCTTTGTACACAGTCAATTTTATTGTCTGTTGTGGAGAAAAACCAATTAGTTCTTGGAAAAACTCTTTAGAAAATCTATTCACAATACAGACAATAATAGACATGAGGGACACTACATACAGACTATATACTGTATAAACAATAGACAAAGTACGCATAAATCAGCTAGAGCAATATCCTGCAACTATAAAATCAATTGCACGTCGTTTACTGTGACTATCAAAGTTTGTAAAGCTGCTTAGAAGAGACAGATTATTAAATGTGACTTGCACAATAAATATGATGTGATGTGCAATTTATTGGCCCATATAATCCAGATAAGCCTGTATGTGGGTATGTCATGTATGTATGCATGAAAAAACAGACTTCTGTGAACTGTAAACTGCCTGCATAGTGAAACTGTGGTCTTTGTGGTGTTTGGAAGGATCTTTACACTCCACCCTGAGGGTGGTTGAGTGAACATGCTGTGTGAAGGATGAGTGAAGTTCTTCCTGATGACAGTGGACTTCCTCTTTCTCCACACAGTGTATATGTCTTCAATGGCAGGGAGGTGGGCCCCAGTCATAGTAAAAACTGCCCACTGGGTGTGTTTTACCATGCTCTGCAAGACCTTCCTGTCAGAGCTTCCATGCCAGACAGTAATGTTGTTTGTCAGAGCACTATTTATGACACATCTGAAGAAGCTGACGAGGAGAGGGGGTCTTCTGGCAAGTCTTTTTACATGGCCCTCTGGAATACTTTATTCTGATTGGTCAATTGCAATGTTCAGCGGTCAGATATTCTCTGTTGTCAGTTGCTCAAACCAGCACTACTGTCTGTCGTATCACAGTGCACTCACTCTTTAGGCCTTAGTTAGGGTATAGTTAAAATTTTGAACAGGAATGAAAATGAGGCTGAGGGATATAGAAGTACAATGAGTTCAACAACATACTGATTATTCAGCTGACTAAATGTCCTTCAGAAAAAAATTGTGATATATAACCTTTATATAGTGCATAAAATTGAAAGGACTGTAAGTCTATCCCTCACAGCCTCGTTTCCATTCATGTTAAATTCAATATGGCGTCTAACCTGATTAAGGTCTTTTGTTTCGGAAATGACGCCATCTTGCATCTCAGTTATTCATTATAATAAAAACAAGCTCAGAGGACTTCACTTCAGTTTTAAAGCTGAGCTGGGTTTAAAACGCGTGACGTGTGAGACGCAAGCGCAGTGGTCAAACACAGTGGATAGCACAGTTATCTAGAAAAACAAAAGAAACAGAAGCTTTAAGAAACTATACAGGTAAAATTATAAAATTCTTCAAACTCAAATCTATATTTATGCTCCATATATTTATTTGGTTATTAGCCATAAAATAATCCAAGTATATATCACTGCAGTCCTATCCAGTTCCTCTGCTGCTGAGTTGTGTAACAAAGCAGGCAGTGATGGAGGGGGATAGCAGCACACTTTCTTGTCCACTCTGTAGAACTACAGAACTTCTTTCTTCTACACCCCGACATTTTGAGCTAAGATAGGAAACGGAGTCTCTAGTGGATGTTCTTGACAATGTAGGTAGAGGTGTTTTTTTTAAGAGGAAGAAGTTCACCCAGAAATGAACATCACACCGTTACTTAGCCTTGAATCTTTCAAAGCCTGTAAGACTTTCTTCGTTCCATGGAACACAAGGTGAGACATTTATAGCAGAATGTCTTTACAATAAAAGTGAATGGTGACCAAAAGCTATCAGTTTTGGTGACTCAGTAATTTGATGCATCAATCTTTTGTAGCCAGTAATGATCTTCAGAGCATCCGCTTTTGAGTTTTGGGGCATTGTGTTAATTGCTAACCTTAAGGTTAAAACCCAAACGACATAGGAAGTGATTAACTCTGCAGGCACTGAAATAATGACAACAGACTTAAAACATGATGGGATTTGCATTTGCATTGCAATTAAAAATATAAGTTAAGACTGAGGCAAGGCCATCTTTAATTTTAGGGATGCAGAAGAAATCAGACCAGGGTCTGTTGCTTTGCTGCTGTTCTGACATAACAGCAGTTTCCTCTAATGTTTCTTTATAGAGAATGATATTGTAGGCCTGATTGTTTGTTCATAAAGCAACAATAGAATTTGCTGAGGAAAAAGGCAAGGTGCACATTCAATTTATGTCTTCAAAATTGCATAGCTGTTTTTATCTTTTCTCCTTTTGATTTTCTTGAAGTGGTGGTGGACAGTGGTTGGGGGTTGTACAGTATAGCTCATACATTAGTCTTTGCATAAATAAATAATTTTAAATGATTTTGCACTTGATAAAGAGTATGTGTGATCTGTGTCTGTAGCAGATTATTTGCTCATTTCTGATTCCAGAACTGAAATAGTAACATTATGATTAGAAATGTCCAAACATCAGCTCAATTTTAGCACGTTGCTGTTTTCAGCATAAAATGAATCTGATAATGTAATTGCGTACAATTCTGACTTTATGTAGATGTATACAATTTCAACATAAAATGGATTTGTTTGTATTTTACTTTAACAAATGCAGTTTTTAGCAAATGTTCTTATCCCATTTTGGTGTGGTATGCATTCATTTAGAATCTCAAGGATTTTGTAGTTAATAGTTATGTATACATATTATTTTATTATAAGCAGTGTATATTCATATGTGCAATTTGATCTACTTTACCTTGTTAAAATGTCGCCTGAAGTTCAAGTTTGATCTCAGGAGGTTATACAGGGTCTGCAAACAGTCTGTGTGTCAAGAGCTAAGCTTTGAATTAGCGCCTGCTTTATGAAAGCGCACTTCTACTGAAAGCTGTAAAGGAATCTTTTTCAATAGCTCTATTTTACAGATGGCTAATCTATAGTGTATTGAGAGATGTACAAAGTAAGCAGTTAGACATCAATGATAATGCACTGCTTGAAGGTCATTTGGCTTTGGCTTTTGTCCACCCACAGTATTCGAGTGGGCCCACACAGTCGACTGGGTATCCTTAGAGAAAAAGAGGAGACCCTTGAGCTGAATGATGGGTGCATTATCCTCAAGATCATGGGCCCATAGTTGGGGGATCAAAGTGCTATTTATTTCGGCAGTTGAATAACGCAACATGGCCCTTAAGTGAGTCAATTAGGGGATAAAAGGGAGTGAGCAGAGAATGATAACAGGACATCAGAGCACTCATTACATCAAGAGCCATCTAACCTTGGATATTAAAACACACAAATGCTGAGAGAGGTGGATATGCCTTCTTCTGGGTCTCACTGCTTTTATATTGCCTTTAATTTTTATATTACACATTCAAGGTCATATTTTGAATGTATCCCGGGAGCATTGTATGTTAATCATGATATAGTATGCTGAACTTGGGCGCTAAAGCTTTTGATTTGAAATGATTAAAAGGAACACATTTAATGCTGCATTAATGGAGCCGTGCTTGGAAAATCTGCACACAGAAGCATGATGCTAATGTGCACTTCTCCGAAATCTTATGAAATGCAGAAGACTGAAAGATTAAAGAGGTTTTGATCACTATGTTTATTTCTTGATGAAATGTGCACATTCACCCTAGAGAAAATAATGAATGTCTCAAGGGGAGTTATCATACATTTCTGACTTCCTACAAACTTCTCTGAATTTATTGAGATTTATTGAAATGCTTTGGTGAACTGCCCTGCACCCTTCACTTGGAAGGCAAGCATTTCTCCCACTTCCCTAATTCTGATCAATCAAGAACCGCTGGAGAGCTTGGCAAGTTTAGTTCACAAATGTGCAAGTTTTGTTATGCTACTCAAAAAACTTTGAAGCTGTCCTAGACTCAGTTGTCACATTAAGCTGAAATATAAAGTGCCCTCCAAAAATTCACATAGTCTTATGGAAAATATTGAATAAATCTTTATAGTTACTCGCCATTAATTATCTTATCTTATCTTATCTTATCTTATCTTATCTTATCTTATCATTGTATTGTATTTTATTGTATTTTATTGTATTTTATTTAATTGTATTTTATTTAATTTAATTGTATTTAATTTAATTGTATTTAATTTAATTGTATTTTATTTAATTTTATTTTAAATTTAAATAAAATAAAATAAAATAAAAATAAAAATAAAAATAAAATAAAATAAAATAAAATAAAAATAAAAATAAAA